>NC_089255.1:17896129-18201725 GCF_963930625.1 Muntiacus reevesi | reverse complement strand
ATCTAAATTACCATCAGCTGTAACTTCCTGAATTTTAAAATGTGAAAAAATGTGCATTTTACAATTGAAAACACATGGTCATTTTAGTGTGCAATCATACATGCAAAGAACAAGAAATCATGAACATGCAGAATACTGAAGCAAAGGACTCCAGAAATCATCTTGTCTAACATCTTCCATCCCTATTTTTAAAGACCAAGAGAATCAGAGCCAGGAAGTTATTTGCTCAAGATGACACAACAGGGGGTAGCTAATGGGGAGAATGGAAAACAGGTTGGACTCCCAGTCTGAAGCTGTCCCACTGGCTGTCAACCTTTTTAACCCTCACTCCAGTGACAGCGGTCACTAGGGTGGTGAGTCCAGGCTGGAGGAATGACATGGGACATATGCATCCTTGTTTAATTTTTTAAGAAAAATGTAATTATAAACATTAAAAAAAATAATAAAATGCAATGGCACAAATCACCATAAAGTGATTTATGTGATCATATCCACAGGCTTCTCATGCTAAAAATTTACGACTGTTCTCATTAACAGCATTTCCCCTCCTAATTAGAGTGACATCGAGGGCTTCTGAGAATGTGTATTGTTTCCTAAAGTACAGCCAAAGACATCATAAACACAGTTTGTGCAACAATCACCTTTATCTACCTGAGGCTTCACTTCTCAAGCCTATGCAAGGTTACACATAGAATTCATAGATCTAACTGTATTATTTGATACCACAATTATCATTAGGATTGCTTCACAATGAGTTGATGCCCTCTTGAAAACAAATACTCATGCAAGAAGATGACCTCAGTTTGGTAAAGGGCATATGGATGGCTACAATCTCCCAGGCAAAACCATGCCATGCTAATCTGACCAAAAAGCTGGACTAATAATTTTTCCATATTAATGAATTCCATGCAAATCATACCTTCATAGACAACATGCAGCATTTACATGTTTCCCTGTGATTCACGTCAAGAATGAGGAAGAGGGAACTATTAATGCAACTATGCTTTCAGATACCGACAATATGTCAGGCACTATATGAAACATGGTACATTGCTTAACTCACTCAGTTCTTAACCATCCAAGAAGCTGAGTATTACTAACCTTGTGTTTTGGAGAAAAAGTAAAAGATCAGAGATGTTAAGTAACTTTCCCAAGGCCTCACAGCTGGTATGGTGGCACAGCAGTGACTCAGAGCCCCACTTGTCCGATTGCAAACACTGCAGTGGTACCTTGATGCTTCCCTCTCTGGACTCTCAAAGGCCTTTAATCGTAGCATCACTGCCATGGGCAGTGCACTGTATGTTTTTCTTCAAACTACCTTCTGGGACTGCACATGAATTTCTAAAGGGCTATACATAATTCTATTCTTATGTTGGTCACTCATGACAAAAAGGTTAAATAGATACTGGCAGAACAGAAGGTGTGAAAGTGAAAGTTGCACAGTTGTCTCCAACTCTTTGTGACTGTAGAGTCTGTGGAATTCTCCAAGTCAGAATACTGGAGTGGGTAGTTCTCTTCTCCAGGGGATCTTCCCAACTCAGGGATTGAACCCAGGTCTCGTGCACTGCAGGTGGGTTCTTTACCATCTGAGCCACCAGGGAAGCCCCAACTGAACAAAAGTGATGTTAAACAATATTGAAAGAACTTCAAAACTTGATCAGTATTTCTAATCAGGTATTAACTGAATCAGTTGGAAAAATGAGCTGTTACTGTCAAGCAGACCTCCCTCCATGTGTAGTTCTCATTTGCTAAATAAAATTCTATGTGAAATAGAGAGCAGGCTGTGCCATCATATATAGGTCCTGTTTGGGTGTATGCGTTTGAATATAATGAACAGAGAGAAGTGGAAAGTGGTGCCACAAAGGAATAGAATGAATAGCAGCCATGGAAATTTCAATTGATGGTATCACTAAGTGGGATGAAAAATTTGTTCCAGGCAAGAAGAATGTGACCAGGAAGTTAAGTCATTAAACAAGGAGTTTTACGGAGTCTTAAGAGCAGGCAAGAGAAAGAATGAATTGAGCACAACTGTCCAGTACTTCTGTCTTCCTGAAGACTGGGGCTTTGGTTTGTTTTACTAGATGCCAACCACCCTTGCTTGCTGGGTTTGGAGAGAAACCGTCTGTCTACCCTTATTGTTTAAATCCCGATTTGGGCTTTATGTTTAATTTGTAAAATATGTAAAGATGAAATAAATTCTGGTTTGGGCTTTATTATTATTATTTTTTATTTTTAGAACGCATGCTTATTTTGTGAATGCTATTTGTTGTTGTCGTTGTTGTTGCACTGGGTCTTAGTTGCAGCATGCAAGATCTTTAGTTGCTACATGCGAGCTCTTAGCTGTGGCACGTGGAATCTAGTTCCCTGACCAGGGGCCCTGGCATTGGGAGCTCGAAGTCTTAGCCACTTGACCACCAGGGAAATCCCTGGGTTTTATTTTTAATTTGTAAAATGTATAAAGATACATGTATGAAACCTTTGAAAATTGTAAAGCACTATAAAATGTAAAGGATTGTTCATTCAATTATAAAATATAAAAAATATGTAAAGATGCAGAAAAGTATAGAGAATAATACCAAGTATTTAATAAATTAATTTTTGGTTAAATATGCTTTAGATATTTTCTTTCTCAGGGAAACACAACATTATTGATAATGTGAAGGAGCCCTTGGTATCCCTTCCTCCTCCCTTCCTCTCCTCAGAGGCAGTCTCTGAAGCTGGGGTGCATCCATGCCCTTATATTGTTTGTTTTGCATTTTTATTTAGATATTTGCATGAAAGTAATGTGTCTTTAGTAATAATTTTCTACACTCTGTGTTCTTGAGAGCTCTCCAGGTGGACACATGTGCATCTAGTTTATTCATTTTAACTGCTGTTAGGAGGCTACATGTGAGAGTCTTGCCCTGAAGTATATACCTAAAAGTGGAATCGCTTGCTTTTATGGTGTACACACTTTCAGTTTTACTAGAAAGTGCCTCTGATTTTGTTTCACGCATCAATACACACCATTTATACATCTAAATAAGACTACTTCCAACGTACTAGGCTAAGAGACAAGTTATATGAAAATCTAAGTGGGGTTCAATGAGCATCATAATTTTCTTCAAAAGACCACTTTGGGTACTTCTTTGGTTTTACATCTTTCCATGACTAAATGTGCCTCCAAGCTTTGGGCTAGGACCAGAGATGGAAAATAAGAACCCTTGTTGTTCAGAGGTGTGCGCTGATTGTTTGGGGTCTGTGAACATCAGCTCATGCCAGTCGGGTAGGAACTGGTAAATGGCTCCTTTGAGGAAAAAGATAAACAGAAATAAAGAAATGCCAGAGCTAACTGGAAAATTGTTTTCATAATTCAATTTTGTTTTACATAACCTTGCTCCCCAAATGTTAGCAATTTAGCTCAAAGAGCTGTTAGCGTTATTAAATAATCACTAAATGTTGCAGAGAGACAGCTCAGCAAAACTCGCGAATCGAGAAACCATTTTATGACCATTGTTTCACCTCTGGGGGTGGCTTGCTGCATTTTGTTCCAGGTCCCTAGGGCCCAGAGGTAATAACATCTGTATTTTTAAGACCAGCTTTGCACCACACCTGCATATCAATTCCCTTTTTCGACTTCTGCCTCTAAACCAAAGCCAAATGTTTGGCTACAGATTGGATTTCCAGGGTTCGGCTGAGTATTAAATGCAGCAGCTTCAAGACTTCACTGGTCCCACAAAAAATGTTTAAGTGATGTTAATTGAGTCCTGGGAAAGTTTTAAAAAATATAAATTCTTAGAGGGGAAGAAGATGAAAGGAAATAAAAGGCAGGCAGGAAGAAGAAGAAAATGAGCAGACAATAAGAAAATACTAATAAAAATAGAGGAGAAATCTAAATGGTGGTGGAAAAAATTTAAACGAAAATAATTTACGAAAAATGATTATAGTCTCATTTCACGTACTTCCTTAGTTTGTTTCTGGCTTGTATCTGATTTTATTTTAAAAGTAGAAGATTGCTGCTAAATGTTCTAAAAACAACTGGAGGAGAGGAATTCGAGATAGGGAATTTGCGGAATCAAGAGTTCTCAGGTTAGAGTTCACATTAGTTGATTTATCACCAGAAACTTCTGTTGACATTTGCCATGAGACCACATGATGTAATTGAATCAATTCTCTAACTTACAAATTATCTTCTAATAACTAGAAGTAGTTATAGATTTCTTGGCAAAGGAAATGGCAACCCACTCCAGTATTCTTACCTGGGAAATACCATGGACAGAAGAAGGAGCCTGGCAGGCTACAGTCCATGGGGTCTCGAAAGAGTCGGACACTACTTGGCAACTAAACAACAATTATAGATTGGCTACTCCCTGGTGATAGGTAGGAAGTTGCTTTAAACTACTAGCTAAACTCTTCTGAATCTCTGTGACAGATATGGATTACTGTGAGTAGTTGACCTGGAAAATAATGTGAACATAGCCTCCAAGGGGTTTGGCTGCACAGGGACCTTCATCTGGAAAGGCTTCTTGTAGAGAGGCATTTACATTATGGATTCCTGATCTTGAAGATCACCCAGTTCAAACCTCTTGCCCACTGCAGGGATTTCAGGTACACCTTCCCTGAATAGGTTATCCAGGTACTTCTGTGGAACATTTGCTCTGTGCATCTGGCGACAGCACAATTCTATTTTCTAGGAAATTTTTCTTTATGGTTGATTAAATTCAGATCCCTGATTACTTCTACCCACTGGGCCTGGTTCTGCCTTTGTGAGTAGAACAAAGGAGATCTATACTCATTTTCTAGAGCTTTGAAGATGATATTGCTGCCTCTTCCTGCCTATTACTTGCTCAGTTGTGTCTGATTCTTTGCGACCCCAAGAACTGTAGCTTGCCAGGCTCCTCTGTCCATGGGATTCTCCAGGCAAGAACACTGGAGTGGGTTACCATTCCCTTCTTCAGGGGATCTTCCTGACCCAGGAATTGAACTCAAGTCTCCTGGATTGCAAGTAGACTCTTTACCATCTAAGCCACCAGGGAAGTCCTTCTTCCTGCCTATCTCCTCCAGTATTCTCCAGGTTAAATCATGCCAGTTCTCACAACTGTACACATCTCATAGGGCTTTCCTGGTGGCTCAGGTAGTAAAGAATCTGCCTGCAATGGAGGAGATCCCGGTTGGATCCCTGGGTCAGGAAGATCCCCTGGAGAAGGGAATGGCAACCTGCTCCAGTATTCTTGCCTGGGAAATCCCATGGACTCATTTTATAGAAACCCTAATGACTGGTCCTGGGTACCATCCCTTGGGTGTATTCTAGATTATCAGATTCCTTCTGAAAATGAGCTGCTCAGAACAGAACATAATGTGATCTGACCTGCAAAACACAAGAGGACTCATTTCTCAGGGCCCTTTATTTCTAGTAATGCAGAAACTAGTAATCTAGCTAGATTCACTTTTAACATCTTTTCGTTGCATTTGTGGTCCTTTCAAAAAATTAATTAAATTTTGGCTGTGCTAGGTCTTTGTTGATGTGATTTTTCCTGTTGTTGCTGTTTATTTTTTAGGTTATTTATTTATTTTTTTGTGGGGGGAGTTGGCTGCAATGTGTGGCATGAAGGATCTTAGTGCCTTGACCAGGGACTGAACCTGAGCCCCTTGCAATGTAAGCATGGAGTCTTAACCATTGGACCACCCAGGAAGTCTGCACCCAGGAAGTTGTTAATGAAAGTCAGCTCAGATTTCCTGATCATTTCTAGATGAACTGCAGAGAGTTATGTAAGCTCTCTGAAATGAGCTATGTAAGTCTGTTCCAGATCTTTTTTTTCTTTTGGAGCCAACCATCAAGCTCAGATATTTGTAGTTCCCAAATTTTATCCTTCTTCACATTGAAAATGTAGACATGTGCCTATCTCTCGTCTCAGCACAGCTAAATGGCACATTTGTATGGTGTGTCTATTCTGAGCCAGATGCTGTGCTGGCAGTTGGGGATGGGCAGTGAATGAGACACAGTCTTTGCTGGAGCAGAGGCTCTATCCAGTGGGGAGAGTCACGTGAGTGATGAGGTTACAACAGCTCAGGAGCAAGCCGCCATGGGAACACACATGCATCCACACTGAAGGAGCATCTCTCCCTGGAGTTGTGGGGTCAATCTACACACAGTTAGTATTGGCCAGGAGCCCAAATTCATCTCAAGCACTCTACCTCCTCACTTACTCTGGGCTGCAGGTGCCTCTTTGCCCTCTTGTTTCTATTTTCTCATGGAAAGAGCATTGTTTACCCAGGAAAACACAGAAGCCACACAGGAGCAGCCCTTGTTTCTCTTTGCTATTTGGTAACATCCGCTGGGTCATTGAAAAAGCAAGAGAGTTACAGAAAAACATCTGCTTTATTGACTACTCCAAAGCCTTTGACTGTGTGGATCACAACAAACTCTGGAAAATTCTTATATAGATGGGACTACCAGACCACCTGACCTGCCTCTTGAGAAACCAGCATGCAGGTCAGGAAGCAACAGTTAGAACCAGATATGGAACAACAGACTGGTTCCAAATAGGAAAAGGAGTACGTCAAGGCTATATACTGTTACCCTACTTATTTAACTTATATGCAGAGTACATCATGAGAAACGCTGGGGTAGATGAAGCACAAGCTGGAATAAAGATTGCTGGGAGAAACATCAATAACCTCAGATATGTGGATGACACCACCGTTAAGGAAGAAAGTGAAGAAGAACTAAAGAGCATCTTGATGAAAGTGAAAGAGGAGAGTGAAAAAGTTGGCTTAAAACTCAACATTCAGAGAACTAAGATCATGACATCTGGTCCCATCACTTCATGGGAAATAGATGGGGAAACAGTGGGAACAGTGTCAGACTTTGTTTTTTTGGTCTCCAAAATCACTGCAGATGGTGATGGCAGCCATGAAATTAAAAGACGCTTACTCCTTGGAAGGAAAGTTATGACCAACCTAGACAGCATATTAAAAAGCAGAGACATGACTTTGCCAACAAAGGTCCGTCTAGTCAAAGCTATAGTTTTTCCAGTGGTCATGTATGGATGTGAGAGTTGGACTACAAAGAAAGCTGAGTGCTGAAGAATTGATGCTTTTGAACTGTGGTGTAGGAGAAGACTCTTGAGAGTCCCTTGGACTGCAAGGAGATCCAACCAGTTCATCCTAAAGGAAATCAGTCCTGAATATTCATTGGAAGGACTGATGCTGGAGCTGAAACTCCAATACCACCTGATTCAAAGAACGGACTCATTTGAAAAGACCCTGATCCTGGGAAGGATTGAAGACAGGAGAAGGGGATGACAGAGGATGAGATGGTTGGATGGCATCACTGACTCAGTGGACATGAGTTTGAGTAAACTCCGGGAGTTGGTGATGGACAGGGAGGCCTGGCGTGCTGCAGTCCATGGGGTTGCAAAGAGTCGGACATGACTGAGTGACTGAAATGAACTGAACTGAACATTATTTTGGGGGCCCTAAGGAGTAGGTCTGGCCCTGCACTCTGTTCTTACTTGCTCTAAAAGGGTGATGAGGATGACCAAGAGAACGAGCAGCTTCCGTTTTTGTTTTTAATATTCACTCTGTATAAAGTATATATTATAAATCTCATATTTTACTCCTCCAATCCCTTGTAATCCTCATAGCAATCTGATGAGGTATTTTTATCCTCATTTATGGCTGGAAAAATAGGCTCAGTTTGTTGTCACATTGTTATGAAATGTGCCCACCAGTAGCTCAGCAGTTGACTATTGACCAGACACATGTGGAAATGAGGCCACTCACCAGGATCCAAACCCAGGATTCCCATATCTGAAATGCACGCATCACCCAGACCACTTTTTTCTGATGCCTTGCTGACTTACAGGCCAACAAGACATCCAAATGATCTAGAAGCCCCTTTTTCAAGAGTCCTGGTTGAATCCAGCCTTGTCCTTCCTAACCCCCATTTCCCTGCGTTTCACTGCTGTGTGAGCTCATCAGGGCGCCTGCTTCCCTTCTGCCCACATGACCGATGTTTTGGCAATCCCAGCTCACAAGATCCCTGGGGACAGCTGCCTGGGTTTCTTTGGAAGTTCCCCTCCATCCCCTGGTTCTTCTTTTCTTTGCATGGTGTTTCTTTCAATGGTGAGGTGAATGAGTGCAGGGGTTTAGTTTGGTTGCCTCATTTTACTAATTCACTTACCTATCTACCAGCATCTTTATTTTCAGCCTTCCACTCCTTGGAAGCCACATTTCTCTTTGGAGTCTCTGACGGGAGGACCCTGTTTATCTTTTTTGAAAATAGAGATTCCGTGCATCATGGAAACCTCATTTCCATTTTTCCATTTATATTTAAAAGGGAAAAGTGAACAAGCCTGAGGGCAGAAGTGGAGAGCTATGAAACACTGGAGAATTGTTTTCATTTGCAAAACCAAATCTGTACAAGTTGATTTACATCAAAGGGAGTGTGATCTAAGAACTACTCTAAAGTCCAGTCTTTTCCCAGGTTCTGGTTTTGAATGGAGGGCAGTGGTTTGGTAGGAAGGGTGGCATCTTCCATCCCAAGCTGGAGGGACTCCTCACCTACAGGCCTCATCTGCTGTTTGTAAAAGCATCCAGCACAGCACCCAGCCCAGAGTCAGTAAATGTGCGTGAACTTTGGTGTGAGCGTGTGTATATGTGGGAGGGTTCACCTATGCTCATGTGGTCATGCTTCTTCACGTACCAGGCCGAGCTCATTACCTCTCTCCATTTTGAAGGGAAGAAGAAATAGTCTCTGAGTTCCTGGTCTCCAGTTACTGCTCTCTTCAAATATTCCATATTCTTCATCTCCACTCAAAATCTTACCTCCTTTTGGAACATTCCACAGTGACTCTCACCAACACCAACCTCTCCCTCTCTTCCTATCCTTGAAGTATATCTTCCAACTGAACATTTCTGGATTTCATTAAATATTTTCAGAAACTGTTGTTTAAGCCTTTCAGATTTATACTTTCCTGTCCACTGAGATGATGCTTTATGAAGTCGGAACTAAATTTCACTCTTACCCTCCTTTCCAAAACCCATATAGGGTTGAGCCAGGCAGTGAGCAAAATCTCTGATCTAGGCTTATAAAATCATTAACAGACAGGACTGTTCACCAGAAGGCAGTCACCAGTAAACAGAGGGCTCCAATAAAACACATACAGCTTTTAGATGACAAGAACATACACATCAACAAAGCCAGGAAGCATTTTGAAGTAATCTATGGGGATATTAGTGAGTAGGATGACTTCTCAGCATAAAATAAAATGGGTTAAATTAATTCTATTTATTTGAACAGGACACAGAAAATATAAATTTCTTTTACAGACCTGCCCTTGCGCTTCCTAATTTATGACACAGTCATAGATGTCACAGGAGGTCAGGGACACAGGGAAGTCAAAGATAATCCTGATGTTTTAAGTTCAATTGACCTGGGAGATTTATGATTTCATGCAGAGAAATAGAAATATTTGGAGGAAGCAATAGGTTCAGTTTACTTGTTTATTCCCTGCAGGATTCCAAAAGAATTGGAGATGGGGCAGTAACCTCAGGTGGTTGGTGACACAAGATATATGGGTGTAAGAATTCCATGTAGAAGATGAAGATTGGAAGGGCTGACTTCAATGGCATGTGAGAACAAGGAGAATTCAGCATCCTATAAGTCAGAAGGATAGATTCTCAAGAAGACTTTGAGGAGGTGGAAAAAATAAAACTATGATGATGGCAATTGAATATAATAATTAGGAAGTTGCCAGTGTCTTCAAGATTAAAGGTGGCTGAATCCAGACTGGGATGGGTAACAAAATAGAGCAAATGGCAGCAAGGATTTGCAAGAAGTGGGTAGAGTTCTCCCAAACAATTTTGCAAATCTTTATTTGGGGCAGAGGGAGAAATATTTAGCCAAAACAGAGCCACTGAGTTCTGGAGAAAAAGAAGATAGGGTACTTCAGGGAGAAAGCATTTCTAGTCTACCATTCTGATGACCTAGCTTGAACTGTAGAGCCTCCATGCCTGCAGCTGGTTTCTGTGGATAAAATTTGAATGAATAAATATTCCCTGTAGTAAGGGGAGGACAGGGAAAAGGGTCTATTTATTCAGTGAGTTTATGGTCTGGTCAACATGCAGCAAATCCCCATTCAGATCATAGGTGGGTATCAGTTACACAGACTAAAAGCCCAGATGAAGTATACTTACTCCCCACATAAAAGGAGGCATATTGGTCAGCTGGGAATTTGGCCCAAATGTTACACTACATTCCACCTAATCAGTACCGGTTTATTGGAGTACATAGGTTCTGCCTGGATTTACTGCTTACATGCGATATGATCCCATGGGTGGATAGAAGAACCCTACTGAGCACAACAGTTGGTATGAATATATGTTAATAAACAGTGTGTAGACAAAAAATTGACATGGTCAGGCCTGTTTTACTTAGGTGGATATGGAGAGTTATGAAGATGAGGTCTAGATGAGGAAGAGAGGTTTGGAGAGAAAGACTGTGTCTCATTTTATGTATGTGGCTCCATAAATATCTCCAGGCTAATGATTAACTGGCTCAACATTGTCAAAAGTGAGCAGACAATTGAAGACAATAAATGCTAATGCTACTTATGTCTTAGTTCTCCAAACCAGTACTTCCTAAAGCTGTTCTGAATATACAGGATTTTCAAAGATGTTAAGAATTGAAAATAAAAAACAAAACCCAAAATAATGGCTCCATGGAAAACAAGTTTGGGAAATGCTAAATTATACAAAGTCACCAGGTTTCCTTAGCGTCTTTACTGTGCCAGTGGGCCCTGTGAACCTCCAAGAGGAGTATATAAGACAGCATTTCTTGGGCTTATTCACATATAAAACCCTTCTTGTGCAGGACTCTCACAGGACTAAAGGTACTGGAACACACTTTGGGAAAGGTTGCCCTTCACCGGCTCTGTTTAAGCAAACACTATGCTTGTGACTGGCTATTAACAAATGAAAATGCATTTGCTTTTTCATAAGTCAAGGTGAATTTCAAAATGCTTTTTCATCTCCACAACAAAACAAGCCACTACAATGAGAAGCTGGTACAGAGCAGAGTAGCCCGCATTTGCTGCAACTAGAGAGAACTCATGCTCACTGACGAATATCCAGTACAGTCTAAAACAAAGATAAATAAAATAAAAAGTTTAAAAACCCTTTTCATTAAGGAAGCAGACTCAAATGCTTTATTTTGGTTATTCATGTGACTAAGTGATAATGGCTTTTTTTTTTTTTTTTTTTTTTTTTTTTTTTTAATATTATTTTATTAGTTGGAGGCCAATCACTTTACAACATTTCAGTGGGTTTTGTCATACATTGACATGAATCAGCCATATAGTTACATGTATTCCCCATCCCGATCCCCCCTCCCACCTCCCTCCCCACCCGACTCCTCAGGGTCCTCCCAGTGCACCAGGCCCGAGCACCTGAAAAAATATGGAACGCTTCACGAATTTGCGTGTCATCCTTGCGCAGGGGCCATGCTAATCTTCTCTGTATCGTTCCAATTTTAGTATATGTGCTGCCGAAGCGAGCACTTAAATAAACAATACTCTTCAAGATAGGACTATTCTCAAAAGCACAATTTGTGGATTTGCTAACTCCTTCCTACTGATGGCAATAGCATTCTGATTTAAGCCACATTTAGCAACAATCAGAAACTTCCAGAAATTCTTCCAACTATCAACCACCTTGCTCCTAGCTTATTGGAGCACCCTGGATTGGGTCTTTGAAACATATCAATGCGGTGACTCTACTGGGAAATAATTTCACAGCTGGGGTCTCTGTCTGAGTGTGACCTTTTCAACTTCAGAATTCAGAAGGCAGGGCAGACGTTGAGAGGAAGTTGAATGGCCTCCCATTCTGGTCCCATAGCAATATGTCAAAAGTTTAAGCAGCTGCAGATCCCTCTTTTCTGTCAACAGCTGCAGCCATGGAACCCACCCCTTTTCATGGGTGAAAACAGCCATGGACAACCTTGTACAGATTCACACATGAACAATCCAAGCCTGGGATACCATTCTGGCTTCCTGCAGTCTGCCCTTTGAATTCCAGATCCTCTACCTCTGTGCAACCATTTCCTCTATGAATTATCTGTTTTCAGAAATCCTTTAATTCAAGGCGCCATCTTACAAAGAAGTTTGCAGAAGAAGTCTGGCATCGACCCCACTGGGGGGTGATTAGTTGAAACAGTGAGCTCATCCAACCTTAGTAAGCCTCATTACCTCTTTTACAAAAGGTTTTAATTCCCCTTTAGCGATTACACCGACAAAAGCACAAAGATATTGGTCATTCACGACCCTTTTCCAAAGGTCTCCTAGGCCTTCTGGCTCCTCCCTGACCACACAGCTAGCGTTTCCCAAGTCTTTGAGGGTTGTCCATTTCCACAGAACTGGCTAAAAGGGAATGTCTTTCAAATGACCCAGCAGTACTTCTGGGGCCCCAAATGCCTTAGCGATGAATGGTAAACTCACTGACTTAAATGCCTCTATTGTTGCTGAGGGGCTAAGTCATGCCTGACTCTTTGGGATCCCATGGACTGTAGCCCGCCAGGCTCCTCAGTCCATAGGATTTCCCAGACAAGAATACTGGAGTGGGTTGCCAATCCCTCTTCCAGGGAATCTTCCCCACCCAGAGATTAAACTCAGGTCTGCTGCATCGCAGGCAGATTCTTTACTGACTGAACCACCTGGGAAGCCCTACATGCCTCTATAAATCAGCAGTTCTCGGCAAAGAGCACTCACTCAACTTCTGCTCAACTCAAAGTCTCCGAGACCTGACTCTGGCCAATTTTCCAATCTTAGAGCCATTTCCCATTCCACAACTTAAATGCTCAACCAGCACACTCCCCTTCCTCCCCCCACCTCCCTAGAGATTCAGGCATTCCAAATCCTGTCCCTTGACCCTATCACAATGTAGCCTCTGCCTTAATTGTCCTCCTTGGTCTGCCAAACAAAAATCCTCCCTTAAGTCAACTGAAATGTCATTTCCTCCGAAGCTTTCTGTGACCTCCCCAGGGGGGGTTAATCCCTCTCTCTCCTCCACATATAACATGAATCGCTCACCTGTCGTATTATGCAATGGTTAATTGTTATCAATCGTCTCTCCGGTCTAGACTGTGAGCTCCTGAGGGTCCCCAGCACAGAGCAGGTGTCCGCAGGGTGCTTACTGAGAAAAGAGGGGGTGTACTGAGCTTCCATTGCGGATGGACACAGGGCTTCTGAGGGGATGAAGCTTCCACAAGAGATGCTGGCAGTGGGAAGTAGGCACCAGCTCATTGGTAGGCTAGCCTGGGACCACACTTAACCGGTCTCCAAGAGCAAATGGCAATATTTTCATTTCCAAGAAAAACCTTAGGTCTTTCCAAACACCAGATACAGGAAACAGATCAGTACAGCAATGTTAGAACACTGAAAGGATCAGGAATATAGAAGGAACATGGAATCTACTGACTGGAACTAGCTACCGCTGGTACTTCTCATATTTACTGATTGCATAACTGAGGTTTGGGCCCAAGAAGCAACAAGCACAATGCTTTTTCCATTAAGGCATCTAAATACACATTAAAAATTGCCAAGGCCTCTGCAAATAGTTGTACACTAAGAAGAGAGGTCAGCATAGTATTCATTCATGTAATCCTCTCCATTCCCCAGCCTGTCTTTCTCTTTCTCCACATACACACACGCACATGCGGAGTAACGATATACATGAATGTGTACATATTTACTTACATACCAACTCACTAAGGGGTATCTTTCTCATCCCCCACTCATATCATATAGCTGCCCTGTCTGCTCTGTGCTATTTGCCTCCAAATTATATTTGAGGAATATCTGTCAGAGTTTTACCTTCTTTTACATGAGCAAACAGGTATGAAGACAGGCATTTTATACAATCTGGAGAAAGAGTCTGTAAAAGTACAAGTATATTCCAGTGTATATAAATATATACACTGTGTATATAAATAGCCCGAGTTTACACTCGAGTACAGAGAGTAAATTACTGGAACCAGGAGTGTCCCCAACATCCATCTCTGCTAAGTGGAGCCCTGCCCCCTTCACGATCTCCCTCCAGGCTGTTTCTCCAAGGGTAGTCCTTGCTGATTTGAACCTGCTCGCAAGGGAGTTTGTTGGGTTTTTTTTTTTTTTTTTTAAGATTTTTTGATGTGGATCATTTAAAAAGTCTTTATTGAATTTGTTACAGTATTGTGGCTGCTGCTCAGTCACTAAGTCATGTCCGACTCTTTGCGACCCCATGGGTCGCAGCATGCCAGGCTTCCCTGTCCTTCACCATCTCCTGGAGCTTGCTCAAACTCATGTCCATTGAGTTGGTGATGCCATCCAACCATCTTATCCTCTGTCGTCCCCTTCTCCTGCCTTCAATCTTTCCCATCATCAGGGTCTTTTCCAATGAGTTGGCTCTTTGCATCAGGCAGTCAAAGTATTGGAGGTTCAGCTTCAGCATCAATCCTTCCAATGAATATTCAGGGCTGATTTCCTTTAGGTTGAGTGGTTTGATCTCCTTGCAGTCCAACAGACTCTTGAGTCTTCTTCAGGAACACAATTTGAATGCATCAATTCTTTGGTGCTCAGCCTTCTTTAGGGTCCAAATTTCACATCTGTATATGGCTATTGGAAAAATCATAGCTTCGATGATACAGATGTCAGCAAAGTGATGTCTCTGCTTTTTAATATGCTGTCTAGGTTCGTCACAGCTTTTCTTCCAAGGAGCAAGCGTCTTCATGACTGCAGTCACTATTTGCAGTTTCTGTTTAATGTTTTAGTTTTATGGCCGAGAGGCGTGTGGAATCTTAGTTCCTTGACCAGGGCTCGAACCTGCACCCCCTGCATTGGAAGGCAAAGTCTAAACCACTGCACAGCCAGGGCGGTCCCCTCACAGGAGTTCTGTTGTGAAAAAATTAGCACTGCCTGGAGTCCACCCCAGTGCCTTCCTAAAGATGCCATTCTCTGGATAATGGTGGATTTCTCTTAGTTCACATGTGCTTATGAAAAGTGGTGCTTCCCTCACTGACAGGAGCAATGAGCAAAAAACCAAGGGGGAAGACAGGACAGGGCAGAAGGTGAACAAAGGGGCCTGAAGTGGGGGGTCGGGGGCACATCCCACTGGGCAAAGTGCCACATGATTCCTTCCTCTCTGCAGCATAAAGTTCCTCTGTGACATGCGAGTGGCTGTCACCATCAATTGCTTGTCGATCTGATGCTTTCTCCTATTTAACACCAGCATATTCTTCTTTAAGTCAGGGAAGGAATATACATGACACAATGTGCTCTAAAACAGATTATCTAAATCCCTTTTGCAAACAGTTTTCACCTCTTTATTGCTGATGACAGTGTTGGAATCGATGCCAGGGAACCTGTCTTTAATTTGATTTGCTTATTCAGTCCCAAATGTGCCCAAGGGAGTTCATTTTCTCGATGAGTCTGGCATATAGTAAGCACTCAATAAGTGGTAGTTCTGATTATTATTTTTCTTATGCTCCCCACATATGGCCAAGAAGAGATTATTGGCCAATTTGGGTCCTTCCAGAGAGCAAATTAAACCCATGTGGCTTATTTGGCCAAAGCCTGAGTTAAACACTGAGATGACTCTGGACATGCAAGTCCTTACCTTAGACCTTCACATCTAAAAAGCTGAAGGGATGTGGGAGGTTTCAGAAACATGGCTGAGCTGAGAACAGCTCAGCTTAATTCCTTGTTAAATGACCCCTTCCACAATTATTAACTATGTAACACTCTTCAGAAATTGCTGTGGTGGATCACATTTGTTAACTAATTTGTATGAACTCATATACATGTCACCTATTAACACTAATAACCTACATTATGTTTTCTGGTTTTTTTCTCCCTTCTCTGCATAGTCACTTATCGGCTCATAAATGCCCCAAAGAACAAGAAGAGGTGTGTTATGAAAGGGTTCTGTGATGTCAGTTGGTAGTTAATCTTTAGACTCATCATCAACCGACAAGCCAGGGCTAAGAGGAGCAAACCAAGAGTACCTTGTATTTCGTGTCACTCTCCGGATTTAAAACCCTCCAGTGTGGTCCCTTACCTGCCCAGGGAGACAGCAATGCAGCTCTTGAATTCTCAGTCAAACCCAGTTTGGGTCTGACCCTGTGCCTTCCAAGCTATGTGACTCGGAGCTAGTGAAATAACCTGTTGACCTCAGTTCCTTATCTGTAAATTGGGGGTAATACTCATTTCATGAGAATACCATCAGGATTAAGTGCTATCAAATTTTAAATTACAACATTCACTTTTGGAGAGTCTGCAGTGAAATGCTGCCAGTTGAAACACAGACTGGAAAGAGTTTTTGGAAAACCATTTGGCAACAGGGATCAGGAGGCTGAAAATGCTCACGCCCTTTGACCCAGTCATTTCAATTAGAGGAATTAATCCTGAAGGTATAATCGAAAACAAGGTCAAAGATGGACATACAAGGATGCTGATCGCAGCTTTATTTATATTGATATAAACTGGAAACAAGGGCTTCTCCGGTGGTCCAGTGATTAAGAATCCAGCTGCCCATGCAGGGTGCATGGGTTCAATCCCTGGTCTGGGAAGATTCCACATGCTTCGGGGTAACAGAGTCCATGTGCCACAACTATGGAGGCCCATGCTTTAGAGCCCACTCGATGCAACTAGACAGTAGCCCCTTCGCCACAACTAGAGAAAGCCCAAGCTTTCTGCAGCAATGAAGCACCAATGAAGACCCAATGCAGTAAAATATAGATGAATAAATAATTTTAAAAAACTGGAAACAACCCAAATGCACAGTACTAGGATAATGATTAGATAAATCATTGTGCATTCACAGGATGGAATATTAGATACTGCTTAAGGTGATGTTTATAAAGAATTTTTAATAATGTGGGAGATCCCCTTCAAAATGCTAAGTGATAAAAGGATGGAAGAGACACCATATAATACCAGGAAGAAGTCTATCAGGGTGCTAACAATGGGAGGTTATTGTCTTCTTTCTTTCTATAAAAACAAAATTATTGTTTTATAACTTTTTTTTTTACAAACAGTATATATGTTTTTTAAATACTGAAAGACCACAACTAAACTTAAAAATATGAAAGCCTTAATAAAGAGTCTGCAGGACTTCACTGGTGGTCCAGTGGTTAAGAATCTGCCTTCCAATGTAAGGGATGCCAGATGGATCCCTGGTCGGGGAACTAAGATCCCAACTGCCAGGGAGCAACCGAGCCCGCACGTTGCAGCTACTGAGTCTACACACCTCCAGTGGACAGAAGCCCCCGCACTTGAAGGAAGATCCCGAGTACTAAGATCCCGAGAAACTAAGGCCTGACAGCAGCCAAAAACAAACAGATACATAAATAAAATATCTTCAAAAACAACCAAAAAGGGCCCACCATACGCTGTGAGTCCCATCCCTCTCCACTTACCCTGCCTTCAGCATGCTTCCTAAGCGGCGGCTGATCAGCCCTCGCCCATTTCCTTCCTCATTGCCTGCTCTGCTCTGGACTCCAGACCCTTCATACTTCTGAACTGCCCGTACCTTCCAAGACCTCTCCTTCTCTTCCACAAGCCCTAGTGTTTGTCTGTGTTGGACAAAGCTACAGACCCCTCCTCCCTGGAGCTAGTTAAGGCTGGATTCAGTATGACTCTATCTGAACACCTGCCCTGAGACTCAGGGTGGGTAAGGCTCTAGCTCCTCATTCCTCAAGGACAACTCACACTTTGTGCTGGGTGGAGCAAGCAGTGCTGTTTCCCCACAACGGTGAGGGCCACTACAGCAAGTGCAGTCACTTACCTTATCACCTCTGAATTTTCAGTGCTGGGCATGATGTCTGCATCTTAGCAGCGAGTCAGTGAGTACAGAAGTTGTTCATTGTTCAGTCATTAAGTCATGTCTGACTCTTTGCGACCCCGTGGACTGCAGCACACCAGGCTTCCCTGTCCTTCACCAACTCCTAGAGCTGCTCAAACTCATGTCAACTCATATTGAGTTGGTGAGGCCATCCAACCGTCTCATCCTCTGTTGCCCCCTTCTCCTCCTGCCTGCAATCTTTCCCAGCATCAGGGTCTCTTCCAATGAGTTGGTTAAAGCCACTTCCATCAAGTGGCTAAAGAATTGGAGCTTCAGTTTCAGTTCTTCCAATGAATATTCAGGGTTGATTTCCTTTAGGTTGACTGGTTTGATCTCCTTGCTGTCCAAGGGATTCTCAAGAGTCTTCTCAAGCACCACAGTTCAAAAGGATTAATTCTTTGGTGCTCAGGCTTCTTTATGGTCCAAATCTCACATCCGTACATGACTACTGGAAAAATCATAGCTTTGACTAGATGGACCTTTGTAGGCAAAGTGATGTCTCTGCTGTTTAATGCACTGTCTAGGTTTCTCAACATAGTGAGAGACTCGTTCTAACACCTTAACTCACAGCAGTCACCTCTCAAGGTCCTTGTCATTTACAAATGTGGAGATGCCATCCTTTCTCACCTTTAAGCTGTCTTGCAAGCTGGACCATCTGCATGTGACCTTCCTAATTAGCACTTCTTCCCAGGATGGGCCAAGTTGCCTTTCTCCAACTTTTGGAATGGCTCCTAAATCTCACATCTTCTATGAAACAGGACTTCCTCTGTCACTTCCCATTCAGGGACCCCCCCCAGAGCCACATTTAGCCACACCAACTTACTGGTGTTGGTTTCTAGCCAGTGATAGACCATCTCCATTTGTATCTCCTGCAATGGTCTCAAACTGAATTTACCACATTGTCCCTAGCCAGACCCTCTTTTCCTCCCCATGCATTTCTGCTGATTACTAAATTTTTGGCTAAATTTTTGGCTCGCCCCAAAGCTTTGATTAATTCTTTCTTTTCCCCATATTCACTCCCGAAAGTTAAGCTGTCATCCAGTCCTGCCTTCTTTTCCCTCTGAAAGGTTTTCAGATTTCATCTCCTAATTTTAAGGACAATCATATTACAACTGCTCCTAGAAATACATTATTTCTGGGAGGTCTTGTTCCTTTGAGCTATTGACTGTCTCCTTGCTGGAGTTTGCTGCTCCCAAATTGCATTCACTTTACTGCAGGAGCTTAAGTGACAAGGAATATAAAATAAGTTATCGTGCTCCTGCCAAATGCCCCCATCCTCAAAAGGAGCCAAATGAAGGCAACATAAAACCATACAACTTCTGTGGTCTCTCTGTCTAGTCTACTGCACACAGTACAATAAAAGAGACATTTCTTGGAGAAATGTCCTTTATCTTTTGCTTTTCACAAGGGCTAGCCAAGTAGAGTGTTTGAAAGTAGGGAGAAGTCAAAAACAAAAAATGAAACCAAAAAACCCCACAAAAATAGAGACAGCATTTTCTCTTGAACTTGCTTCAGTCAGGCTTCTGCCCTCAGTAGGTGCCTCACTAGGAACTGGCCACATTGTCAAGGTGGCCACTGATTGTCTGGATGCTAAATCCAATGATTCATTCTGAGTCCTCATCTTACCGGACCTAACAGGAACATCTGACCCAGATGATTATGTCTTCCTCCTTGGAATACTGTCCTCAGTTGGCTTCTGGCAATGCACTGTCTCCTAATTTTATTCTGAATTCCCTGGTTGTTACTTTTCCATCTTATTTGCTGTCCTCCTCATTTCACAGGCTTTAAACATCATAGCATCCCAGGGCTCAGTTCTTGGACCATCTTCTCTCTTCTACACTTGCCAAGCTCATCCAGTCTCTTGGCATTAAATGCCACATTTACATTCCCTTCTGAAGCTCTCCCCAAACCTCTGACTTTTATATTCATGCCTTGAACATCTCCACCTAACTGTCCAAAAGGCACCACAAACTTCCCAATCCAAACTCTAGTTCCTGATCTTCTCTCCTAAATCTGTTCCCCATCTCAGCTGTGGGCTACCCCATCCTTCCCATGGTATAGACCAGAATCTTTGATATCACCCTCTATTCACCATTTCCTCTCACATCCTGCACCCAGTATGCCACTTCCCCTTCAAAATACTTCCAGGATTCAGACACCTCTTAACACCTCCACTGCCCTGTGACCCAAGACATCCTCACCTCTCACCTGGGTTGGTTCATTAATTAATGAATTGGCATCCCCTTTTCAGTTTTGCCCACTTAGCATCTACTCTCCACGTGATAGTCCAACACTCATGTTAGAACCAGATTACTAATCTAAACCTCCAGAGGTCCCAACTTCAATACATATAAAGACTCAAATCTTTATTTTTTTTTTTAAATCTTTAATTTTGTATTGGAGTGGGAAATGGCAACCCACTCCAGTATTCTTGCCTAGAGAATCCCATGGACAGAGGAGCCTGGTGGGCTACAGTCCCCAGGGTTGCAGAGAGTCAGGCATGACTTGGTGACTAAACAACAACAATAATAAGCCAATTAACAAACAAAGTTGTGATAGCTCCAAGTGAACAGCAAAGGGGCTCAGCCACACGTATACATGTATCCATTCTTCCCCAAACTCCCCTCCCATCCAGGCTGCCACATAACATTGGGCAGAGTTCCATATGCTATGCAGTAGGTCCTTGTTGGTTATCCATTTTAAATATAGAACTGTGTACATGCCCATCCCCAACCTAATTATTCCTTACCCCCATCCTTCCCTCCAGCAACCATAAGCTTGTTCTTGAAGTCTAAGAGTCAGATTCTGTTTTGTAAGTAAGTTCATTTGTATAATTTTTTTTTAGATTCCACATATAAGGGGTGTCGTATATTTCTCCCTGTCTGTCTGACTTACTTCATTCAGTATGACACTCCAACATGCACAAAGACCCAAATCTTTACATGATCTATACTTAGGGTTGTATGTGTGCTTAGTCGCTCAGCTGTGTCCGACTCTTTGTGACCCATGGACTGCAGCCCGCCAGGTTCCTCTGTCCAGGGGAATCTCCAGGCAAGAATACTGGAGTGGGTTGCCATGTCCTCCTCCAGGGGATCTTCCCAACCCAGGCATCGAACCCAGGTCTCCTGCATTGCCGGCAGATTCTTTACCATCTGAGCCACATATTTAGGGTTACTATAATGTTTCCCATCCAAATCAGGACATTTTAAAAATAAATAATATGAGAATGACAAGTTTACATTTGAATTGTTCCAGGCCTATAAGATATATAATTATTTTCCCCATAAACCTCTACACAGTCTGGTGCCCTGTCAACTGTATAGTGTCATCACCTTCTTTTCTCTTCCTTAATCCCTTTGTTCCAGCCACACTGGTCTTCATGCTATTTCTTAAACACGTACCCTTCTCAGGGCCCTTCTGCTTGTTAAAACCTCTTCTCCCATTTGTTCACATGGTTCACCTCCTGACTTTCTGGTCTCTGAACAACTGTCACCTTCTCAGAAAGGTCCTTCTTGATCATTCTATTTAAAACTGAGACTCCCATCCCTGTATTTCCTACTGACCTTTCTTGCTTTCTTTTTTTCCACAGCATTTCTTCTGCCATCATTTCTAAAGAATATTGGCACTAAATGTAGAATCCTAAGCTGACAGTTTTTTTTAAATTTCAACACCTAAAGACACCATTCCACTATCTTCTATTACAGTGGACATTTTATATACCCTAAAACAGTAAATAACTGACACTGATTAATACGCAGACATCTTCCCAGCACTTGTTTGCATGACTTTTCTTATTGTTGTTGTTCAGTTGCTAAGTCATGTCCCAGTCTTTGAGACTTCATGGATTGCAGCATGCTGGGCTCCCTTGTCCTTCACTATCTCCCGGAGTTTGCTCAAATTCTTGTCCATTGAGTCAGTGATGCTATCTAATCATCTCATCCTCTGCTGCCCTTTCTCCTTTTGACTTCAATCTTTCCCAGCATCAGGGTCTTTTTCAATGTGGGCTCTTCAAATCAAGTGTCTGAAGTATTGGAGCTTCAGCTTCAGCATCAGTCATTCCAACGAATATTCAGGACTGATTTCCTTTAGGATTGACTGGTTTGATCTCGCCAGGGACTCTCAAGAGTCTTCTCTAGCACCACAGTTTGAAAGCATCAATTCTTCAGTGCTCAGACTTCTTTACAGTCCAAACTTTTCTTGAGCCCCACTAAGTTTGAATGGGATATTTGCTCATTTAATGTAGATAATGCACATTTTGCCAGGCGTTGATGGCAAAATGTCTTCCATCCAAATATTCAGGGTCTTTCTGATTCTTCCTCTTGAACTCCCTATGTCCCTCAATACTGAATGGAATGCCACACTAAATCAAACTATAGTTTTGTGCAGGCAAATTCACCATTGTGGAAGAATTATAATAAAATTGTGTCATAATAAGTAGAGAAAAAGAGGCCAAAATAATCTGTAAATTACAAAGTGTTACAAAAATGCACTGAATTGCCAGGTGTTATTACTCATTCATATTTCTCACTGGCATAGCAATCAGACCATACTTTCCTGAAGTGCAAAGAATAAAAAGGTTACAGGAGACTTCCCTGGTGGTCAACAATATGCCTTCTAATGTAGGTAACTTGAGTTTGACCTCTGGTCAGGGAACCCAGATCCCACATTCTGCGGAGCAACTAAGCCTGCATGCCCAAGTACTACTAAGCCCAAGTACCAAAACTAGAGAGAAACCCACCTGCTGCAACTAAGACCCGGCACAGCCAAAAAAAAAAAAAAAAAGAATGAAAATGCTCTATCTGTCTAGGATGAGAGAGAGCCTGGGCAAGGAATTGGCAGAACTCTTGTGCCAGTGATCCAGTATCACTACTTCAGACTCATTAGGCTGTAAACTTGCTTCATTAGTTTCTTCCCAAACTAAGCCTCCTTTCCATTTCACGCCTATCCCTAGGACCTTCAAGTTGTTAGTCTTCCAGGCTATAAAACCTAGAGTTAAAAAGAAGAGAAATGTAGGCTAGTTCTATAACTGTATCTGTTTCCTCTCCATCTGTGGCTGAGGCTATTATTTATTTTTTCTAAATCTCACCCTAATTCATTCCTCCTCTCTGTTTCTACTACAAAAACCTTGAACTAAACTCTCCTCAACTCATGCCTGGATGATTATAGCTGGCCTCCCTGGCTCACTCCATCTTCACACTAACCCACCCTTTGCACACTGCCAGAAGAACCTTCCAACAACAATAATCTCCCTAATGTACCACTGCCCACTATCCCGAATTAAACTTTCCCCACCAGAGGGGAGGGCTTTTGCAATCTTTCATAATATGATCCCCTCCTGCAGACTCTACCTGTCATAGCCCACCAACTGTGTGTACCAAAAATATTCCATCAGGAGGCTCAGTTGGTCAGTGAGCAAAAACACCACAGCATTTCCTGACCTCAGGTGGAGCCCAGAACTGCTCTTGCTCTTCAAAGGCAATAGTTTGGGTGTTACTTCCTATTAGAAACCTTACTATGTGTCTCATGACCCACGAGGTTCTACATTGTATCTGTCAGCATCATTACATTTGTAAAAATACATTTTATTCATTGACCAAATGTCTGAGACCAGGGATTTCCCTGGAGGTCCAGTGGTTAAGACTCTGTGCTCCCAATGCAGGGGCCTGGGTTTGAGCCCTGGTTAGGAAACTAGATTCCGCATGCTGCAACTATGAGCCCATGTGCTGTAAGGAAGATCCCACGTGCTACAACTAAGACCTGGTGTAGACAAATTAAAAAAAAAAAATTTTTTTTAAAGTCTGTAATCAACCTCATGGCTAAGCCTTCATAGATCCTGAAAGGACAAAAGACAGCATAGCCTAGGGGGAAGATCACAAGCTTCGTCATTGGGAAGTGTTGAGTTGAAACCCCAGTTTGCCAAATGACCATAAACTCTGTGACCCTGGGAGTTATTTGATCTCTTTACTCCTCTGTTCCGCCCCCCCCCCATCATTATTGTTTCTTGATATATAATTCATATGCCATATATTTCACCCTTTTAAAGTATACAATTCAGTAGTATATTCACAAAGTTGTATAAATACTACATTGATCCAATTCTAGAACACTCATCACCCCGCAAAGCAACCCCATACCCATTAGCAATCACTTCCTACTTTTCCCTCTCTCTCAGTCCCTGGCAACCACCAATCTTCTTTCTGTCCTCTGAATTTGCATGAATCTCAGTTTTAATTCGGAGAAGGCAATGGCAATCCACTCCAGTATTCTTGCCTGGAAAATCCCATGGAGGAGCCTGGTAGGCTGCAGTCCATGGGGTCGTGATGAGTTGGACATGACTGAAGCGACTTAGCAGCAGCAGCAGCAGTTTTAACTAACTCTAAACTGAATATAGCGCTTCCTAGGTGGCTCAGTGGTAAAAAATCCACCTGCCAATGCAGGAGATGTAAGAGACACCGGTTCAATCCCTGGGTTGGGAAGATTCCCCGGAGTAGCAAGTGGTTACCCACTCCAGTATTCTTGCCTGGAGAATCTCATGGACAGAGGAGCCTGACAGGCTACAGTCTATGGGGCTGCAAAGAATTGGACATGACAAAGCGACTGAGCACAAGCTGAATATAACACTGACCTTATAGGACTAACATGAGGATAAAGGCAATTTTTTGCTAAGTCTCTCACTCAATGTTTGGCATCTAAGAAGATGTTAATAAATCACTAAATGCTTCACATTCCTGAGTATAAAACTCTTAGCTCCAGGCACACCACCATCTTAATCAACATCCCCACATTATACTCTCTGCTCTTGTCTCTCAGCCTTTTCTGTCTCCTAGAATACCGCTTCTCCAAACCCAACATTTAAGATTCAGTTGAAATTCTACCTCCTACTTGTGAAACTTTCTCCAGTGTAACTTCTGTTTTTCCTATGGTTTTCCTAAGCTACCCAGAAGACAGAAAAAATGCCATTCTCCCTGACTTTAAATGTTTCCAATATAGTGATATTTTGGCTCTGACTCCAGGCTGATCAAATTTGTGTTTATTCTAGATTTTGCTTTGTGACACATACAGGACAGCTCATACACACAGCTGCTTTGTTACAATAAAGAGTGTTACAATGTTTTCAGGAGAGATTTCTGATCTTGCCACCATACCTCCATTACAAGATGACATTGAAGCAATAAATAGTGACATTTCAGTAGCTCTGTACATGGCAGTTATATTTTTCCACATTCTTGTGATTTGCAAATTTAGAGCCATCAAAGATTACAGCCTCTTCAGAGTTTATTTAGTCTTGGAAACCTTCTTAATGAGTTTGACATTTTTATTAGGCTCAAAGTCTTCCACCAAAGCCTGGTGCAATTATAGCCATTTATAAAGTAGCCAACATGAAAAGAGGCTTGGCAGGCCCGTGACAAGGCCTCCCAAAGTCTGGCCGCCTGGGAATGCTCACCCAGTTTTCCATTCCCTTGTTCTAGAAGCACCATGGAGACCAGGGGGGCAAGTGCTGGAGTCGGGGTAAGTGTAGATGACCTGTAATGATCTTTCTAGCTGCAAAATGCTTTCATTCTAGGCTGATTTCACAAACACATGAATTCTAAAGGGAAAGAGACTGCTCTTACACTCTTTAAAGATAATCTTTAGGATAATACAACCGTTCATGGCTCTTACTCTTGTCAAATGGAGCTGGGCTGAAATCTCACTTCTATCATTTATTCCTTGTGGTTGTTGGGCAAGTTATTTACTCTCTCTAAAACCACATTTTCTCATTATGAGGATGGTAACGTAAAATGCTGCTACTTTGTAGAAAGTAGGAACTATTTGATGAATGATACTCATTCTTACTATTTAAGTCATCATCATCATCATCATCAGAAAATATACTTAGGAGCTGATTGTAGAGGTCATTAAAAATAGTTGAATATGGGTACAAACTTCCAATTATAAGACAAATAAGTCCTGGGGAAGTCATGTAGTTAACAATACTGTACTGTATACTTAAAAGTTGCTTTGTGAGGTGATGGATGTTAACTAAACTTACTGTGGTAATAATTTTGCAATACACACATATATCAAATCTTTATGCTGTATACAGTTCAACTAATACAATATTATATGTCAATTCTATCTCAGTAAAACTGTAAAAAAAAAAAAATCCCACAAAACAAAAAAATGGCTGAGTACAATTCATTCAAATAATTTCCAATAACTCCTTTTCTATGCCCACACACCAAATATTTAGAAAGTGTCATGTATGTGTAAGGCACCGTATTAGGTATTATGGAAAGAATAATGATTAAGAAGGCCCAGATTCTTTCCTCAAGGTTCTTAGAGAAGAATACAAGTAACATAGGCACTTATCAAGACAAGACAAAAAAAAAATGAAGAGTTTCGAGAGGAAACAAAGTCTTATGGGAATTCAGAAGAAGAGTAAAACCAGAGAAGGCTTCCTGGAGGAGGTGACATCTGAACTACTGCAGGGATGAAGTGACTTGACCATTGGAAGACTGCGAGGCCGGCATTCCAGGAAAAGGGAAAGTGTGGAAATCCAGACAGAATTTTCTGTGTGAGTGGCAGTCTTACACAGAATACTCTTGAATCCACAGTATTGACTGTAGCTAATTAGTGATATTTTCCCAAGGTCACACTGCTATTAAATCTTAATCGCTATTTCAGTCTTTAGAGAGGAAAAAAAAAAAAAAAAACAACTTTCGCTGCTCGTATCAGTCACGTTGGAAAGAAAATTAAAAAGGATTTCACCAGATGGAGTCAGAACAGAAAGATGATACTAACCTAGCATGAATGTCTCAGAATTTGAGATGTGAGAGTTTACAGGAAAACAAAGAGTCAAAGTGCATCTCAGCGAGTTGTGTGGTTCTGCCGCTGAAAAGCCACTCCACAGACTGGGGTGCGTTGTGGGGAAGACACTGGGGCTTTATGCAGCTCCCTGTCTTTAGGCAGAAAGCAAGCTCTGCACATAATGCAGGGAGATGACATTTGCCCTTGAGTGCACACACATTCCTCAAGGCCAGCAGCCAGCAGCCAGCAGCCCCGTAGCAGCCGAGTACAGAGTGGAAGAGTTCTTACTTTAAAAAAAAATGTTCTTCATCAGGTTTTCCGAAACAAATGAAGCGGGACCTTGCGGGCCGGGTGGGGGGCAGTGCATACCACCGGATTGATGGCGTCTAATTACCCTGATTACAACTGGGCAGGGTTTCTGCTTTTAGGTCCTTCCCACCCTTGAGATACTCCACAGCGTTTCCATGGCCTCCAGGTGACCAAGGTCTGGTCAGAACAGTGAATAGCTCGCAGAAGACTGAGCCTCAGAGTTTGGTGCCTAAGAGAAGACATTCTAGTGCCTGGAAAGGGTCTGACATATCCGGGGCTCAGTCTGTGTCTGGGGAGGATGTGACCACGTGAAGAAATAGGCCGATGGAAAGTGAACTCCGCGTATGACGTCAGCTCAGAGGACTGGGATCCTCCTCAAGGGACAAACATCCATGTTTCCACTTGGATGGGAAAAACCACAGCAAATCCATCAATCAACTGTTTAACTTGTACATACCATGTAATCAGCATCGCACCATGCTAGAGTCAGAGGGCTGGATTCAAATACATATAACACATGGCCCCTGATCTCAAAGGTTTACCATTTAGTTTAGGAGACAAAACTAAACCACATGAAATAAATACTTGTACCCAACATCACTGAGGGTTTTACTAAGGCTTTTCAAGTGGTCCCAACTGTAAATATTGACTGTGAGTGCAAGTAGGATTCAAGGAAAATAAACAAGTCAGAGCAAGTATGAGTTGTTAAAAAGGGAGTCATGAAGGGGGTGAAACCTTCCCTGGGTTGCTCCTAACATGGGTGATACACACCTTCATCAACCTTAAAAAAAAAAAAAAAAAAAAAACTTCGGAGAAACTGAAGGAATGCTCTTTTTTTAAAAAATTATTTCTTATTGGAAGTATAGTTGTTTTACAATGGGATGTGCTAGTTCCAGCTGTATAGCAAAGTGAATCAGCTATAAGGACACATATATCCCCTTTTTTGGATTTGCTGCCTGTTTAGGTCACTACAGAGCATTGAGTAGAGTTCCCTGTGCTAAAACATAGGTTCAGTTGCTAAGTCGTGTCTGACTCATTGCAACTCCGTGGACTATAGCATGCCAGGCTTCCCTGTCCTCCACCATCTCTTGTGGGGTTTGCTCAAGTTCATGTCCATTGAGTCAGTGATGCCTTCCAACTATCTCATCCTCTGTCGCCTCCTTCTCCTTCTGCCCTCAATCTTTTCCAGCATCAGGGTCTTTTCCAATGAAAAGTTCTCAGGTTCCCATTAGTTATCTATTTTATATTAACACATAGTAGTTTATATGTATCAGTCTCAGTCTTCCAGTTCAACTCTCCCCCTTTTCCCTCCTTGGTGTCCACTGATTTGAAAGAATGTTATTGATTACATCTCTTCAAGTACTAAGCAGTCTTGTGAGATAATGTCTTGAGGTTATCTGGTTTGTCAGAGATGGGGTGGGATTGAACCCAGAGCTGTTCCTGAACCTTGCACAGCTACACACACACTGTGGAAGTTGCCTAAGCTCTGTTCTCATTCTAGATGTTAGAAAAATAAACGGTTCCTTCAGAAGTATATTCAGAATACTACGGTTTCTCTGGATTCTGCATGTATTCTGTGGCTGGGAGGGGTTGAGAGTGAAAAGCTGCATTCAATAGAACTAATTTATTGTGCAGTAGTACTAAATTAAGAATTTATGAAGGAGATTTGTTCTCCCACCTGTGAGCTTAATTATGAAAATACAGTTACTGGCATTAGCCTGGGGCATCTGCCATCTTGAAGAATACCAGCAACCCATTTAGCAATGACACAGATTCAGAGAAGGCTTGGTGGCAAAGCTTCTTGAGCACGCAGTGGGGTTCTCTCATATGCAAACCTGTGAGGTGTTGGCTTCTGCCTCAAAAAATTCTCTTAGTTACTCTTCATAGCCCTGAGCCCTGGGCTGTGCTTGGAAGACTCCAGCACAAAGCCTAGGTGAGAGGAGGAGGAAGAGAGCTATACTGCCAATGGAGATGGATTCAACAAGACAGTGATCCTTCTCCCCAAACGTCAGTCAGATCCTGGTCTTCCCAAGGAATCCTCTGGTGTGTTTATCGTGATATCATGTATATATCCTGGGGCCCGTCTCTTCTCAGTTCCCATTAGTGCCTTCAGATCAAACTCTTGGCTTTGGAATATAACCTGGCTAATCTCTCCAGCCTCCTGATGTAGCCATGCCAGCCAAACTGGCATTTTCCAAACATATCATGAGTTGAGTATTTTCTGCCCTTAATTTTCAAAAAATGGCTTTTGGGGATCTAATTTAATGATTTTTATTTTTTTGGCTGTACCACATGGCATGCAGGATCTTAGTTCCCTAACCAGGGATGGAACCCTGGTGATGTCCCCACAGTGGAAGCTTGGATTCTTAACCACTGGACACCATGGGAAGTCCCTCTGCCCTTGATTTTTGTTCTTGCTCCCCTGGCCTGAAAGGAGACCATGTGATCAGTGTTTACCAGTCCTCCAAGGTCTAAGCTGAAAGTGAATGGCTCTGAGGCCATGGCTAACCCTGGTGACTCTATCCTGATGCAGCTCTTCCTATGTCTCTCTGTGGCCATCCTTCGTAAACTCAGTCTGTACCAAGGAGCATGTCTGTCTCCCCTGGGAGTACCTTGAATCATGGCTTATGCATTTGGGCGATCCTGGAATTCAGCACAGGATCTGGCTTGCATTGGGCACTTGCTAAATGTATGAAGGAGAAATGAAAAGCTCTTCAGGAGGGAGCTTGAACTAACTTTCTTTGAGGCTGACATGGGCATTACCCTGATGAGATGCACTGCACTACCCCTGGGGCTCAGAAGTTGTGCCTGGGGGTTGGGTGGTGGGATCTGCTTCCCCCCGCTCACCTCAGGAGGCCACTGATGGAAGAGGTTTTTCTCATCTGGAGTGTTGAGCTTGTTAAAACCCCCAGTGACCTGGAAGGAGCAGGGAAGTATACAAGAGAAATGAATCCACTGAAGCTCAGAGATTTGGCTAGGGAGCGTCTCATCTTGTTTTTCCAAGTGAAATAAAAAGGTTGTATTCTCTCTCTCTCTCTCTTTTTTTTTTTTTTTCTGTGCCACGCGGTGCAACCTTAGGTCCCTCACCAGGGACTGAACCCGTGCCCCCTGCACTGGAAATTCAGAGTCTTAACCACTGGGCTGCCAGGGAAGACTGGGATGTGTTCTCTTGTAAACATGATACTTGGCAGAAAACTTTGTCTCTACAAATCTTATTATCCTTCTAATGACATCTGTTACTATGCTCTTTCTAGTGTGTGTTGTCCATACAAAGAATTAGCACAGGTATTCTATAGGAAGACATAGAAAGAACTGCATCAGTTGTAAGTACATATAATCGATTTAAAAACTCTGAAAATGTGCAAAATGCAAGACACCCTGGTGACACTAGCGGTAAAGAACCTGCCTACCAGTGCAGGAGACTTAAGAGACACAGGTTTGATCCCTGGGTGGGGAAGATCCCCTGGAGAAGGAAATGGCAACCCACTCCAGTATTCTTGCCTGGAGAATCCCATGAACAGAGGAGTCTGGCGGGCTACAGTCCATGAGGACTGTAATGACACGCCTGAAATGACACTAAAGATCCACTGTCATTTTTAGCCAGGTTGTTTTTACACATTCTTGCCTGTTTGGGACAGAAGAGTCTGGGTTGCACTAAAGAAGGCCTATGGCTGAAAGCATCCTCAGGAATTTGAGAAATTTGATGCTATGATTTAGAAATAATCTAAATAGTCTACGTTCCACTCAAAAAAACAAGATTAAAAGAACAATATTGTTGGAACAATAAGAAAAGAAGAAAAGAAACAACTTCAAAGCTAAACTTTCAAGCAAAGAATTCGAACTGAAGGAAAAAAGTGAAATCTAGTCAAATATTTTGGTTTAGCAATAGTTCCTCTCTGCCTCACCCAGCTTCGTTCCCTACAGCTTGCGACTTCAATGTCTCTTGGCTTCTTTCCTTCATCCCCACCCCATCTCTGGCTGCAACTCTTTAAACAATGGCATTCCAAGCCAGGAGGGCCAGGGTCACCCCAGGGCCCAGCAAACCACCAGCACTCTTCCACCTCCCTCTGCTTCTGCGCTCCCCAAACTGGGCATCTTTCCCCAGCTAGGAATTGCCTTCGGGGTTCTCACCCCACCATGCACAAGAGGAAGAAATGGTCCCCTGTTAACGGGTCGGCCAAACTGAGTCTGAAGAACACTGTCCGTGCTAACATCATCCTGGGTCTCTTCAACACCAGGAAACTTTAGAACTCAAAGAGCCCCAACATGGGACTTTCCTGGTGGTCCAGTGGCTAAGACTCTGAGCTCCCAATACAGGCTCCCTGGGTTCAATTCCTGGCCAGGAAATTAGATTCCATATGCCACAACTAAAGATTCCACATGTCGCAGCTAAGACCCAGAGCAGGTAAATAAATAAACACACACATATATATATGTTTCTTTCTTTTTTTTTTTAAAAGAGCTCAACAAGTGTCTTCATCTGTAATAACTAGATGAAACTAAAATATCTCAGTTTGTTCCCATGGATCTAGTCTTGGACTGCTAAGGTTAATCTGTATGATAACTCACTGCTTATAAAACACAAAACTCTCAGCAACAAGCTTTCACAGCACCTCTTGGGAGGTGGACACTCGCTGCCTTTATTGGGCTAGAGAAACAGATGGCTACTTCAGGAATGGGGTAGAAGATATTTCTTTTTTCATAAAAAAGTCTTTGGATAATTATCTTGTGTTTGTACTTGGAAAAAAGAAAGAGAGAGCCACAATGATATCATGATTTTGACCACGTCTCTACCCACAGAGGGTGGCACGTACCATGTCATTTGTGGAAGGCCACTCTCCCCTCAAACCAGTTGGCAAAACAGAAAGTCGCCTTTCACTCACCATGCACTGATTTCTCTAAAGACATGTTTTTAATAAAAGATGGAATGAATACTCATAAGAAGCAAAAAACACAAACAAGAAATACCTCAAGGACATTCTGGTTGTGATTTAAAAAACAACAACAAAAAAACCCCCAAAACAGAACCTTTGCTAGGAAAGAAAAATAATGATGAGGTTGGACAGAAGGGCTCATGTCCCAGTGTTAAGGGTTAGGAGATAAGCTGGACCATCTCTCAGTGAAACCAATATGTGTAATTATGGAAACACAGACAGAAATCCTTCTCAGCTACTTATACTGACCTGAGCTTCTTTGGGTCCTGGTTTCCTCATCTGAGAAATGGGTATAATAGTACCTACCATCTTTAAATGGATAGTATTGAACTAGCAGATATTGAGATGGTGGGATTCTTCTGCTCTAATAATTCAGGGGAGAATGTTCTTTAATTAATTATGAACAGAGCTCTGGAAATACAATAACTGGTAGAGGATGAAATCTGCTTTCTTTGGACTGGCATGTACATACAATGCAATTTGAATTCCTTTGACTTTCCCAAGCTCTAACTAAATTGCTTATTAAAACAAGTTTTAGAACTCACAGTGTCTGACTTCCAAGGCCTTCTACCCATGGTGACTTTCCAGAATCACCCAGTATCTACACAGAAGTCTTCCCATGCAGTTGCCAATCCCAGTCTGATTAAACAGTAAAGAGCCCCATACATTTAGTTTAGTAACAACATCACCTGATTTTCCAAACTCAGCTGGTCCATGGCTGCCACACTCTGGCCAACCAAACTTCTCTTGCTTGCACCACCCCTGCCCCCTGAATTCCCACCTCTGGGACTGCCCAATCCCCTACATACCTGGTAAATGCTTCGTCCTTCTTCCATGCCCAGCTCAGAGGTCACCACCTCAGAGAAGACGTCCCCAGTTCCCTGATCCCAAGGACATTCAGATACTCACTTATCTCTGCTCCCAAGGTTTTGGGGCCTTCTTCAGGCATAAAAGATACTTTGGTAAAACATCTCTTTCTTGCTCTCTCTCTTCCTCTCCCCCTCTCCACTGTTAATGACTCCAGACCAAGACTACGTCTCACTCTCCAGTGTATCATGCAGACTGGCACATTGTAGGCAATGGGTTAATGCTTGCTGTGTAAGTAGAAGCCAGAGTATAAATGACCTGGAACATGCTGTCAGGGCCAAGAAGGAGGCCTGAGGTCTCCCCTGCAGGCAGGGTGGGGAACTTTCTGACACGGCAAGTCTGAATCACCTGGTCACAATGGGGTCAGGTTGGATCCTCCCGGGTCAGGGCAGAGGCTGGCTCACAGAGAAGCAGAAATCTCAGCTAGAAAGAGACCCATGCAGGTTTGGGAATGGACGAGACCAAACGGTGAAGCAATCCAGTGGGTCCTTGGGCTGCGGGGCTGAAGGCGTGGACGAGGCACTCAGCAGGAAAAGGCACCACATACTATGTGCTTTGCCCCCCAGGGAGCTCACTTCCATCTGCCTCATTGCTACCTCCCACTTCCCGGGTCTCTCCTGTCCTTGGGTACCTTCCCATCCTCCCCCTTCCTCACTGGCCCTTTTATTAATGACCATAAACAGTCACTGATTTGACAGTAAGAGTTTCCAGCCAGACACAGAGAGGAAATGGATATAACAGTACCTACCATCCCTGTGTGGGGGAAAGGGCAGGAGCGGCTACGAGGGGTGTTACCACCCCACCAATGTCGCACAGTCTCTGGCGACTGGTTATGCTTTCAAAAGGTCCCCCCATGAGGCTTCCTTATGGGTTATTTTTTTATCACAATGATGCTAAGGGTCAAGGGTGGGGCAGGAAGAGAATCCAATCAAAAGATTTGATCTCTATCTGGAAAGAACTTGAACTACAGACCTCAATTCTCCCTAGCTGTCTACCCTTGGAAAAGCTAATTAACCTCTGTCAGAGTCCAATCCCCTGCACAAAAATGCCCCTACCGACCTCCTAGAACTAGAGCTGGAACTAGATGTGAGGGCACACAGAGACCCCACCACAGTCCCAGTGTACCTGCTCAGTGAATGTCATGCCCCGTCCCCTCCCTCAACCAGCCCTGTAACCCAGATGCTGAACACCTCAAATCTCAGCATTCCTCCAAGGTAGGCCGTCCTTGGCTTAAGGCAGACTATATCCCCAAAAACCTATTGAAAGCGGAACTATAAACACGTCTTCCCAAAGAATGCATTGGGTTGGCCAAAAAGTTCATTTGGGTTTCTCCATAAGATGTTACAGAAAAGCCAGGATGAACTTTTGGCCAACCCACTATGTTATTCATGGTGATTGGGCTCCCAGGGGCTTCCCAGGTGGTGCTGGTGGTAAAGAACCCGCCTGCCAGTACAGGAGACATGGGAGACGTGTGTTCAATCCCTGGGTTGGGAAGATACCCTGGAAAAGGAAATGGCAACCCCAGTATTCTTGCCTGGGAAGTCCCAGGACAGAGGAGCCTGGAGGACTGCAGTCCACGGGGTCACAAGAGTCAGACTCGACTGAGCAACTAAGCATGCACGGGTTTCCAGACCTGCCTGTAAAAAGCCCATCTGGTCCACAGTGGATTCTGTCATGGTTCTGCAGGCCAAAATCCAACGCTAAGAAGGGCAAGGTTTCTGTGGCAAACTGTGTTCTGCATTCTGACTTGTGATGCCAGACAAACAGCTTCTTCTTGCACCTCTAGAGGGAGGAGTCTGCTCAGCTCCTGGGGTAGCTGGGGCCCTGTGACTGTTTCATAGGGCTGGCGGTGGGGGTGGGGAACTGGGAGCTGCCAGCAGCTCCCCCCCATCTCCTTTCTCTGCCCCTGCTGCCTCTACCCTGGCTCATCAAGCACTTCACTGCCTGGTGGAACATGCCAGAACACAGCATTCACCTAGACTATGGTCTGCTCAAGAAACCAGAATGGTTTCCCAGCCCAAAAGTCCATATTTCCCCTTCTAGTATTCCAGGCCCCCCAAAATTTACTTCTTTCCATGGTTACCACATGATGGCTTAGACACAAGTGTTCTTTCTCTCTCTCGGTTTTATTGTTGCATTGTATAGAGGAATCACGATGAGCTATGGGGCAAAACCCAAGTTCAAAGCTTGGCTTTATCAGTGACCCTGGGCAGATGAGCTAATGTGTTAGCTCTCGTTTCCTGGTCTTTAAATTGAAGGATAGTAACATCTGCAAGGAGATCTCCTGAAGGAGATCAGTCCTGGGTGTTCATTGGAAGGACTGATGCTGAAGCTGAAACTCCAATACTTTGGCCACCTCATGCGAAGAATTGACTCATTGGAAAAGACCCTGATGCTGGGAGGGTTTGGGGGCAGGAGAAGAAGGGGACGACAGAGGATGAGATGGCTGGATGGCATCACCGACTCGATGGGCATGAGTTTGAGTAAACTCCAGGAGTTTGTGATGGACAGGGAGGCCTGGCGTGCTGCGATTCATGGGGTCGCAAAGAGTCAGACACAACTGAGAAACTGAACTGAACTGAACTAAACTGAACATCTGCCTCAAATCCTAAAAGATGACACAATTAAAGTGCTGCACTCAATATGCCAGCAAATTTGGAAAACTCAGCAGTGGCCACAGGACTGGAAAAGGTCAGTTGTCATTCCAACCCCAAAGAAAGGCAATGCCAAAGAATGTTCAAACTATGCACAATTGCACTCATTTTACATGATGGCAAAGTAACGCTCAAAATTTTCCAAGCTAGGCTTCAATAGTACGTGAATTGAGAACTTTCAGATGTTCAAACTGGATTTAGAAAAGGCAGAGGAACCAGAGATCAAATTGCCAACATGTGTTGGGTCATATAAAAGCAAGAGAGTTCCAGAAAAACATCTGCTTCACTGACTATGCTAAAGCCTTTGACTGTGTGGATCACAACAAACTGTGGGAAATTCTTAAAGAGTTGGGAACACCAGACCACCTTACCTGCCTCCTGTGAAGCCTGTATGTAAGTCAAGAAGCAACAGTTAGAACTGGACATGGAACAACAGACTGATTCCAAATTGGGAAAGGAGTATGTCAAGGCTGTATATTGTTACCCTGCTCATTTAGCTTATATGCAGAGTACATCATGCAGAATTCTGGGCTGGATGAAGCATAAGCTGGAATCAAGATTGCTGGGAGAAATATCAATAACCTCAGATATGCAGATGACACCACCCTTATGGCAGAAAGTGAAGAGGAACTAAAGAGCCTGTTGATGAAGGTGAAAGAGGAGACTGAAAAAGTTGACTTAAAACTCAACATTCAAAAAACTAAGATTATGGCATCCAGTCCCATCACTTCATGGCAAATAGATGGGGAAACAATGGAAACAGTGACAGATTTTATTTTCTTGGGCTCCAAAATCACTGCAGATGGTGATTGCAGCCATGAAATTAAAAGACTCTCACTCCTTGGAAGAAAAGCTATGATAAACCTAGGCAACATATTAAAAAGCAGAGACATCACTTTGCCAACACAGGTCTGTCCAGTCAAAGCTATGGTTTTTCCAGCAGTCTTGTATGGATGCGAGGGTTGGACCATAAAGAAGGCTGAGTGCCGAAGAATTGATGCTTCTGAACTGTGGTGTTGGAGAAGGCTCTTGAGAGTCCCTTGGACTTCGAGGAGATCAAACCAGTTAATCCTAGAGGAAATCAGTCCTGAATATTCATTGGAAGGACTGATGCTGAAGTTGAAAGTCCAATACTTTGGCCACCTGATAGAAAGAGCTGACTCACTGGAAAAGACCCTGATGCTGGGAAAGATTGAAGGCAGGAGGAAAAGAGGATGACAGAATGAGATGATTGGATGGCCTCACCGACTCGATGGACATGAGTTTGAGCAAGCTTTGGGAGATGGTGAAGGACAGGAAAGCCTGACCTGCTGCAGTCCATGGGGTCACAAAGAGTCAGACATGACTAAACAACAACAACATCTGCCTCAGAGGGTTGTTGGGAAAATTACATGAGATAACATTCACCAAAACCTGAGGGGAAGGAGAGGGTGGGCCGAATCGAGAAGAGTAGCATCGACATGTATATACTGCCATGAGTAAAATAGATAGGTACTTGGAAGCTGCTATAATGCACAGGGAGGTCAGCTCAGTGCTCTGCGATCACCTAGAGGGGTGGGATGGGAGGTGTTGGGAGGGAGGCTCAACACAGAGGTGATTTACGCATACACAGAGCCGATTCACCTTGTACAGCAGAAACTACCACATCATTGTAAAGCAATTATACTCCCATTATAAAAGTAAACAAAAAAATTAAAAAAAACCTAACACAGAGTCTATCACATTTTAGATCCAAAAATATTTCTTTTTGTCTTTTCTTCTGTTGTTTATAGAGTGAAACCACTTCTGAACAACAGCATTCAGTTACCTGTTGCATCCAGTTACTTGTTATACACCCATGGTTTTGGTTGTTCGTTCCCAGTCTGTAGAAGATGTCTGGGTTTGTTGCTTTTTTTTTTGCTAAGGAGAACATCTGGCTCCAGTCTAAGCATCTCTGGCTGCACATAGGCTGGCTGTAAACATTCCTGCAGAAGGTTGCACCAGGCCTCATTCCCTCGCCAGTTGCCCTCTGACCTCCCCTGAAGCTCAGCCAGCAGGAGTCTACCAGGTGTTCACCCTTGAAGTCCCCCTTTCAGTGTCATTTGACACTTGGAACATGACCCATGACCAACGGGGAAGCGCAGGTGAGGACCTGCTCTAGCACCTTGAAGATGGGAGTGAGTTACAGCAGCGTGCCCGCTTCTTGAGAGCCGGAGACGTCTCCATAATCACAGTCTTCATATCACGTGCCCATATGTTTCTGACACAGAGAAATGAAAACCAGAGAAAAAGCAGCGCGTGGATTTTGGGCAAAGCTGGGCTCCACATGCCAGTCGTGAAAGATGGAAAAAACAGGAGCAGACCAGATTCAATCCCCCACTTCCCTATATCTTACTATCTTGTCTCAGCCAAGTCATTCAATTTCTCTAAATTTCAAACTTCTGAGGCTGGTCATAATAAACAACTGCTCTATCTGGTTACCATAACCTAAGAAGATGTCTATAAAAGTGTTTTGCTCTTTTGGAAAGCCCATCCAAAATACAGGCTATTATTACCACTTGCTATCACACATACTACTCATTGAGAATTGGCCTATTCTTGTCATCATCCTAGTCCAAGTTCATTTCCTTAAAGCTGCTGCTAAGTCGCTTCAGTCGTGTCAGACTCTGTGTGACCCCATAGACGACTAATGTCTGGAGACCCATAAATAGAGTATTTCATTGTTTGGTAGGTTAAAGTTTTATATGATGATATATAACATGTTTATAATCCAGAGACCATATTTCATCTTTCATTTTTGAGGTTTTTCATCTAGGATGATACATGAGTCTCTAGTTTAAGTGTTACTCTGTACTTCACTACATGCATAACCAGCAACTCATTTCTCTTCTCCTATGGATGGATATTAAGGGAGTTTTCAATAATTGATGATTATGGACAGTGCTGTTACAACATTACTGTACTTATGGACACATCTGCAAGAGTACACAGTTGCCAGGGTTTTTCTGGCCAGTCTTTTTTGAACTTTTTGACTGCAACTCACAGTAAAAATATATCTTATATCACAGTATATTATACAAAACACAAAACAGGTCTAAGTACACTGCCTCAAGAAACCATACTTATTACCCTTATTGCATCCTCTGTCCTTTAATACATTCCATTCCATCCTATTCTATACTTTAAATGCTGTTCAAAGCCCCCCAAATTGATTTCATGATCCACGTATGGGTCTAGGGTATATACGTAGGTGTAGAATTGCTGAATGGATGGAAGGCTACGTGAACCTTTAACTCCCCATTAAAACACTGCTGTTTTAAATCATTCTCCAGCTAAACAAACATAACAATTCCTTAATGTCTAACGACCTATCCCTGGGTCTCTGACAGGTCATTAACCCTTTGGCAGGTTTCTCCCCTTCCCCCAAACACACATTGCGAGTTCCTGCCTTTACAGAGACAGTGCCTCTGCGTGCCCCCTTCTCCTGCCCTCTGCTTGTGTGCATGCTAAGTCACTTCAGTCGTGTCCGACTCTTTGCGACCCTATGGACTATAGCCTGCCAGGATTCTCCAGACAAGAATACTGGAGTGGGTTGCCATTTCCTCCTCCAGAGGGTCTTCATGACCCAGGGATTTAACCCTTGTCTCTTACATCTCCTGCATTGGCAAGCGGGTTCTTTACCACTAGCGCCACCCGAGGACCCCCATTTCCCCATCAAGTATCCAAAGGTACCCCAGCCTCACACTGCCTTTGAACTTAAGCTGCACTTAAAAATACCACTAGGATATATTTATTCTTTAATCTGCAACTGCTTTTGGTGTCTCCCATTGTCTTCCAAATGACAAGGTTCTTGAGGGCAGAAATATGCTGTTTTAGAGCAGAGTATCTCATCTGTGAGTCAAAAGTCCCAGCTCCAAATTGCTGGGTTTGTTACCTTGGGTTAATAATCTCCTTGGGCTCCAATTTCCTCGCATAAAAAATGAAAACTTGGTAGAGCTTTTTCTTTTCTTTTTTTTTAAGAGGCAATAAGATCACATCTGTGGAAGAGCTTTGCAAACTGTGAAGAGACAGAGAAGGACTTACATGCATTTCATATCTTCCATGGCAGGCATGATGCCTGCTGGTCTTGATAAGCAGCTTCCATCAAGGGCGGGCAGAATTCTAAGATGAGCCCCAAGCCCTGGATGCGCTCCAAGACTGCCAACGCGATGGCGTTGTGCCTGTGATCAGGTTATGTTAAACGGCACAGTTGACCTTAAGACAGGGAGGTTATCTGGGTGGCCTGACTTAATCACATGAATTTTTAAACTTGCAAAGTCTTCTTTGGTTGGTTACAGATTTGAAACACAAGGATTTGTCATCTTTTTTTCTGGCTCGAAGATAGTTCATGTGGCAAGGAAAAATGGGCAGCCACCCAGAGCTGACAACAAACAAGGAAATAGGGACCTCAGAAATGAATTGTCTATAAGCAGGGAGCTTGGAAGACTCCATCCAGGTGAGCATGGAAACCATGGGGACACCTTGATCTCAGCCCAGTGAGACCCTAAGCAGAAAATCTAGCCATGCCGTGCTCAGATTTCCGACCTACAGAAATGATGATATAATTAATAAATATATGTATTAATTAATATGTGTATCCTGTACATAACATAGAAACTATGAAGTAATACAGCTGTGTTGTTTTAAGCCACTGAAGTTTGTAGTATTTTGCTACAAAGCAATAGAAAACTAACTACACATGAAACTGGGCAGGTTTAGTTATTACTAATAGCCAGGTTTTCCATCTCTCTGTGCATAAAATTGGTGTCTCTTGTTGCTAGTGTTTTACCTTCCAAATTATGGTGGCTCAGACCCTTTAAATGCTATGGAAGGATAATAAAAACCAAGGTTGAAGGCAGGGAGAGATAAAGGAACTAATTTGAGAGGTATCAACGGGTTACTACAGGATAGGTTGGAATCATCCTTCAAGGGCATAGCAACAGCAATCTTTCTCTAAGTGAAACAACCTTGATAAAATAGCAAACCTTCTGAGCCATGTCAAGTCTGATAGTTGAATTATTATTACTTTTCACATGTGTGCTTTCCTTCTTGTGAGGACTTGCTTACCCAGAGGTAGTTCTAATTCCTTTCCTCATCAGAAACTCCATAGATTTACAATAGGCAGATCAACATGAGAACAGGCCTGGGCCCCTCTCCAGAAGGACATGCCAGCCCTAGGTAATACTCCAGAAAGACATGCCAGCCCTCGGTAGTACTCTCTGAAATCCCAGCCAGCGTCTGGCAACTTAACAATAACAGGCATTGGACAGAAAGAATGAGATCTAAAGGTGAATACAACATACTATTTCCTTACCAAAATTCAGTTTATCCACATTCATAAAGGCAAATTATCTTAAACTGACAACACAAGTACCACTAATTTCATAAGAAAAAAGTCAGCGCAATCCAGAGCCCCCAGTTTAATCAATGTACATACAGACAACACCCAATATCATGCAACTACTTTACTAGATAACATGAATATGGGGATATCAACCAATCAAATGTTTTCTCTTTACTATTTAGTCTATCTAATAGCTGTTTGCCTGTTCTCCTTAGACTATGACACCCCCGTATACTTTATACTAAAAAAAACCCAACACATATGTGTATGATACTGAAAGTTTAAATAATGCAATCTTTAATTAAAAAAAAAATAGTGAAGTTAAGAAGAATCAATGAACACAGTGCAGATGACACCACACTCATCCAACAAGTCACCATCATAACAAAACAGCGTCCCCGCTACAACCAGCAAACCACGAGTCATCGGAAAGGAACATGCCCCGCCAGATGTTGGTGTGATGTGCACCACTGTCCAGATGACCACTTGGAGGCCACCCTGCCTCTCAGGAGGAGCACCAGTCCAAGCCAGTTTTCATGAATACCAGCACCGTCCCCTTAGAGCTAAAGCAAGGGCACAGAGTTAAAGCAGTAGTAAAGCCAAATGGTTGTAAACCAAAGAGGCATCGTTTCACCACACTTTACAGTTTAAAAACCGTTTCTCCATCTTGAAAGCTTCTCCACACTACCACATTTATTTCTGCCTCCATGAATCTGAAAACGTTCACTCATCACCTTCCATAGTCTCCTGCCCTTCTGCTCAACAGCTGCAAAGTCCCAGAATGTTAAGAGACCTCAGCCATCACGTTTAACACTGGAGAAATCAAGGATTAGGGAGGCGAGTGTTAGGCCTTCTGTCCATTTCCTTGTATCCCATATAGCAAAGTTTTTCTAATTCTCTCACAACACACGGATCAGTGGATGAGTCAATCAGAAAGTATTCACTGAGCATTTCTTAGGTCCTGGCATTGTTCTAGAAACTATGAGGGATTCAAAACAAAGTTTCTTCCCACAACAGGGATTACTAGTCCAGGAAAGAAGGTTTAAATATGTGAAATGATTTCAAATAAGAGAATACTAAAGCTTTTTTGTTAGGACAGTCCTGGAACATACTCTGGAGGCATTTGTAATTCATATTGAATAATTCAGTGCTTTCCAAAACATACATATAAAGAAATCTACTTCTATTTTGGAAGTATTTGTACATCACTCCAACATAGGCTTTGGAGAGCTTATAATAAAGACATTATGAGGTTGATAAAAATAGAAGAATCCAGGAAATAGGAACTGTTAAGGTTAAAGTTGTTTTGATTGAGTATAAAATATGAGAAGAGGCCACCCTCAGTGAAGGCAAAAAGATAACATGCTGTCTTGTTCCCTGAAAGGAGAAGATAAAGATGGAGCCTCAGGGCATTAGAAAGGTTCCTAAAACTTCCTCACACGGAACTTTAAGGTCTGCTGTGTAATATAACAGAAGACGTCCTTAATAACAGCCTTAAAATAAAAACAAAGGCAGAAAACAGATAATCTTTCAGTCTCTATAAAAGCTAAGAACATGGCAATGGCAAGTAATTGTTGAGGTCTAAGTATTCTAATATGCTCAAAGGGTAGATTCAGAATTCCTAACGAGAGGGGAGGAAGGAGAATAATCATTATTTTCCTAAATATTACACTTAAAAAAAAAACATGGTTTATAATAGGAGCTGGGCTGTATGTAATATGAGATCATATTTTCTGTGAAGGGGCTGCTATATGTAAATGTTGGGAAGGATTATACTAAATGTTACTATATTGGCTTCCTCTTACACAATTATAGATTTTTCAATATTTTGGATTTTGTAGGCCAAAAAATTTTAAATTCCCCAAAAGAGCTTTGAAGGCTCTATGGATTTGTTCACTTTTCATTGTCAAGTAGAAACATTTTTTTACCAAAAAAATAAAAAGTGTCTACCATCTTATTCTTACTACTAAAATCATCTCGCAAAAGAAATTTTAACACCAAAAAAGTAGAAAAACATAATCTCAGAGAAAAAGAGAACTTTAAAAAATGAATATATTTAGCTTCATGTAAGGTTCTCTACCATAGTTTTCATTCACATTTTGCTCAGGGCCACTGAAGACTGCATTTAGAGGGTTAGGAAAACCTCTGGCCTAGATTGTAAGCTTCTTGCAGGCAGGGGCTAACCCACATACAAGATACCATGCCCTCAACCTTTTCCATTCCACTGCCAAATATTTATACACCCAACCCTATATAAAACATAGGTTTTATGCTTTAGAGGGGCCATTCATAAATATACCACAGTCCTTACCGCAGTCTATACAGCTAGATTCACCTTAGAGAGGATAATGACCGAGTGTCACCTAGTGGTGAGAAGGGTAATTGCAGTCTTTCCAAAATAAAATCTTGCTACAAGATGTAGTTTTCAGGTATGAATTTCCAGACCTCAAAGTAGGACTTAAAAAAAACTGATTAAAAAGTAAACAAAAAGGACTTTCATGGTGGTCCAGTGGTTAAGAACTTGCCTGCCAATGCAGGGGACATGGGCTTGATCCCTGGTCCAGGAAGATTCCACATGCCTCAGGGCAACTAAGCCCGTGGGCCACAACTACTGAAGCCTGAGTGCTCTAGAGCCTGAAAGTCAAAACTGCTGAGCCTGCACTCTGGAGCCGGAGAGCTGCACCTACTGAAGCCCATGAACGCTCCACAAGAGAAGCCACTGCAAAGAGAAGCTCCCTCGCCACAACAAAGAGTAGCTCGCTGCTTACCGCAACTAGAGAAAGCTCGGGTACAGCAATGAAGACCCAGTGCAGCCAAAAATAAATACATAAAAAGTAAAAAAAGAAATGAACAATAATAAAAAAAAAAACCACCCTGATTTTCAATACATTTTTGGGTATATGAAGGCATTCTGTTTGCTTATTCATTCAGTCATTTTATTTTTCATCCATTTTATTTAAAACTTGCCACTTACAAAAATATACAGTGCAGTCAAACAAAACAAGATTTAAAGTGAGGAGGGAGGAAACCTGTTAAAAGGAACAATATAATGGAGCTGAAAGTGAAGTCAGCGCCAAAATGTATGTCACCAGATCTCTATGATTGTTAGCTGTTGTTGTTCAGTTGCAAAGCTGTGTCTGACTCTTTGTTAGTAGTGGGTGACTATTCAGCTCCAAGCTTTCTGGTAGATGGCTGGAGAGAGAAATTCATTCACTTCACGAGTCACAAATTTCTAAGATTATAACCAGCTCTAGAGAAGCCCAGGTGTATCTAGTATGGAGACAAGACACAAATCTCGCCATCACGTACTGAATGGCAAGAAGTCTTCAACAACAGACTGAATAGTCTGCTTTCCTGGAACTTTCCTATCATACAGGCAGATGCATTGGTAAAGCCCCATTTGTACAGGTAATTCTACTGGGGGCTATCATGCTATGGTTCAGCTCTGCAGCTTCTGGCTTAGTCTGAAGCTATTCTGGGGTCTCCAGGGAAATGAACTGATTATATCAGCTTCAGGAGATCACTATGGCTGCACTTGTTCATATCTCTCTGTATCCAAGCCCCTGACAAACTGACTGTGCAGCTCCTCCCCATGAAGAGATGGAGTCTATTTCTTTACCCCTTGGAGATCTTGCATGTTTCTGCTCGTGGTCTTGGAATTCCAACACTGACACATGAACAAGCCTGGGCTAGCCTGGAAGAGCATGAGAGATGTGCGCTCCATTCAGCCTTGTCACCCCGGTGGCTAGCCAGGCAACTGCCAGACATGTGTGCGAGGTTCTCTCAGGTTAGCCAGCTTCTGCCCGACCACAGATGCAGTCCAGCCAAGGTCAGCCATGCATGACCCAGATTGGCAGACCCACCCCAGCTGACTTGCAGACTCAGGAACAATAATAAATGGCTGTTATTTTAAGCCACTCTTTCCTGCCTTAGTTGATATCAATCATCATGTCCAGGTGATTTTCTCCTTAACATTCTTGTGTCCAGCTGCTCCTCTCCATCTGTTCTGGTGCCCCTCGGTTTATCACCTCTCACCTGGGCACTACAAACTGAGGCCAGAGAGAAGGAGGAGCTGCTCAGGGTCACAAAGCAGAAAGGCAAGGAGTCAGGGACCCAAACCCTCTGACATCCTGACCCCCTCCTTCATAGTCCCCGCTGCTTACACAGCTGGGAAAAGGAGATCCAGAAACCAGCTTCTGGTACCATGAAGATGGAGCCGAGACAGTCAGTCTTCCCTTTGATTTCACCACCTTGGATAAGAAACTTTAAGTGTTTCCAAATCTCATTTTGCTCATCTTCAAAAGAGAACGATAATATCCACCAAGGTGGTCAAAAGGTTCAAAATAAGAAAGCTCTTTGGAATGCAAGGAGTGCTATGAATGTCTGCTATTGTGTTGACACACAGTAGGGGCTCAGTAAAAGCTGAATGCACACAGAAAAGATTGCAGTATTGCTTAAGGCACAGTCTTGAACCGAGGGCTGTGGGTCAGCACCAGACATTGTTTCACAGACAGGGTTTATCAGGGAGCTAATATTCACTGAATATGAATGTCTCCAACAAAGTGCTGGGATCAAGTCTATGTCACTGCTTCAAAGACCAAATTCTGGTTTCACTTCTTAAGTGAATGCCCACCTGAACTGCAAGAGTCCCCTCTAACTTCTCAAAAATTTTTAGAGGATTCAAAGTCCACCTTCACTCAAAAGGCATTTACTGGGCACCTTGCTTGTTCCAGGTACTCCAGTAAGGTGCTGGAAATATGATGAAAATCAAAGGTAATCAAGGCGACACAATTAGTATTAAATTACCAAGTGAAATCACAACTGGTGAGGCTGCAGGAAATCAATCAGAGCCCATATTGACATTTATTATAGCTCATAATCCTTCAGAAACGGTTGATTCATAACCTACTCTAACAGCAAGGTAGAACCTGTGAATGGAATACATTGTATAAGGGAAATTCGATTATCCTATTCCCCGAAGAGTAATTAATTTATACAGTGGATTTGAGGAAATATTTTTACATTAAGACAGTATGGCGTTGAACTTATTTCACAGGTGGCGTTTCAGGGGAAAAAGGGACCCATTGAATAGACCCAAACTATGTAATTCACAAAGCAGAGATTAGGGTTTCAAAAGCTCTAGAAACATTCCATTGGCCTATGGGTTCCTGAAGTCAAATACCTTTACAAAAGCCACATTCTAGTTTTTGTTCAGGGATGAAAAATAAGTTCTGTTGGGGTCCTTGGCTTCAAAGTCAGTAAATCTCACCCATGCTCCTTTCTAAATGTCTTCCCAATGGGACCCCACCCTACTCTTCTCAGGGCCACCACCCTCAGCATTCCTCCTGGAATCTGTAACAGTCTCTTTCAGATGTAACAAATACTGAGCACTTATCATGTGCCAGGCAGCCGTAAAGAAAATCACAATTCCTGTGCCCCAGAGGCTGAGTCCTCACTCACTGCCTCTCCCCAGAAACCCCCACATCTGCCCCCCATACAGATGCTGCGGTGACTTTCCAAGACATCCTGCATATCCGCTGAGCTCAGAACTCTATCTGCAACCCTTAGTAGTTCATTTAAGACTGTGGCTGAAATGCCCCCCTGGTGAGGCATCAGAGGCGTCTCAGCACACGTCCCCTGCAGACTCTCAGGGGCAGCACCTGTCATGCTCACAGGGGCATCCTAAACTCAGGTTGGAACAAAGTCCTGGCACACACCCTACCCTGTCCAGCTCCCTTTCTGGGCATTTTTTTTTTTTTTTTTTTCTGCTTTTCCTGGAATGCCCTCTCCCTCCCCCCACCGCCAATCTTCCCTGCTTCCTCTTTGTCACTTTGTCCTTCAAGAAGTAGCTCAGACTCAGCTTCTCTTAGGGAGCTTTCTCCCCATTCCTACCCCTAAAACCACTTTTCAGACTTAGAAAAGAATGACCTATGTGTGTGTATATATATACAATTCCAAGATTACAGTGAGCACTGTCGCATTAGATGAGTCAGTAAGCCCCTTCAGACTCTGCTGTGCTGCAAGAGGAGGGCCCCTAACATGAGATTTCACAGTAGCAGACATGATACACAGCCTGAGTATCACATACATAGCCCAGCAACAGAGCTCGCTACGCCGCTCCCTGGCAGCAAGCCGGTGCTTTTCCTACTTTATCTCCAGACCTAGCCCAGGGTCAGACAAGACCTATAGACTCTGGAAGTGGCTACCAAGCTACAGCTGCCACCTTCAAGGTGGGTTGGAAATAAAAAGGTGGAAACCTCCTGCAAGCCCAGCACAAAGGAAATGGTTCAAACGGCAGCTTCATCCACACAACTGAATATTGTGCAGCTATTAACAAACAAGGTTTTGAAGACAATTTAATGATAGACAAAAACTGCTCACTATATAATATAGTTATTACCCTCATTTTTTTGTGTTTTTGTCTTTTTGCATTTTTATCCTCCAACGTGAAATTCACATAATTTGGCAAGGGTTGAGGATAAATAACCACAGGCAAACATATTTTCGTAAGTCCAAAATATTAACAGCAGTAAATTTGCTGTGGTGGGACTTTATTTCTTTACTATGCTTGTCTAAATTTCTCTCTGCACACTGTCTCTTTCTTTCTCTTTCAACAATATATAAAAATTACTTTTAGGAAAAGGGGCAAGCATTTTAGGAAGGGGGCAGTTCAGGGTTGGCAGAAATAAGAAGCAAATGAAAAAAACCCCCACTCTTCAAAGAGGCTGAAAGAAGAAAATACAATGTATAGAAATATTTCCAAGGCAGTTGCTAGATGGCAGGTTAGCAAGTGAGATGAGCTGTCTGTGGCCAACTCCAGAGCTGACCCGCTCATCGTCTGGAAGGAAGAGAGAGGGCCACACCAAGGTGCTGTATATTGCACGGCATAAGAGGTCAACATGTAGGACTTCCTTGGCGGCGCAGTGGTAAAGAATCTGCCTGCCAATGCAGGAGACACAGGTTCCATCTCTGGTCCAGGAAGATCCCATGTGCTGCAGAACAACTAAGCCTATGCCACAACTAGTCAGCCTGCACCATGGAGCCTGTGAGCTGCAGCTACTGAGTCCTCACGCTCTAGAGCCTGTGCTCCGCAATAAGAGAAGCCACCACAATGGGAAGCCCATGCACTGCAACTAGAGAGTAACCCCTACCTGCTGCAACTAGAGGAAGCCTTGGCACAACAACAAATGCTCAGAATGGACCAAAACAAATAAATTAATTTAAAAAATTAAAAAAAAAAAAATCAACATGTAGGGGAGAAAGTAGGCCTGCAGGCTAGAGCTGACATGTCCTATGGATTCTAACATAACCTCTATAACTAAATTATAGGGTGGGGTTTGAGTCACCCTCGGGGACTCTATCTTCTACAGGGCTCAGAGGAGAATCCTGTCTACGACAGGTGCCCAAAATGAATTCTAGATGCTAAATACAGGCATTTTTAGAAAAGCATACCAGACATCTGGGGATTTGGTAAGGGGAACTTGCCTTAATGCAGTGGGAACATGGAAATCACATTTTGAAATATAAACTCAGGGATCTCTTTTTTCCATTAAACATGGAATTTCTTGGGATTTGCTAAACATTTCTGTTTTATTCAATACAGAGACTCTGAGGCAAAGGGATGCCAGAAACAAACCTGGAGCCTACAGCTTAGGACAGGGTTTATTTATGTGGGCGCAGGAAACTAACACACAACATCCTACCCTCCCAGGGAGGCCCTCCATGGAGACATAGCTGACTTGTAAGAATCAAAGACATGTACATGGGATCTCTGGGCTCAGAAGAGACTTAAAAATGAAAGGGGGGAAAAAGTGAGTTCTTCACCAGGTCTGGGTTTCAACTTCAGGCACTTTCCACCTTAGATCTTCCCAGAAGATGCATGGAAGATGAAGCATCAGTCAGCAACAACAAAGCCTGTCTTGGTGATGCTGTGGAAACACCCCGTGGGACACCTCAGGCTTAAAAGGGAGTTCTGGCTTCTCTCAGCCTTTAGCATGCAGCCTGCAAGCCCAGTCCGGCCCCTTAGCAGGCTGGGACAATGGCGAAGGTTAAATGGCTCAGAGAGGCGCGGCCAAGCTGTACCACAGAGCAACTGCTAATGCGAAAATGACTAGGAACACCCTGGAGTGTAGTCTGGGAAACCGCCTGGAGCCACAGAAGCCTAGAGATGAACAGGCTGTTGCAGTTGGAATGAATCTGCCAGGACAGTCGTCAACCTTCTAATTTTCCAGTTGAAGACACTGCAGCTCCCAGAAGAAAAGGGACTTTCCCAACACCCAGCAACCCTTCTTGGAGGCCCTGGGAGGAGACACTGCACCAACTCTGCTTAAGATCCTGGAGCCAAATATCCCATTTCCATCATCAGAGTTCTGCCCTCTAGATCACAACGTAGTGGAAACAGTCTGTCAGAGAAATCTGGATCTGTATTCTAGGCCCACCAACTATTAGCTGTACCATCCTGCCTTCCTCATGGAAAAACAAGGTCTTCCTGGCTAATATCTCACAGGGCTGTTTTGAGTAACTGAGTAAATACAAATGGGAAAGCCCTTTGTAAACCATAAACTCTACTTTTACAAATATAAGTAGCTGGACCTGATGCAGGGCATTCTTGTGCCACAAATACACTGGCTGGGATTGTGCTTGGCATATAAGAAGGGCTTAGGACTTTTCTGGTGACTCAGGGGATGAGAATCTGCCTGCCAGCGCAAGGGACACAGCGCCTTCCCCGCTCTGGGAAGATTTCCCATGCTGTGGGGCAACTAGGCCCGAGCACCACAACTACTGAAGCCGGTGTGGCCTAGAGCCTGTGCTCGGCAGCAAGAGAAGCCACCACGATGAGAAGCCTGAGCACTGCAACCAGAGAGCAGCCCCCTTGTACCGAAACTAGAGACAGCCCGCGCACGGCAGGGAAGGCTCAGCGCAGACAAGAGTGCTCAGCTGATGGGAGCTAGTGTTATTACTTGTCTTCATAAGTAGTGGCACTGACTCTTTGAATTCAAAGGCTAATGTCTCTTATCTCCTTTTATATGTTCTCCAAAATACTTAGTTCAGGATCCCCTCCTATTAATAAATGAATTAGTCTCCCCCACCCTGCCGCCCCCCCGCCCACCAACCTATGAGTCACATATTTGATTGTTTCCTATTTCGATTTGGCTGTTGGGAAGCTCAGAGTAAAGCTGGCCCATACTCAGCAGAATCTAATGGCAGGAATTTTAGATGCTAGTCTTATCTCTGTCTTATTTTTCCTATCCCAGGTTTTCCCGTTGCTTCATCTTCCTTCCTTAATTTAGTGTATGTTATATTCACTAAAATTTTCATGATTGTTTTCAACACTTTTTAGGAGAAAAGAGTTATAAATAAATAACTTTTGAGAGATGCTCAATTCACATTCTTGACTCTTGAACAAAAGAAAGAAACAAGAGTGGCATCTAGGTTTGTAACCCTCCTTCCTCTGTCCCCACTGTCCTTCTTTTCCTTCCTTCCTTCCCCTCCATCTCTCTTAACTGTGATGCCTGGCTTAATATTTTCCTTGAAACATGAAACCAAATGTCAAAGAAAGATTAGCATGGGCCTGTGACTCATATCCATGAATATCAGAAAGCAGAATCTTCATTTCTTCAGGGCTTCTCACCAGCAAGGAAAACAACCCAAACCTTGGATATCTGACCAGCAGGCCACATTTTGATTGGATGCTTTTAGCAAAACATGTATTTTTAGAAAACAAAGATATTTAAGGGGATATAATGGTTAAAAATATTCTTATGAGAGGAAATATCTTTCCATTTTCTCTCCATTTAGGAATAACACTTACTCATTAAAGGAAATTTGCTGTATATCAAGCAGACAAGTAGAAAAAATATTCACCAAAAAATGCATGGGAGGAAATGTTTTAAATATTAGACTAAAAAAAAAGAAGAGGTAAGATCACAGCTATTAAAGTCTGGAGGGTGCTTCTGCTAGTACTTAACTTTCATTTATTTGTCTATTTTCTATGTTAAGAAAAGGGTCCTTTTTTTTTTCTCTTCTGCCTGCATCACCATATGGCAATATATAGGAGCTTAGTCCCCTGATCACGGATTGAATTGTGCCGTCTGTAGTGCAAGTGTGGATTCTTAACCACTGGACCAGCGGAAAGTCCCACGAAAAGGCTCCTGAATCGGGTGGTCTATAAATTGGTTCTGTGCTTCCAAATTGCCAACACTGAGATGCAAGGATGACGGGTCATCAAAATCAGTGTTTGTAAGTCAAACATAGACACAGATCAGGTGTCCTGACATTCCTCCTTCTGATAACTGATGCAGCTTCCTCTTGTGAGCTGGTGGGCAGATACACCAGCTTCCTTGCTCCTCTGCTGAATAACTGAGGTGTGCGCTACACTGACTCTCAGAGATCCCCATCCAGATGGAGCCCCAGGAGCCGATATGGTCACCAACTCGACAACACACATGTACTGAGTGCTTTCCTCCACACCATCCTTCCCTCCCGCTACGGGGGTATCCTGTGGGCACCTGTAAAATGAACCACGTACACTGGGATCTTTGGCTCAGCGTCTGTGTCTGGGCGAACCCAAACCAAGACCTCGATGTTCTGAGATCTAGGGAAATGCACCAAACACAATGATGATTGTCACATGTTGCCTCTCAGAAGGATGTCCAGCACAGCCAAGGGCAGTTTCACATGGTCACTGGCAACCTGCTCACTGCTCTGGGTGGAGGGTCCCCTTGACAGAGCGAACATTTAGCATTGCTACATGAAGTACCGTGCAGTGAAGCCACTTATTTCACCTGCATGCTGATGCCTAATCTCTAACAAGGGTTGTGTTGTTATTTAGTCACTAAGTCATGTCCAACTCTTTGCCACCCCATGGACTGTGGCCTGCTAGGCTCTTCTCCTCATGGAATTCTCCATGCAAGAATACTAGAGCAGGTAACCATTTCCTTTTCCAGGGGATCTTCCCAACCCAGGGGTGAAATCTGTGTCTCCTGCATTGCAGGCGGATTCTTTACTGCTGAGTCACCTGGGAAGCTAACCTATTGGTCCCCTCTGGTTCTAAGGTTCCTTGACATAAAATATGCCATACCTCCATGAGTTTCACTTTTTAGGGAGAAAGAAAGTCACAGTGCTCTTGGGTGAACTGGTGTTCAGAGTATCCTAGTCTGTTCTGTAGAAGCCTGCAGGTTTAGAAGATAGGAGTGGCCCTGAAGAGAGAAGAGCCAGGGTCTGCATCCTGTCTGTCCATGTGATGACCAAAGAAGTGGGAATGGCATGGGGAGGGGGGCAGGGAGGCCCAAGAGCTAAGAAAAAGAAAGTGAAAGTGTTAGTCTCTCGGTCGTGTCCAACTCTTTGCAACCCCACGGACTGTAGCTCATCAGGCTCCTTTGTCCGTGGATTCTCCAGCAGTGGGTAGCCATTCCCTTCTCCAGGGGATCTTCCAGACTGAGGGATCGAACCTGATTCTCCTTGCATAATCGCAAGCAGATTCTTCACCATCTGAGCCACCAGGGAAGCTCCTAAGAGCCAAGAGGACAGATCAGAGACAAGGGAAGAAATGACAGGGCTCTCTAGAGGCACAGTGAGTCAATTATAACCCACAAAATCTGGTTACAGTGTAGGAAGGGATGGGGGATTATGGGGCAAAGGGTCTAAGAGATGAGAGTCTATACTAGAGAAACTCAGGGAGGGATGGTATCACCCAGCGTGGCTGAGGAAGTGAGAGGAATCCTATAGCCTTTAACAAGTTACATTCAGTATCTCCCTTATCTGTCTAGTTCATCTAAAAATGGGGCAATAATCCCTTTATGCTGGTCTGAGCACCTGAGCACAAATAGATCCTCCCACAACACTGGTGTTGGGATCTATTGGCCGACCCCGAATAAAAGAAATGCATGGACACTTCTGACCATGAACTTCTCAACACTCACAAAGCGGGTATTTTGATTCAGCAAGTGGGTATTTTTACCCATGACTTCACCAAAACTAGTATGTATTTTTATTCGATTAAATTCTTATAAAGAGAACACACACAATATTCAAACTGCACTGTTACAGAATAACCATGCCTGAAGGGTAATTGAATCCACTATTAAATTTCAACAAAAAATTTTTTTCTAAAGCAAAACCAAATGAAATGGCTTACTCGTTACTTTCCTTCAAGTACTAGCTGTGACCTTATCAACTTATTCCTCTCCCTGGACCTCAGATTTCCCATAACTAGAATTCAAGGGGCACTGGGCCAAATGTGCTTGAGGAGCCTTTTCGGGTCTTTGCTTTGCTTCCATTCTAGTGTCCTTGGGAAAGCAGAGGACTGAGTCCTTTATGTGGCCAGGAAGAGTGACTTCTATCTGCCAATGTCAGACTTGTGTCCCGAGCACCTCGGAAGCTGGCTTAGAATATCTAAACCTTAATGACGCCTTTGCTTTTCTTCTCTTGTCAAGAAATTCCAGGATGATGTTTTTCCTCTTGTTACTGTAGCCCTGTAATTTATATCCTGTGGTCTCAGAGGTTCATTCACGTCCCAGGAACATCTGCCTGCTGTTCCCCCTTCAAATTCAATGTTTGTTTGCAATTAAATTTGCAAGAGAGTCCCCTGGAGCAGAAACTAGAGTGATAAGATCTCTCCCATCACTTCCGAAACATCCCCTCACTAACAAGTCAGGGCTGCCTTAGATTTGCAAGTGAAACTACAGCCCGGGAGGCTCATGCATGGCCGGGCTGGGGATACCCATTTGCGACATGGGCTTAAGACTTTACTCATCAATTGGATACATTTATGGGAGATGGAAATAGCAACTGGGAAGAAGAGAGTCCTGGTTGGATAACAACCTTCTTTGAGGCCAGACAAACCATCTCTACTGAGGTTACTGACAGACATGCTATGAAACATGGAAATCAGAGGCCATGTAAGTACTTAGAATTAGGTTATTTGAACCCAATAAAAATAAGTGGTCCTTTATAAAAACTTTTTATTGTCTTTCTATTTCAGTGTGCTTTGCTTCTCAGGAATAAGAGCCAAAATGAGTAAGTGTTATTTGGCTTAACCATTATGGTGTGTATCTGACTTCAAGTCTTGACTCAGAATTCTGTTTATCATCAAACGGCTTCATGATTAGAGGGCCCCCTTCATCCGACAATCCCATAGTGCTTACTCATAGTTCTAAGACGTTTTCAGTGGTGTTTGGGATTTCACTTCCCTTTGAATGGGTTTTCCAGAGCATTTAGAGGACATGGTTCCAAAGGAGCTGCCTCTAAGGCACTAAGTGGGTCTTCACTACCTGAGGCTCACAGGGAAGATTCCTGGAATAGCACTGCAAGTGGGTCCTCCAGCCAGACTCTCCTGACCTTTGATCTCCAAAGGGTCATGACACAGCTACTCTGCTTCAGTCTGTCTTACATGAAGGCTCTATCAGAGTATGCCACCTGCATGCAACTGAGACCCAGCGCTGTGGACTGTCGGATGATGCAGGACGTAGAGATGGTTTCCCAGTCTCCAGTGTTTACAGGCTCACCCCAAGATCAGATGCTCATGGGGGATCAAGCCAGATACAAGGCTTGATGCTATGTTATGCGCCAAAGCAGAGGGCACTCTAGGCCAGAGATGGTGTGCTAGGGTGTCACAGAAGTGGGAAGGGGCAGGGAGGGGAAGGTGTGATGAAACAGACACGGCACCACATTCAGGCTCTGCTTTTCAGAGCAAGAAAGCTAGAATGTGAGGTCAGCACCTTTATCTGGTTGACTCACTGATGTATGCCAACCACTTAGAACAGTGCCTGGCACATAGCAGGCCTTCCAAAGAGAATGTGTTGCTCTAGATGTCCATCGACAGATGAATGGATAAAGACGCTGTGGTACATATACATAATGGAATATTGCTCAGCCATAAAAAGAAGTGCATTTGAGTCAACTCTAAGAGGTGGATGAACTGAGATCCTATTACATGAGCAAGAAATAAGTCAGAAAGAGGAAAAACAAATTTCATATATTAATGCATATACACGGAATTTAGAAAGATGGTACTGATGAACCTACTTGCAGGGCAGCAGTGGAGACACAGACATTGAGAACAGGCTTGTGGACGCAGTGGGAGAAGGAGAGGGTTGGGTGAATTAAGAGAGGAGCATGGAAACCTATACACTATTATATGTAAAATAGAGAGCCAGTGGGAATTCACTGTAAGACACAGGGAGCTCAACTCAGTGTTCCGTGAGGTTTGGGATGGGGTGGGAGGTAGGAGGGAGGTTCAAAGAGGGAGGGGACATATGAATATGTATGTCTGATTCACGTTGCTGTATGGTAGGAACCAATACAATACTGTAGAGCAATTATCTCCCAATTAAAAATAAATAAATTAAAAAATGTATCAAGGGGGAAAAAAGAAAAAAGAATGTGTTGCTGAGTGCAGTGGAAGTCTAGGTTCCGCCTTTCCCCTCCCTCCTGGCCACCTTCCTACAGACCCAGAAGGCTGCTGCACAAATCTAACCGTCCTGTGGGTCAGCATACTTGGGGAACAAACTGTATACAGCTGAGGTCTCTTACAAATAGCATGGAACACATTTAATGCATCTGGTTTAACTGCTGCTGCCAAAAAGATTTAAAGCCACAACCACTCTCTTTGAAGTTACCCCTAAGCTTTTACTCACCCAAAGGTTTCAAATGCTACAACTAGGCCCATGGTGATTTTGTTGCTTCTAGACCACTCGCCCTCCGGCTCTGGGTTGAGCAACTGTGTGGTCTTGGGCAAGCCACATAACCTCTTAAAAGATTCTTTTCCCTCCTTTTCAAAATTAATGGGTTAGACTAGATTATCTTAAGGTTCCTTCTCAAATAATGATTCAAGAGATTGGAATTTGGTATTTAACACCACTTCTTGGCTCTAGAGAAGACAGCGTGTTTGTTATTCACCCTTTTGCCAGGAAAACCACAGTGACCTCCCAGTCGCTTTCTTCACCCACGAGGAAGGTGTGGTTGACTTGTTCTAGCTTTAAGAATCCTGGTTTTGCTCTTTCTCCTCTTGTAGTGGGCCATTCTGACCCTCCTATTTTAAAGTATGCTGGATGTTTTCTTCTCTTTTCTCCCCTACTCAGGGCCTTTGCCTCCATAATATCTGGTTGAGAAACTTGGAGCCACATTGTGTTATCGTGACCATAAACCTCCCCTCTCTAGGACCTTCTTTCTTTTCTTCCCTTAGATGCTCCCCGCCAATCTATATCCTCTTCCTCTCACTTTATATTCTGCTTTAATTTGATAAATATCTCCTTGAAGCTTTACTGAAGAATCTTTTTCCATTAGACTCTACAACCAGTATAGCTGTCATCCATCATGCCTCTACTGGGTACCAAACACTTCATGGAAATTACCTCCTTAATCTTCACCAGGGACTTCCCTCGTAGACCAGTCGTTAAGAATCTGCCTCTCGAAGTAGAAAACAAGGGTTCAATCCCTGATGAACAAAGATCCCACATGCCATGGAGCAACTAGGCCTGTGCGCTGCAACTACTGAGATCTGGCACAACTAGAGAATCGATGCAACAGAATGAAAGATCCCGCCGGATGCAACAAAGATCCTAACATCTTTACTAAAACTCTATGATGTTGACATGACCCTCCCCATTTTATTTTTTTTTAAATGTTACATCTTATTTTTTTACTTTCTTTTTTAAAATATTTATTTTTTCATTTATTTCCAGCTGCACTGGGTCTTCACTGCTGTGCCTAGGCTTTCTTGCAGCTAGCCGGGGCTACTCTCTAGTTGCAGTGTGCAGGATTCTCATTACAGTGGCTTCTCTTGTTGTGTAGCATAGGCAGTAGGTGCGCGAGCTCAGTAGTTGTGGCACGTGGGTTAGCTGCCCTGTGGTGTGGGGTTAGTTGCCCTGCAGCGTGTGGAATCTTCCTAGACCAGGGATCAAACCTGTGTACCCTGTACTGGCAGGTCTACTTTTAACCCCAAGACTACCAGGGAAGTCCTTCCCCATTTTAAAGTTGAGAGCAATGATGCTTAGGGAAGTCACCGACCCTGCCCAATTAAGAACGTGCAGGACTGGAGATTCAAGCTCAGGCTCGTGTGCCTCAAAGCCCATGGGTCTTCTTCATTCTACTAAAGACAGGAACACTATTCAGGGCTTCCCAATGTGCATTTGCAGTTTATTGGTCACCTCTAGATTCAGAGAACTTAAAAGTTGGAACATATTTAATAAATTACTTAGTTTCACTTATTTCTAGTAGAACTTAAGAAATATAAGAATATAGCCACACAGAAGAAAGGAATGATATAATTATTACATGGAGGAATGCACACATATACATTTATATTTTTAATAAAAATGTAAAGTCTATCTTTACAAGCTTCCATGGAATATTTACAAAAATTGGTATATCTGACCACAAACAAAGCTTCAATCCTTTCTCTAAAGGCTGGAATTGTATTGTGTATAATATGTCCCCAAGCTGTCTTGCATGCATTATCTCCCACTACATGCATGTACTTAATGTTTTGGTCAAGAAAAAAAAGAAAAAAAGAAAGAATTATTTGCCATTGTCTAAACATGCCTTTATAGTTTTCAATTTAATGCCTTCCTTTATTCATACTGTTTCTGAGGCTTGGCATGGCTTCCTGCACTATCTGTCCATAAAATGCCTAAGCATTCTTCAATCACATCTCAAATACTATTTTTTCCATAAGACTGTCCCTGATCCTCACAATAGGGTGTGATATGTTTATTAGAGTACTTTATATGTTTCCTTTAACTAACCCACTTGTTCACCTTTAGAGGACAGTGGAGGTGGGGTGGTTCTTATCTCCTAAGGAATCCCAGAACACTTAGCACAAACCTCATACACAAAATAGCACTCAATACAGAGCTGTGGGATTTAATTGAGAATTGCTTATTTTTGCATTGGTGCAATGCAGGAATGTGAAAAAAAAGTGTAGATAGGCAGATTTCAGTACATTCTAATACAAATCACTTGGTCTTTTACATCAATTACTCATTCTGTCTTTTAAATATGCCTCGGTAGAAAATTTAGCATTCTTTCTGTCAGTTCAAATTAATTTTCTAAGCTAAAGTAAATAAATTTATGTAATATGCTGAATCAGCAAATAAGTTAAAAATTCTTTTTTAAAGGAGAAATAACTAATTTGAGTATGCATGCCAACAATACAGTACAAGAAAATAGGGGACTAAGACACCACCATGGAATTAGCATCTAGACTAAATAAATATTTCCATTTATAAAATTTGTGACTTTTTATTAAGGCACCCAACAGTTTCTTGGCAAGTTATTTTCTCAAAAAGTAGCTACTAAAATTTTGTTTGGGTCTCTCATGATATGCCAACCATGATTAATCACTTTTCTCTAATGTAGCTGAGCTGTTTTACATTAGCTATAAAAAAGGAAAGTTGAAAGGTGTAAAGGTCATACTCCTATTTGTATAGATCTTTACAGTTTGCAAAGCACTTATATTGACATTATCTTATTAATGTTCCTGGGAATTGTAGGGCCCTGTACAACTTTTTTGGAGAAGGAAATGACAACCCACTCCAGTGTTCTTGCCTGGAGAATTCCAGGGACAGAGGAGCCTGGTGGGCTGCCGTCTATGGGATTGCACAGAGTCGGACACGACTGAAGCGACTTAGCAGCAGCAGCAGCAAAGGCATTGAGATGAATACTACTATTATCCCCATTTTATAGATGAGGAAACAGAGGTCTAGAAAAAGTCTTTGTCCTATAAACATGTTTGGAGAAAAAGGAAAAGGAAGAAAAGAAGAAAAGATAAAAATGTATCTGACAAAGGTCAAGATGGTAGACTGAGCAAAAGTACTTGTTTTTCTCTTTTCTTCCACAAATTTCATTCAAATGGCAGAAAACATATATATGTTATAAAAACAACTATAAAAGAAGTAAGTATACAATCAACAGATAAAACATTTTTGAGGAATTTCTGAATATTAAAAAGTTTATGTTGGCAAAAAATCACAGCAGAAAAAACTACTAAAACAAACTACCACAGGGATGGAAAAAATTCTAAACACAGAAACCACAGGTACAATGAACAGGAGAGGCTATTTAGCAAGAGTGGTCATTAATATCAAGGACAGGACTGCTCAAAAAACAGTGAGATTAGTCATGCCTCATCTCCTCCATCGGCCAGCAGAGCAGCTGGTGGGAGATTTCAACATGTCTCTCTCAAATATTGATAGACAAAACAGACAAACATTAGCAAAGACACAGACTTAAAAAATTCTATCTACAATCTTGATGGAATAACTACATAAAAAGTCCCATACCCAGTTATTAATACCAAAAATGAACATTCTCTTCAAGCACACTCAAAATGTTTACAAAGTCTGTCCATATACTAGGCCATAAAGCAAGTTTCAATTAATTTAAAAGGATAAGCATTACAGATACCCCATTCTCTGACTATCAGTTCAGTTCAGTTCGGTCGCTCAGTCGTGTCTGACCATAAGGCAATCAAGTTAGAAAAGAACTTGGACCATACTTTTGAAAAGTGGGTTCAGTTGTGTCCAACTCTTTGTAACCCCGTGGACTGTAGCCTGCCAGGCTCCTTGGTCCATGAAATTCTCCAGACAAAAATACTGGAGTGGGTAGCCAATCCCTTCTCTAGAAGATCTTCCTGGCCCCCTACCCCCAACTGAAGACAGGTTCTTTACCATCTGGGCCACCAGAGAAGCCCAATACTTTTAAAAATATGATATAACGTATGGGCCAAAAAATATCATAACAACAGTTTTAAAAACCACATTAAGCAAATAATAAAAATACTATAAACCAAAAGTTAAGAATGCAACAAAAGTGATATTTCAAGGAAAAAAAAACATTTTTAATGCTTATATTAGAACAGATTAAAGGCTGAAAATTAATGAGCTAACCATAAATTTAAGGAGTTAAAGAAATTATTTAAAGGAAAAAAATCAAATGAATAAATCCAAAGAAGGTAGAAGCAAAAAGAACAGCAGAATTAATTGAATAAAAAACAAAGCTTAAGTACAGAGACTCAACAAAGCCAAAAGTTGATTTTTCACAAAGATTGATAAATTTGACAGACTTCTCCTGAGTATGGTCAATAAAATAGAAGTCATAAAGGAACAATGCGAGGAAAAACTAAGGACATCGGCAACATCTGAAAAGATAATTAGAGGATATAATGAACATATTTATGTTAAAAAGGTAGAAAATGTAAATGAAATCGACAAATGCCTAGACATACATCACTCTCAAACAGTATCCAAGAAGAAACAGGAAGCTTTAATTTTCCTATAACCATTCAACACATTGAATTGGTGGTTTACAATTTCCCCTCAGGAAAAAACAAAAGAAACCACCACACCAAACCAAGCCCATTTTTTCATGTGACTTTCTATAAAGAGATTATAATAATTTTATTAAAACATTTCCAGAAAAAAGGAAATACTTCTGAAGTGAATTTATGAGGTTAGTATAGCCTTAAAACAAACCAGAAAGGATAGTGTAAGAATGAAGAGTTAATAGTTTACTCATGGATACAGATTCTTAAAAATCCTCTGGACAAAGTAGTCACATGTAGAATTAATTTAATAAAAATCAAAATATATCATAATGAAGTAGGATTTATCCCTGGAATGCAAGGATGGCTTAACATTATAATGTCTATTTCTGCAATAGACAGATTAAAGAAGGAAAACCACATGATCATTTCAAGAGACAGAGGCAATGTCTTAGGTAAAATTCAATACATATTCAAGATCAAAGTAAGAATCCCTTAACAAATAGAAGAGAATTTATCAACCTGATACAACCAAATACTTTCAACAAACTTCATTTTTAATTGCAAAATGTCAGAAGAATTCCCATTAAATAAGGAACAAAATAACATGAACTCTATTCAACATAATACTGGAGGTTCTAGTAAGGGCAATAAAAATAAATAGAAATAAAATGTAAAAGAATTGAAAAAGGAGAAAAAAAACAAGTGGTCATTATTCAAAGTCATTCGCAGATGACATGATTATGTACTTAGAAATCATAGATGTTCTTACACAAAATTGATTTAAATTAATAAGAGAATTTAGCAAGTTGCTTTGGCATAAGATCATTTGCATTTCTAGGCATTAGCAAAAAAAATTATTAAAAACTAAATAATTTGCAATAACAAAACTATAATAAGGTAAGTAGGAATAAATCTAAAATTAAAAGTGTGCAAGACCTTTATATAAAGTTATAACACCTTATTGAAAAAATTCAAAGAAGACCTAAGGAAATGTAAGGCTTAGAGTATGTTCATGGATATAAGGACTCAATATTGGGATGATGTTAGTGCTCTTATATTGATCCACAGATTCAATACTGTTCTGTTAAAATTTCCTAAAGGATTTTTCAAAGAAAATTGAAGATTTAACTTCAAATTTCATAAAGAATATCTAAGAATAGCTAAGACACACTACAAAGTAAGAATAAGAGAGACTTCAATAAATGGTCCTGCAACCATTTATTACCAATACGGGAAAAAATGAAATTAGATCCCTTATTCACATTAAGCAGATGAATCAATTGCAAGTATTAAACACATAAAAGTGAAATGCAAAACTCCAATAATTTTAGAAAAGAACTTGGGAAAATATCTCCATAAACTTGGGATTAACAATTTCTTAAACATGACAAAGATGTAACACAACAAAATAAAACTGATAAATTCAAACAGACTAAAACGGAAGATTTCTGTTTATCGAAAGACTATAAACATTTAAACGCAAGGCACAAACTGGAGAATAGTCATGGAATAACAAGCAAAGGATTCATACAGAAAATACATGAAGAACACTGAAATCAGTGATGAAAAAAAGAAGAACCAAATTAAAAACCACAAAATAGTCATGAACAGGCATTTCATGGAAGAGAAAACATGAATAACTGGTATACATGTAAAAATTATTCTATATTGCAAGAGTTAGTGATCAGAGAAGTGTCAGTTCACATACGCTAAAACATTTTATACCTACTGTATCAGCAAGAATTAGCCTGTCTGATAATGCCAACCATTGACACGGAGATAGATAATTGAGAATTCTTAAACACTGCTAGTGGAAGTGAAAAGTGATGCAACCCTTTAGAAATCGATTTGAACCTGGTGGCTCAGTGGTAAAGGATCTGCCTACTAATGCATGAGACAAGGGTTCGATCCCTGATCCAGGAAGATCCTACATGCCCTGGAGCAGCTAAGCCAGTGCCCCACAACTATTGAGCCTGTGCTTTAGAACCTGGGAGCTGCAACTACGGAAGTCCCGGCACCCCGAACCCATGCTCTGCAACGAGAAGCCACCGCAATGAGAACTAAAGAGTAGCCCCAGCTCACTGCAACTAGTGAAGAGCCTGTGTAGCAACAAAGACCCAGCACTGCCAAAAACAAAATAAATAAAATTTTAAAAAAGAAATCAATTTGACATCATATTGTAGAGTTAAACAAACACATATTCTATGACCCAGTAACTCAACTCCTAGGTACACACCCTAAAGGAATCCTTGCACATATATGTGAAGATATGTTCCAAAATGTTCATACTCCAGACCTATCAACAGTTAAAAATATGGTATATTCACATAGAAGGATACTATGTAGTAGCGAAAATGAATGAACCACTGATACATGCATTCTCCTGTTGACAAAAAATCAATTTGAATTAAAAAAAAATCAAGATAGCGTGTCTTTGTAACTCAAAACCAAACAAAATCAAACAAATATATTCGTTAGAGATACATACATATATATGTATTATTTCTAAAAAAGCAAAGAAATTACAATCATAAAATTCAGAATGATGTTTCTCTCTGAGGGAGAGAAGTGAGGAGGCTGTACCTGGGAGCAACATAGAGTGTTGAAAATGTTTTATTTCTTTAGTTGGGTGGTGGGCTCTTGGGTGGTTGTTTTATTATTTTGCTTTATGACTTGCTTATATAGTATATATATATTATAATATACTAAATATTATGCATATTTTAGAAACAAAAGAGAAGGAAAAAAGGTACTCAAAGACTACCACTCCATAAAAGAGCTGGTCATATGACTGAGTTCAACGGAGCTTCAAGAAAAGGCTAATTCCTCTGTTGTTTAAACTATTTCAAAGCATACTAAAGTATGAGAAACTTTTGAATGTACTTTACAAAACTAGTAAAACCCACTCTAGCCCAATAAAAGACTCCCATGAATCAACAGTACTCATTTTTTAAAAAAAGACAAATTTTAAAATAAAATATTCACAAATAAAATCCACTAGCAAACAAGGAATAAATCACTATGATTAAGAATGTTAAGTTCTAAGAATGCAAAGAGAATCCAACATTAAAAATTCTATTAATATAATTCCCTAAGTAGATGAAAAGATTATATCATATCATTTTATGAAGGTAAATAGAGTTAGATAAAAATTTAACAACCATTTTCTATAAAAACATAGAAAGGAAATTGTAACTAGATAAAATTTATCTACTTAAAACACCTGGCAGGCAGCACACTTAGTGATGAAATATTACAAACTTTCCCATTTAAGTCCAGAAGAGGACAAGAATGTTCATTTTCACTGTGCTAATTCGACACTGTATCCTGGGAATCCTGGCAATTGCATTAGACAAAAGGTAGAAACAAGAGGCACCATGTCTCAGAAAAGAAGCAAAACTCATTGTCTGCACGTCTTAGGCATATGTACACATCCTTATGCTTGTAAATGTGTAGGAGTGGTTCTTTTTTTTTTTTTTTTTTTTTTTTAAATATTATTTTATTAGTTGGAGGCCAATCACTTTACAACATTTCAGTGGGTTTTGTCATACATTGGCATGAATCAGCCATATAGTTACACGTATTCCCCATCCCGATCCCCCCTCCCACCTCCCTCCCCACCCGACTCCTCAGGGTCCTCCCAGTGCACCAGGCCCGAGCACCTGACTCATGTATCCCACCTGGGCTGGTGGTCCGTTTCACCATAGATAGTATACATGCTGTTCTTTCAAAACATCCCACCCTCACGTTCTCCCCCAGAGTTCAAAAGTCTGTTCTGTACTTCTGTGTCTCTTTTTCTGTTTTGCATATAGGGTTATCGCCACCATCTATCTAAATTCCGTATATATGTGTTAGTATACTGTAATGTTCTTTATCTTTCTGGCTTACTTCACTCTGTATAATGGGCTCCAGTTTCATCCATCTCATTAGAACTGATTCAAATGAATTCTTTTTAACGGCTGAGTAATATTCCATGGTGTATATGTACCACAGCTTCCTTATCCATTCATCTGTTGATGGGCATCTGGGTTGCTTCCATGTCCTGGCTATTATAAACAGTGCTGCGATGAACATTGGGGTGCACGTGTCTCTTTCAGATCTGGATTCCTCAGTGTGTATGCCTAGAAGTGGTATTGCTGGGTCATATGGCCAGCAATAGGAGTGGTTCTTGAAGGACAGATGCCAAATTGTTATTGATGGTTTCATTAGGGGAGGGAAGAGAAATTGGGAGTGAGTGAAAGTAAAGAGGAACCTTTAATTTTTCATTCTTTGCATTTCTTTATTGCTTGAATTTGTTTTTACAACAGTAAGTTTTCATAATGAAAGGAAAAATATATATCTGGAATCTAGAAAAATGTTGCTGACAAACCTATTTGCAGGGCAGGAACAGAGATGCAGACATAGAGAATGGACTTGTGGATACAGCAGAGGAAGTAGTGGATGGGACAAATTCAGAGCGTAGCACTGAAATATATATTACCATGTGTAAAATAGATAGCTAGGTGGGAAGTTGCTGTATACCAAAGGAGCTCAGCCTGGTGCTCTGTGATGACCTAGAGTGGGAGGCTCAAGAAGGAGGAGATTAAAAAAAAAGAAGAAGAAGGAGGGGATTTATTTGTATATATACATATATATGCTTATGGTTGATACATATTGTTGCATGGCAGAGACCAACACAACATTATAGAGCAATTACCGTCCAATTAAAAAAACCTGCCAAAAGTCATATGGCTAGACAGGGTAGACCTAAGGCTCAAACTCAGGTCTTGCACTATCAAATCAGTTCCACATAGTTTATTTTTTATTTTATTCATAAGAAAGAGAAAAAGGTGGAGCCACTGAGAATTACGCACAAAGAATCAGTCACTCAGGGTATTACACTGATCTTTCATTCCTATTTGCCACAAATAATACTTCAGGTATTAATAATGATGGTGACCTTCTTATAAAGGCAGTCACTGCTATCTTCATATTTCATTTATTTTAATCCGTAGGAAATAATTTCAATAACCTATGACCAAGAAAATGTTATACAATGGTAGCCAAGATGATGTGTCATAAAAATATCATCTTAAGACTGTAGGGACAGATGTCCAAGAGAGAGGGAATGTATGTATACATGTAACTGATTCACTTCAATGTATAGTGGAACCTAACACAACACCGTAAAGCAATTAGATTTCAATTCTTTTTTACAGAATTTCTGGACCTTCCAAAGGCACAGAAAACTCCAACCCTTGGGATCCAGGTGACTGACAAATCTCCTGACACATTCCTCACATTCTGTAATCTGAACTGTTTCCAGAATATGTTAAATTCTTTCTTATTTCTGTGACTCTACAGATGTTTTCCCTCCGCCAAGAACATCCTCCTTCCCTGTTTTTCCCTTTAAGATGCCTACCTATCTCTGCAGAGGAGTAAACACAGCAGACCTGACTATTCTTTAAAAACATCTGCTTATGAGGGTGGCCATTGGCTAGCGTCTGGGAACTTAGATATTGGAACAGTGTTCACCATTCCCAGAAGCGGTAGGAGTGGCTTACTTGCATATACTATGTGAACGATATGGTTTATGCTGAAGAGAAGTTTCCCTTTGGGAGTGTGTGATGTTGGTACATGGCAGGCAGAGAGTGCCTGTGTGGCCAGCCCCCAACAAAAACCCGAGGTGCTGAGTCCCTACGAACTTGCTTGGTTGGTGATACTTCACAAGTGTTGTCACAACACATTCTTGGGGGAATGAAGTAGGGTCTGTGTGACTCCACTGGGAGAAGATCCTTGGGCGCTTCCTCCTGGTTTCTCCCCAGCTTCACCCCATGCACCTTTTCCTTGTTGACTTTGCTCTGTATCCTGTCACTGTGATAACTCATGGCTGTATGTGCAACTATATGCTAAGTTAAAGAATCACTGTGAATCGGTGAACCTGGGGGTTGTCTTGAAGACCCTCAATGCACAACCCTTTGAGTTTTTCAAACTGACAATGTTTCTGGAGTCTTTCTTCACTTTCTTAGGAGACTTCATTGCTTCTTTGCCTCTGCACTTGCAATTAAAGAGTTTCTTAGTGTATAATCACTAACTCTTTACACCCTGTCCCCCTTTTAAAGTATAAGCTCATCAAGACAAAGACCTTAAGTTTTGGTCTTCCTTTTTCCAGCACTGAGGTGTAGCATTTGCAATAGTAATTGTAGTGATAGCCAATCAGTGCTATTCACTCTGTGCCTGGAATATCAAGCTGAAAGCTATGTACATACTATCACATTTTTTAAACCTTTAAAAAAATGAAATAGTTGATTTGCAATATTATATAAATGTCACATTTATATATTATATAAATTTCAGGTGTACAACACATAGAGATTCACAATTTTTAAAGGTTACACTCCATTTATAGTTATTGCCTATATTCCCTGTGCTATTCCAATATACCCTTATAGCCTATTTATTTTTTATATAGTAGTTTGTACCTCTTAATCTTACATTGCTATCTTGCCACTAGTAACCACTTGTAACCACTAGTCTGTCCTCCATATCTGTGAGTCTGCTGGCCTCCTTTCAACCACCCCTTAACATAGCTAATGTGTCATCACTCATTATTAGAGAAATGCAAGTCAAAACTACAATGAGATATCACCTCACACAGGTCAGAATGGAACCAACATCAAAAAATCTACAAACAGGGCTTCCCTGGTTGTCCAGTGGTTAAGATCTGTCTTGCAATGCAGGGGACACCAGTTCAACCCCTTGTGCAGGAAGATCCCACCTGCTGTAGAGTAACTAAGCCCATGTGCCAAAGCAACTGGGCTCAAGAGCCTGTGAGCTGCAACTATTGAGCCCACGTGCCTACAGCCCATGTTCTGCAACACGCGAAGCCACCACAATGAGAAGCCCATGCAATACAACTAGAGAGTAGCCCCCATTCTCTGCAACTAGAGAAAGCCCACACAAAGCAACAAAGACCCAGTGCAGCAAAAAATAAAAGTAAAACTTAAGAAAATCTACAAATAATAAATGCTGGAGAGGATGTGGAGGAAAGGAAATCCTTTTGCCCTGTTGGTGGGAATGTAAATTGATACAGCCACTATGGAGAACACTATGGAGAGTCCTCAAGGAACTAGGAATAAAACTACTATATGACCCAGCAATACCACTACTGGGCAAATACCCTGAGAAAACCATGACTGAAAAAAATACACATTCCCCAATGTTCACTGCAACACCATTTACAACAGCTAGGACATGGAAGCAACCTGGAGGTGCATAAAGAGATGAATGGATAAAGAAGTTATGGTACAAGTATACAGTGGAATACTACTCAGCCATAAAAAGGAACAAATTTGAGTCAGGTGGATGAACCATGAGCCTGTTATACGGAATGAAATAAGTCAGAAAGAGAAAAACAAATATTGTGCATATTAAAGTATACATATGGAATCTAGAAAAATGGTACTGATGAACCACCCTGCAGGGCAGGAAGAGAGGCAGCTATAGAGAGCAGGTTTGTGGACACAGCCAGAGAAGGAGAGGGTGGGATGAACTGACAGAGTAGCACTGAAATATGTATATTACCACATGGAAAACAGATGGCCAGTGGGGCGCTGGTGTGTAACACAGGGAGCTCAACTCGGCGCTCTGTGACAACCTAGTGGGGTGGAGAGGGTTGGGAGGGAGAATCTAGAGGGAGGGGAGATAGGTACACTTGTGGCTGATTCATGTTGTTGCATAGCAGGAATCAACCCAACATTGTGAAGCAATTATCATCCAACTCAAAAGAATTAAAAAAACGAGAAAACAGAGGGTTATAAGCAGGTGTTTAAATGAATGAACGAGCCAGCTAGAGAACATCCTTTTAGCCCTAAAGGAATCACTGAGCTGAACTGACTTCAGTGTTACGCCTACTAGCTCATGTACACTTCACCTTAGCATGGGCTATGAGCAATTGCTGAGGATGTTATCTGTTACATCACATGTTTTATTTATTACCAAGTGATTTATTATTACATCATATATTTTAATATTATTCTTTAACTAGATAAGACATGTTTACTACACACAATTCAAAAGGAACTAAAAGCGTATAATAAATTGTAAGTTTCACTAGCTCTCCTTCCCTAGCCAGGCTATATTCTCCCCCATTTTCTCATAAATCCTCCCAGAGAGAGGAAGAACAAAGGCATTAACACATGTTACACAAAGGATAGCACTTTATACGTCATTCTTTTCTTACATATCCTGGGAGTCATTTCCTATCAGAGCATGTAGAGGTACCCCGCTCTTTCTGAAGGTCTTGGTGGTTGTAACCAAGGACAGAACAACCCAGTCTGGGGGCCGTGCATGGATTGGAGAACAAACACAGAGAGAGACTGTTCTGTCTTTCCTATCCTGGCTGCAGGAGCATCAAACTAAGAACACTGAAGCCCTTGAACGCCTTTGTCCTTTCACAAAGAACAGCATTGGTGTCCTCTTGTATGGGCTGTGTGCATCCCCTGAGAATGTAAAGGACTGTGAGTCACGCTGGACTTTGGGCTCATTAGTTCCCTATTGAGGGGCATTTAGGCTGCTGTAACAGCCACATGATGGAAGGTGGCTTAGAGGGCAAATTCAGAGTAAATCTATATGATAAAGTATTAGAAATGGAAAAGTTGCGTCGAAGAGATATTTATTATTTATTTTTAATTTTAAAAATTGAGATAGTATTCACATACCATAAAATCTGCTCTTTTATTTTTATTTTTTTTTGGGGGGGGATAATCTGCTCTTTTAAAAGGCATGACCCATAACTGTTAGCAGCTGAGATATTTATTTTTAGTAGATTTTTTTTTTTAATGTGGACCACCTTTAAAGTTTTTATTGAATTTGTTACAATACTGCTTCTGTTTTATGCTTTGGTGTTTTGGTCATGGGCCATATGAGATCTTAGCTCCCTGACCAGGGTTTGAACCCATGCCCCCTACATTGGAAAGTGAAGTCTTAACCACTGGACTGCCGGGAAGTACCCTGAGATATTTATTTTTAATTTTGATAAGTTTTGCCAAATTGCTTCATCAAAATGGAAACAAATGTATTTTTGACTCACTTCTAAGAATTTGTCTCACCACAGTGCACAGAACTATATAGGTTTCTAGCTCCTTCCTCATCGCTCCCCACATAGAACAGTATCTCACTGGTCTTCATTCCCTGAAGGACACGGAAGCCTGGCATGCTGCAGTCCAAGGGGATGCAAGAAGTTGGACTCTACCGAGAGACTAAACAACAACATTGGCCTTATCTGAGAAGGCAAGTCCAAGTCCAGGGAAAGCACAGGGACATCCCCCCACACCGTTCCGTGGCATGCTGCAAAGAAACTGGGATCCTAGCATGTTTCCCACACTGACAAATGCACCTAAAGTCCAGCATGACTCACAGTCCTTTACATTCTTTCAAGAGATGTACACAGTCTGTGCAAGCTGTGTACCAATGCTGTCCTATTGTGACAAGGGCAAAGGCATTCTAGGGACCCCGGTGTTCTTAATTTAATGCTCCTGCAACCAGAAAATTAAAGAAGGAACAGTGTTCCTCTGTGTTTGTTCTCCAAACATATAGTGACCTCATACTGGGTTGTTCTGTCCTTGGTTGACAGTCACCAATGCCAACAGTGCCAGCAACAGGACACTGAATAAGGTTTGCTTTGAACCACACCGTCTCTTCCCACCACCTGCCAGCCCCTGGTGATCTGGCAGGACCTCACCCCCTAGAAAACTGAGTCTGTGAGCTGCTGCCCAGAGTTTGCCTCCATCCACACTGAGAACACAGCCAGCCGGGTACCACGAGGCTTATAACACTGTCTTCCCCTTCCTTCCTTTTCCTCATGTGTTTTTATGAACATCCAAAGGAAAGATAATCAAAACCTGCAAGAAAACTGGCTGGCCGAGAAAATGAAAACCTGGGTGACACAGGGATGAGGCCACGTGTTTACAGGTGCCTTTTGTAAGTAACATGGCCATAAAACAAGAGGCTCTTATAAAGAAATATCACATTCTCCAAAGCTCTGTATAAATGACATTCTGTTTAAGGAGGGGAGGGGCATTTCATACTTATGCTCCTTCCTCATCGTTTCATTTCCAACCAGGGGAAAGGAGTCCTAACTGTACAGTTTTCTAGGAGGATAGTAGTTACGGAGCCAAGATTTTGCAGCAGCACACAAGGAAGGAAGGGAGGAAGGAAGGAAAACTAGAAGGTAAAGAGGAAAAGGCACGGGAGGGTCTTTAGCAAAGCAGGCTAGAACAAAGGAACAGACAGCAGGCATTCCTCACCTCTGATTGGTTTTTCTGACTATTAAGCACACACACTTTAACTCAAAAGACAGAACTCCTGCCTTCCTCACCAGCACGCTGAGCACCGTCAGAACAGAGTCAAGATTTGGATGAGCCTGTGTAATCCTCTTTCATTTTTCATCTGCTGTACTGATTGTAAAGTGAAACAGAGCCACTGCCCTCTCCGAATGTGACACAAGGCTCGAAGCCCACGCGTTGCAGGGTCCCCGGGAGCCAGCTGCGTGCAGGTAACTGGAGCCTGCCCTTCGCCTCGCTGTTAATAAGAGTAATTGGCGCGCCACTGAGGGGCTGCTGGAGCGCTGTGATTTGCTCCGTACGGGGGTCTCCCCAGACCATATGCGCATGCAGCGGTGATAGAAATATTTTCCATATGAGCTCTCCCCTCACATGCTTAAGTGCTCCAGGCTGACTCAGGCTGGCCCATTTGTCATTTACTCTCCACATTGAAAAATCAACAGGGAAGCTGCGAACTTCAACTGCAACTAGAGGGCAATGGTCTGTCTGCTTTCAGTCTCCAGCATCATGAACCCAATTCAGTTCCTCCAGCTCCCATTCAGGACCCCTACCTCTGATCCACACCCCCCATCCCACAGGCCCAGAAAATATCTGCAGAGGACATGGGTAACTAACAGGCTAAATGCCCAGGACAAATGACCCGTGGCCACACGCCTCTGCGACACATGTCTGTTTCCAACGGAGTAACGAGCCTGCTGCAACCACAGCTTGCCCTGCAGCCTGGATTTGGGAGCAGCTCCCTTCCACTCCTCTTAGAAAAGGGAAAATCATTACGGGAGGCTTTCAGAGCTCTTTCTGTCCCCGCAATGCTAACAAAAGGCAGAGCTGTGAAGTGGCCCCGTGGCATTTCTAGGAGATACAGTTTGCACTTGGCTTTTCAAAGGGAAGATGGATTCAGGAAAAAGGCTGTCTTTTCATAACTCAGCCCTCAGTCTCCAAGACTTTCCATCAGAATAAGAAGTAAAAGGAGTGGATGAGGTAAACTTGTTGCAGGCTTCTTTGCAGGTGAGGGTGGCTACACCCAAGAGCTTCCCTCTCCAGCTCATATGATCATCCTTTCCAATCTCTGCCTGTGTCAAAAACTGGCTCCTACAGGCACCTATGATGTTCAGAAATGTATCCAGCAAACATGAGCTAAGCCAATAAGAATAAATCATCCTCATGGTTCTTAAATATGCCTCCCATCTATGGCAGATCTAGGACGCTCCAAGACCTGTTATATACCACTATCCTTCTTCAAACCTATGGTACTAAGTTAAGCACAGATTTTTTTCCCCCCAAACACATCAAAGTTAAAGAGGAGAAAAACGAAATGCAAAGCAGCAAAGAAAAGCAATTCCTCTAGCTTGCATAAGCAATACTGGAGAAATAGTCTCAACAGGTAACAGTCCCTACTGGAATCTGACAAGTACATTTTTTTTTTTTTTTTTTTTTTTGGCAACAACAGAATTAGAAACGTACATGCTCCAGATATCTGTCACCAAGGCCATGCCAATCCCCTGGTTGTGGCCACTGTACCAGAAAAAGTTTTCAGAAATTACAAGATTTTTAAGAAGCAAAGAAATCTTCCTATAAGAAAAGGCAAGGCAAGCCTAAAAAAGCAAAATAAAGCATTACTCTTTGCACACCATAAAAACCCCTTGCCTGATCCCTCTTGGTAGATAGAAGAGGAAATATAATGCTGACAAAAATACAACTTCTGACAAGATATTTTATTTGGCTTACCTCTCCCCCAGGTCTTGCTAACACTGCTGTTTGAACGTGGAGCAATGTTAATATCAGGTAGCTGACAAACATTATTACCCAAAGTTAGAACTACCCTAGAGGAGCACTCCGTCTGCCAAGTGCTAACAGCTAGCAGATGCACTTGTGTCTCGGGATTCCAGCCCCGGAGTTCCGCTAGGCACCGCACTGGTTCCCTCGGCTCCCCTCACTGTACTGCCCGGAGCTCCCAGCTCAGCCTCTGCTCCGAAGAAAACTGGTAAGCTGATCTCTTCATGTAATAACTTCTCCCGGCTGGGGGAGGGGACAGGAGCCAGCTGGGAGCTGGGGGGCTGCCTTTAACAGAAGGCAGAAAGGGGAGGGACAGAAATGATCAATGTGGAGTTCGGCATCTGGTCTCATTCATGAAAAGGGCTCCGAGGTAAGCACTCCACAGGCAGGCGGACGGGCCCCTGCTTCATCAACTGAGGCAGGCAGCAGGCAGCGATCGGCAGCAGGATAAGCTCTAGACTGGGAGCTGGGAGACCAGAGACCACCTTCCCAGTCCTGCTGCTGATAAGCTGTGTGTGCCTGGAAAAGTTGCCAACCCTCTCTGGTCCTCAGTTGGTTGTCTCAGTGGTACAGTCAAGGGTTGGGAGGACCTCTTAATTCCCTTTTGGTTCTGATTTGATGACTGCAGAAATCTAGGCGGTCAAAGGCTATGCTATCAAGGACCACCTTAAAGAGGAAAGAAATCACACAGGGCTATGTGTTTACATGCTTAACATAAGGACGTGAATAGATGGGAACTGAGGAAGTCACTCTAATACCCTCTTGCTGCCTTACTGGGTCTCTGTCCCTAACCAAGAGCTTGAGGAATTACTGCAGACAATGTAAAAATAGACGGTAAGGTGAGAACAAGTGAAGCCCAGGTATTACATGACACTGGCACAGTGCACAAAAGCAAGATGGTTTTAGAGAAATACCTCTGGGCAGAATCGCGTTGACCATCAAAGCGGGGTTTCTGGGAAGAGGGAGCACAGAAACAGGTTGGGAAGTAGGTCATGCTAAAGCCTACAGTCCACTTGAGACATCATAAGCCAACTCAGCGTGAAAAAGCAGGCTCATGGCTTCAAAGAGGTTGAGAACCCACCAAACATTAGATTCTGCTTAGAATGGGCACAAGAAGCCACTAAACCATCATGAAGTGGAGGACAGGATGACTGCATGGTGCAGTTGAAACAACCTGGGTCCCTGGACTTAGGGGGAAGTCAAGTCAAACCCTCATTCTACTACTAATTCGCTGTGGGTCTGTGGCTGAGTATGTAACCCCAGTAAGCCCCAGCTGCTCCACTGGTCAAATGGGGAAAGGCCATCTGCTGGTTCTGATGATTATCAATGAGGTCATCTAGGTTCAAAACTTGGCACCGTTCCTAATACTCAGTAAATGCTAAAGACAGCGGCTCTCTCTTTGATCTGATAAATATTGGCACTCAGTCCCAGAAAGTAAATTAATAAACACTTGAAAAGCCTCAGGTTGTGGGCATTTTCCTGTATTAATGAGGAAACTTTAAACCAGACTGCAGTTTGTGGCCATTTCAGAACATTTATTATCACCAGTTATTGTGACAATTTACTAGTGGGGAGTGTTTTGGGGGGGTTGGGTGGAGGGACTTTCAGTCCTTTTTTCCAGGGCTGTAAGAGACAGAAGGTAATGGTGAAGAGAACACATTGTTAGAGAAAGGAAGGAATGAATTTCTTCTCTTTCTCATGCTTCCTCTTCTTTCTCCTTCTTATTCATCATTATTATTGCTCAGCATCTGGTCTTTTCTGTTGGTGACAGGGCACTGCTGTCTACTCAATAACCTCACCGCAAGGGTAGGAATCGTCTAAGAAAACCAAACTACTTGAAAGATCAGGGTTCTGTCTAGTCCAGGGGTTGGGAAACTTACAGGTCCAGATAGTAAATACTTTTGACTTTGCAGATCACGTGGTTTCTGCGACAGCTGTTCAACCTTGCTTGTTGTTGTTTAGTCAGAAAGTTGTATCTGATTCTTTTGTAACCCTGTGGGCTTGAAGTCTTGCCAGGCTCCTCTGTCCACGGGATTTTCCAGGCAAGAATACTAAGTGGGTTGCTATTTCCTTCTCCCGTGGATCTTCCTGATCCAGGGATCGAACCCAAGTCTCCTGCATTGGCAGGTATGTTCTTTACCACTGAGCCACCTGAGAAGCCCATGCAGCCTAGCTGGGCTAGCACAAAAACAACCAAAGGCAATACATACATGAAGGGGTGGACAGAGCTATGTCCCAATAAAACTTTGATTATGGAAATAGGTAGCAAGCCAGATTTGGCCATATTTGTCAACACACTTCTCAATCATCCTTCAACCCACCGCAAACTGATTGTAACTTCTCTACCACAAGGGCTCTGGAGATGTCACCAGTGGCCTCTGAGTCACAGAATAATATAAAGGATCATTTTTCAGAGCTTATATCATTTTGACTTCTTTGCAGCATTAATGATGGCCTTCTATTTTTTTAAATATTGTGGTAAAAATACATAGCATAAACTTTTACCACTTTAATAATTTTTAAGTGTATAATTCATAGGCATTTTAGTATGGTCACAATGTTGTAACACCATCATCACCATCCAGAACTTTTTCATCATCCCAAACAGAAACTCTGTATTCATTAAATAATATCTCCTCAATTCTCCTTCCTTTCAACCTCTGAAAACCTCAATTCAATTTTCTATCTTTAGGAAATGGCCTGCTTGATGTTCCTCAACTAAGTGGAATCACATAATATTTGTCCATTTGTATCTGATTTATTTCACTTAGCATAGTATTTTCAAGGTGGTTGTAGCATGAGTCAGAATGTCATGCCTTTTTAAGGTTGCATAATATTCCATTGTGTAGACATACCACATGTTGCTTATCCATTCATCTGTTGATGGATACTTGGACCTGTCAAATGTACTTCAAACTCAACAGGTCTAAAATTGAACTAAAGTTTCCCTGAAGACTGTTCTTCTTCCTGTTTTCTCCATCACAGTGAATGACTTCACTGTCTATCTAACTCCTAGAGATGGGGAGGTAGGTGTTATCTTGAGGTGTCCTATTTCCTTACCAAACCAGGCATGATACAGTTACCTTCGAGAGCTATCTCGAGTCTGCCCATGGCCCCCGATTCCTGCTGCCTCTGCCCCTATCTGGGTGGGCCTCTACTATCCCTTCCTGACTTTTTGTAGCAAGACCTTGTAACTTCCCTACTCTGGTCTTCCCTTTGCCAACCTTATTCCTCACTGCAACCACTGAGATGCTCCTAACATGTGAATCTAGTCATGACATGCCCCTGATTCTTATTTTAAACTTATTTTGAAATAATTTTACATTTACAGAACATCTGCAAAGATAATACAGAGTATCATGGTTTATCTTCCCCCAGTTCCTTCTAATATTAACATCTTAATTAGCTATGGTACCTTTATGAAAAGTAAGACATTAACATTGATATAATGATAGTAACTAAAATAAAGACTTTATATTTCTCCAGTTTTCCCCCAAATGTCCTTTTACTGTTCCAGGATCCCATCCCAGGACCAACACATCTCTAGTCTTTTCCCATGTATGACAGTTTCTCAGTCTTTGTTTTTTATGACTTTGACCCTTATGAAGGGTACTGATTAAAGGCTTTGTAGAATGCCTCTCAGTTGGAGTTTATCTGATGTTTTCTCATAATCAGACTCTGGTTATGGCTTTTGGGGAGGTACACCACAGAGGTGAAGTGCCATTCCCATCACTTTTTTCAGGGGCACCCTATACCAGCACTACTGGTGGTGCTGACCTTGATCACTTGGTTGTGGTGATGTCCGCCAGGTTTGTCCACTGTAAAATTACTATTGATGGTTTTCTTTTTCCATATCCTATTCATTAGAAATGAGTGAGCAAGTCCAGTGGAATTAAGTGCCACTTCCTGAAGGGGGAGTATCGAAGAATATTCAGCTATCCATCACAATGATTAATACATATTTTGGGGGAGATACTTTGAGGCTATGGAAATATTGTTTCAAAAAGTTTTATCCACTCATTTGAATAGTCATTGGTAGATCTTGCCTGCAGTACTTATTAATGTAGTTCTCTAAATGTCTATTTTCTGTTTCCCATCTACATTTATTAATCATTCATTCATATGGAATTCATTCATATGGAAGATATGTCCCTCCCACCCCCATTTATTTATTAATTCAGTCATCTATTAATTCTTCTCTGTTTCGTAAAACCTTTTGATTACTTTCCATTATGGATGAAGTCCAAACTCCTTAACGTGACACTTGCAAGGCTGTTTACAATCTGATCTCTTCCTGCCCCTCCAGCCTCCTCTTCCTCCCCTTTTTCTGTTCACACACACTCCACTGTCCAGATATCTTGAGCCACAAGAAATTATCCCCAAATGCCATGTGTTTTTGTGCTCCTTGTTGGTCCCTTTCTCTAGACTATCATTCCCCCAGCCTCAGTGGGTTGGCTCTTGTTGCACTCTACCTCTTTGAAAACTCAGCTCAAATAAGCACCAAATACCGGAAACCACCTCCATGCCCATTGATAAGAACTAAATGAATAATTTGTGATATCTATAAAATAGAATACTCTGCAGCAGTAAGCTAAAGATTGAGCTTACTTCCTATATAATGATATGAAACAGCTCCAAGATATATTCAGTGAAAAAAGTGGGATACACTACAGTGTGATTACTATCCAATTTTTTGTGCATATGTGTTTATAATTGCTTGTATATATATCAGCTATCTGTGGAAGAACACACCTGAGGCTACCCACAATATCTGCTTCTAGGGAGAGGAACTCAATAGCTTCAGGGCGGAAATGGGGTAAAGACTTACGCCTGTGTAGGCACTTAGTCACATGTGGTTGCTGAGCACTTGTGATGTGGCTTTTCTAAACTGTGATCGGTTGTACATAAATACACTTTGCATCAATGTGAAGACTTGGTACAGAAGAAGAATGTGAAATATCTTATTAATATGTTTTTTGTTCATTAGATGTTGGAATGATAACTTTATATTTGCTGGTTTAAATAAAGTATGGTATTACACAACATGCCTTGTTTTACTTTTTAAAAATGCGACTACTAGAAAACTTTTAAATTACATATTTCTGTTGGACCACACGTCTATATCCCTGTCATACTTACGGAATTGTCAGAAATGTGAATGCACTGCTGTTCCAAAAGTAAATAAAAATGAAGCAATGGTAATAATAACAGTTAATAATAGAAATAAGTAAGTACTCATATACAAATCTCCTTCCACCAATGATTCATTTAAAGGTCATGTCTCCTGGGAGTTGTGTCTTGCCAGGCTCCCCACCCCGCTGAGGGCACGGCCCCTGGCCTTTGTCCCTAGGCATTCTCCGATGTGGTCCAGTGCAGTATTTATTGTAATTGTTTCCTAATGTATCCGCCTTCACCAGTACAGAGTGAGGCCTCGATGATAGGAGATGTGTCTTCTGTGTCCCGTGGCTCCGCACAGAGCCTGGCTCAGCGTGCACTGAGTCAGGGGGTGAATGCCAGAAGGGGTCCTGTAGGAAACTCTCCTCTTTTTGTGACAAAAGACGAGGTCCTCTAATGGCACATTTCAGATACCACGAAGGGGAAAATGAAAAGCAGAAATTTCCAGAAAGTGTATCCCTCCCAGAAATGTAGACAACTGTTAACCTAACTGTTGCCTGACCCTGATATAGAATGTACAAGTAAGTGGGGGGGAATATGAGTAACTAAAAACAGGGAAAACAAATGTTTTCCTAAAATCACACATTTCATGTAAAATATGATCATACACTACTGTCTGAATAACAAAGACAAATAAGCCCATAGCAAATAGCACCTCTAAGGCTATTCTATTTCCTGCAAAGAATGCCCATCCCCTTATGAAGGAAGAAGTGAGGCCGTTTTCTCCATAGAGATACAGTATATGTATAGCTAAATGAGTCAGACTATCTTTATTTCCTTAAATATGCTTACACTGGATGGCATGGGTAGAAACAAAATCTCTGTCAAGAAGTTGGTGATTGGTCTGGGAGCAGGTGTTAGTAATTAACTCTCCCTCTGTGTGGACCACAGAGTCATTAAATAGCCCAGGAAGTGGGAATGAGGAAAGCAAAGGGGGAGTTCTTTGCTCCATTCCCCTCAAACATATGGAAAATCATGAGATGCTACAGCAAAGGAAGGCAGGGGTCCTTCCCTTTCTCCAGTTCCTGCTTATAACAGACCAAAGCTGACTCCCACAACCTGTAGGGCAGCTGTGCTGTTAGGCTGAGCACCTTGGGGGTCACTGAAATGAGGGCAATGCTTCTTGGCTTGGCTTTGAATTTGAGACAGGAGCAGGGCCAGAGATGCTGTTGGGGAGATGCTCACACACAGCGCAGGGGGCAGGCTCATCCCAAGTCTGAGAGGACACGGGTAGTGAATGCAGACACAGGGACCACTCATGTTGACCATATTCTTTATTTCAATCATTTACCCTAAGGCAGAGGTTCTCAAACTGTGGTCCCCAGACCAGCAGAATCAGCATCATCAGGAAGCTTGCTAGAGATGCAAATACTTGGGCCCACCGCAGATCTACTGACTCAGAAGCTCAGGGCGTGGGACTAATGGATTTGTGTTGCTCTATGTAACAGTTCTCTGTCTAATAATCTGAATTCAAACTGTATAACTTGAAAGGGTTATTACAATATATTTTATGTATTATTAATTAAAACATTTAAAACATTAAAACCATTTAAGTAAAAACATACTGTTTATTAAAAACATTTTCTTAGAAAATGTGACTGTCTGATACTAAAACATAGCATAAAGCTGTAATAATGAAAACAGTGGCAAATAAAACAGGTGTAGGGTTAGACATTATTTACATAACTAAACATGCAAAAGGATTTAATGTGCAAACAATGAATCACTACAGATCTGCAAGGAAAGGATGGAAAAGGGTTCGGAGAATGGCTATTTGGGGAAGTAAAGTTGTTTTCCTAAATAATACCATATACTGTTAATAAAAATAAACTGCAGGCAGATTTAAGATGAAAGCAGTAAAAAAAAAAAAACGGTCAATATTTTTATATTCTTGGAATGGGGGAGGACTTTTAAGCATAGCTCTTAAAAAGGCAGAAATCATAGAAGAAAAGATTTGTATGCATTTTTAAGATTCGGTAAATAAAAAATTTGCCTACCATTAACACAATTTAAAGTCAAATACATAGTAGAAAATGTACTTTGCTTGTTTACTTACTTAAAATATCAATACTTATCATGTGTCAGACTTGGAGATACTGTGATCAGCAAAACCAGACTCAATTCCTATCTTTATGGAGCTTGCTGCCTGGTGCAGGAGGCCAACATTAATGAAACCCAATAAATAAATTAAAAATTGAATGTGAAAAGGGCTGCAAAGGAAAGATACGTGGTGAGATGAGGTTTCTCCTCATTATGCAGGCTGGCTTGTGACAGGAGCGACAACGGCTTTCACAAGGACCCGAGAGGAAGCAGGTGTGGATGCAGAGAGAGTGGGCGAGTGGGAGCACAGCATCAGATTAGGCTGAAGACAAAGGGAGGGGCCATGACAAAGAGCTGCATCCTTTTCCTAATGAGAATCTGTTTCAAAAACAGAGTCAGCAGTTACACGACTAGAACTGCACTTTGCAAAGGCCACTCTGTCTACAGAGAAAGGGCTGAAGAGAGGCGAGAGGCAAGAGTGCGGGCTGGAAGGTCAGTGAGAAGATTATGGCTGGAGTCCAGCTGACAAGGGATAAGAGCTTAAACCAGGATGGTGAAAAGAAGTGACTCATTTCAAAGGTAATTTACAACATCTATAATGGAAAAGAGTTTGTGTCCACAATAGATTTTTTAAAACTCACAAATCAGAAAATGTCAATTTTAATAGGGAAAGGCTGGAAACAATGTTCAGTAGCAGAGTCGCTAAATGAAGTATGGTATATCTCAAAAGTAAAATCCTAGCCAGTCATTTAAAGTGATTATCAGATATACTTACTGATATAGGTACATTTTGATATTATACTGCTTTAAGATAAGAGTCGGCCACTTAACTGGAAGAAGAGCTTTCTCTACATATAATTCAGGGATAACTGGATATCCACAGGCAAAAGAATGAAGGTGGACCTGTACCTCACACCACATACAAAAAATTAGCACAAAATGGATTACAGTCTATGGCAGGCAGAATAAGAGTTCCTCAAAGATGTCCATGTTCTAATCCTGAGAACATGACAAATACATTACACGGCAAAGGGTTACATTATGTGACAAAGGGTACTTAAGATAACAAATGGAATCAAAGTGGCTAATCAGATTACTTTAAAATAGGAATAGTACCTTGACTATCCAGATGGGTCCAATCTTTTCACAAAGTTCTTTAAATGTGGAAGAGTGAGGAAGAGGAAATGGGGTACAGTTGTCCTTCCCTCAGTATCCTGGGGGCATTTGTTCCAGTACCCCCAAGGATACCAAAATCGGTGGATGTTCAAGTCCCTTATATAAAATCACATGGTATTTGCATATAACCTATGCACATCCTCCTGTATACTTTAAATCATCTCGAGATTACTTATAACACCTAATACAGTGTAAATGCTAGGTAAATGATTGCTATAATGTGGCAAATTCAAGTTTTGCTTTTTGGGGACTTTTTAGAAATGTTTTTTCTGAATATTTTCTATCTTCAGTTTATTGAACTCATGGATGCAGAACCAGTGGATATTGAAGACTGACTATAATTTGATGTGAGAAGAATTCAACACATCATTGTTGGCTTCGATAAAAGAGCCATGAGCCCATGAATGTGGATAGTCTCCAGAAAAGGAACAAGATAGGAATCTCTAGAGCCTCCACGTGGAATGCAGCCTGTTGATGCCGTGATTTTAGACTAGTGAGACCCACTTCAGACTTCTAACCTCCAGAACTGTATGAACATGAATTTGTGTTACTCCAGGCCCCAGTTTGTGTTAGCTTACAGCAGCCCTAAGACAGCCATATACAGATCTAAATGTAAGAGCTAAAACTGCAGAACTCTTAGAAGAAACTCAGAAGCAACTTCATGACCTTGTGTTAGCTGATGGTGTCTTAGATAAGATACCAAAAGCACAAGTGACAAAGGAAGAAATAAATGGAACTTCATCAAAATGAAAGACTTTTGTGATGCTAATGATAGAAAGTGAAAACACAAACCACAGACTGGGTGAAAATATTAACATATCATATGTCTGATAAGGGATATTTTCAGAATATACAAAAATTCCTAAACTTGATAATAAAAAGACAATCCAATTAAAAAAAGTCAAAGGACTTGAATAGACATTTCTCCTCCAAAATATACAAACGGCCAATAAGCACATGAAAAGAGGCTCAACGTCATTAGTCATCAGGGAAATGCAAATCAAAACCACAATAGGATATCACGTCATACAGAAATACAGGTAATAGCAAATGTGGGTGAGAATGTGGAGAAATCAAAACACTCACACACTACTGGGGGTAAAATATAAAATGGTGCAGCTGCTTTGGAAAACAATCTGGCAGCTGCACTATCAAGAGAAATGTAGAATTACCATATGACCCAGCAACTCCAATCCTAGTTATACCCCTAAGAGAAATGAAAACATATGTCCACACAAAAATTTGTACATGGATACTCCTAGAAGCATTATTCATAACAGCCAAAATGTGGAAACAACTCAAATGTTTGTCACCTGATGAATGAATAAAAATACCCAAACAATGGAACAGTATTTTGCAATAAAGAAAAATGAAGTGCTAATACAGGCTACAATATCATGCTTTTCAAAAATATTATGTTAAGAAAAAGAAGCTAGTCACAAAGTCCCCTTATTAACTGATTCCATTTATACAAAATGTTCAGGATAGGTAAATTTATAGAGACAGAAAATATATTGGTAGTTTCTCAGTCCTGAGGAGTGTGAGAAGAAATGGGTAGTATTTCTTCTTGGGGTGATGAAAATTTCTAAAATTTGGATTGTAGTGACTGTTGCACAACTGTGAATATACTAAACTATGGTGCTATATGCTCTAAATGTATGAATAGTATATGTGCATTATTTTTAAGAAAAAAATTTTTTAAAGTATACCATAATATGGCATCCTTCATTCTGTTCTGGGTAAACATAAAAGGCGATTTTTTTTTTTGGCCACACTGTGTGGCAGGCGGGATCTTAGTTCCCTGACCAGGGATTGAATTTGTGCCCTGTGCATTGGAAGCAAGGAGTCTTAACCACCGGACCACCAGGGAAGTCCTATCACATTCCCGTTTTTATTTATTTATTTATTTTTACTTTTTCCCATCACATTCCTGTTTTTAAAATTTTAGTTATTTTTCTACAATGGGCAGCAGAAGAATAAAGGTAGTAAGGAAAAGAAAATTATTTTCATTTGGAAAAAAATGAGGACTATAACAATAAAATTGGGAAAGATGAATCAATTCACAAATGAAGACATGCAAATGCAATACGAAAATGAAAGATGAAAAGCAAGTTAACATTATTGATGGCCAAAGAATTACAAAGCCAAATAACATCATACCATGTTCACCTGATAACAATTTTTGTGAATGGCAATACTCACTATAGGCTTCCCTGGTGACTCACGGTAGAGTCCACCTGCAATGCAGGAGGTCTAGGTTTGATACCTGGGTCAGGAAGATCCCCCGGAGAAGGGAATGGAAACCCACTCCAGTATGTTTGCCTGGAGAATTCCATGGACAGAGGAGTCTGAGCGCTATAGTCCAAGGGGTCGCATAGAGTTGGACATGACTGAGCAGCTAACACTATACCCACTATGGGCAGGAGTTCAGAAAAATGGGTAGTCTGACATAAGGCTATTGAGAACGTAAATCTGAATAGCTGCTTTAAGAGCTGGGCTTCTCAAACTTTAAATGTGTACACAGAAGAGCAACCAGTTACATCTTACCCTCAACTAGCTTTCCCCCTTCAATTCCCAATCCTACTTTACCTCTCTTTCTTTTTTACCTGTCTTTCTCTCCCTCCTCTCAGCATAAAAGCTAAGCTGGCAGAAAGTGTATCAGGGCCATACCTAGACAGGGAGTTCTGACTTCTGTTAACCTCAACTTGCTGGAACCAGCCACAATCTTGGCATTGAATATAACGAGCTCCCAAGCTGCTGAAACAGCCCTCTGAAGGCTGGTAATTGGCTCTGCTGGGGTATTTCCCCCAGCTTGAATGTAGAACTTTTTCATTTTTTAGTAATAATTTCTATCTGGGTCTTTTATTTTTTTCTCCCCATATAAAGGATTTGAAGAAGATAACATGATGGCTGTAGCTACCAGTAAAAAGTAGCAAGAAGCAGCCAGTATAAATTGTAAAAGTAGACACCGTAATTAAAAGTAGTTTAGTACCAACTGATGTGGGGTAAGCAGCTAGATACTTTACAAGCCTCTGAGGGTGATAATTCAAGTTCTTAAGAATAATTCCAAAGTAAAATCCAATAAAACAAATCATTAAGAAAGAGGTCAAGGTTTCAATAGTTACTGTGCATGTTATTTAATATTTATTGTGCCAGGCATTAGGTGGGAGGCAGACATGATCCCCATGTAATCCTCAAATCCTATGGATTAAGTATCACTGGGAAAGGTATGGGAAACCATGTTTTCCATATGGTTTAAGAAAACATAAAAGTATATAGAATACTTTAGAAATGTTTTTAGGTTTCTAACTCCTGAATTTCTAATAATTTAGAAAAAAAAAATTACCTCTATTTCTCCTGTTTAACTGAGCTTTCCCTTTGCAGCCCAGCACCTGGCATCAGGAGTGTTTAATCTAATTTAAAACACAATAAATGTAGTTAATCACTAACCCTGGCTTTCAGCTGAAATTGTTAGGCAAAAAATCAAATAGACTTCTTGCTGATAAAGAGCCTTGCTTCATAGTTCTTATGATCAATATACACAGCATATTTTTGAATGGATAGGCCACATAGTTAGTCTTGAGGCAATTATGAAATTTGTTTTCCCACAGTAACAAAATATAAAAATGGTGCTGTCATGTTCAGAAAAGTGTCAAGTGCCAATGCAAGGAGAAAGTTTTTAATATTCACCTCTTGTATCATCAAGTTCATTACTTAGGGTGGTGGCAGCTGCTGTAACAGATAAGCCTTCAGGTTTTACGGGCTTAATTAAGAGTTTATTTCTCACTTGGGTAAATTCCAGATGGTGGGGCAAGGAGTACTCTGCTCTACATGGCCACTTAAGACATCCAGGCCTCAGCACGTGGCAACCAGGGTCACCCCAGACACGGACATCCACCTGGCAGATGAGGAGGGGAGAAAGTGGAGGATCGTTAGGACTGGCCCACCTTCCACTAGTCACATCGAACTGCAAGAAGGCGAGTAAATATGACTGATCTGTGGGCCCAAGAGAAAGAATCACAGGTCTGGTGGAGGGTTCATTGTTGTTACCTGTATTAGGCAAGAGTGTGATGTATATTTGCTGTAAGGTGAACTTGAATAGCTCAGGTTTATGCTATGCTAGGTATGAGGCTTAAATGTCTATTTTGTATCTAGATTTTCTCCTGCCTTTGCTTCATTTCAGTCCAGCCAAGAAACGTGATGAATTCACTGAAGAAGCACGTCTCATCATCCCATCATTTGACGCTCAGATTCTTCAGTTTCAGAAACAGAAGCTTCAGCTTCAGTGAGGGAGTTACTGCTTATTCTGCGGGATGCGGAGAGGTAAGGAAATGAAAATCAAGGGCCTACTCTATGCTGCCACTTGACAGACATGATGTTATTTAATTTTAATAAGGAAGGAATTTTTTGAAAATTACTTAGTTGCAGGGCTTCCAGCTGGCGCAGTGGTAAAGAATCCATCTGCCAATGCAGGAGATACAAGAGACTCAGATTCAATCCCTGGGTTGAGAAGATCCCTGGAGTAGGAAATGGGAACCCACTCCAGTATTTCTGCATGAAAATCTCCATGGACAGAGGAGCCTGGCAGGCTGTCATCTACGGCGTTGCAGAGTTGGACAGGACTGGGCACACACACACTACTACTAAGTTGTAAAAAACTTAGCTCTTTTAATAGAGAAGACTCAGTTTTCTTAAATAATCAAAGATCAATGAAGAATACACAAAGCACTGGAAACCATTTTGATAAAACCCAGAATCTTTCTTGGCTGATTACTTAGAAGGTAAAAAAAACCTTGCACGATCTCATGAAGGACAGACCAATAGTCCAAGAAAACTTCCTTATTTTAACAGATGAAAGAAAATTGTTTGAGTTTTATATAAATATACTATTGATATTAAAGCTTATTTTTTTCAAGTCACTTTAGAGCTCTTTTACATATTAATATTGGCAATATCCTGTGGAGCTAGAATAACATCACATATACATATCCATGGACATGCATAAACATAGAGATGGACACAGAGAGTCTTATAGTTTTTGTTCCAAAACCTTAACCATGAATCAGGTACAACAAATACACAAGTCACTAGTTTATGAATGACAGCTGAGTCCAAATTGTTTCTCTGGCAGATAGAACAAGTTATGGTTACCCACTCATATGGCTAAAGCTCTTTACTTTTTACTATATGGAGAAGAGTTTTTTTATTGAGGTACAGTTGATCTACAGTATTATAATAGTTTCAAGTGTACAACATAGGAAGTCAATATTTTTATAGATTATACCCCGTTTAAAGTCATTATAAAGCATTGACTACATTCCCTGTGCTATACAATATATCCGCGTATAGTAGTTCGTACATCGTAGTTTGTACCTCTTAATCACCTGCCGCTATCTCTCTCTTCTCTCCCCATTACTAACCACTAGCTCATTTTCTGTGAGTCTGTTTCTGTTCTGCCCTATTTGTTTGTTTTATTTTTTAGATTCCACTATAAGTGGTAAAATATGGTATTTGTCTAGAGAAAGGAGTCTTATTTCTATTTGCCAGGTGAGAAAGCTAAGGCTCACAGAAGTAGACAGCTCTGCCAAGGTTGCGGTAGTAGGAAGAAGCGGACCTCCATTTGGGTGTTGCCTACGTCCAAATACTTTCTACTGTATCACCGTTTCCTGTGAAGCCAAGCATTCTTAGGTGACACTGCAGGCTGCCAGGAAGGGGAGGTTCCTGACAAGGGCCACGACTCTCAGAGTCGAGGAGCCCTGTTTATTACAACAACGCCCACAACACACGGGTGGAAGCACTTGCCTTGAATCACCGACTCTGCCGTGGTAAAGGTGGAGGGATGAGGGGATTTTCCAAGTTAGTTCTCCATTTTCAACTTTTGTGGTTTCTAGTAATAATCACTTTAGGAAGTTGGGCATATACCTGAGAGTAAGAGATTTCAAGGTACTCTTCATTCTTACTTAAAGCAGTTTTCCTAGGCTTGAACCTAGGCTACTTCAGACAATATAGTATAAACAGAAAAATGGATGGAGATCAACAATGTCTGAATAATGTCTATGAAGAAAATTCAATGTAAGAATAGTAAATGTGAACCGAAGTGTATACGTGTGTGTGTGTATTGATGTCACTGGTAATAGAGCAGTGGTCTGTAAACTTTCTGTGTGTGTCTACAGCACTATTTCAGATACTCAAATCTGAGGCTGTACACTTGAAGGACTTCAAAGGTGAACACTAGTTCACCTAGTGTTGAAAAAAAAAACTTCAGGAAGTTCAAAAAACTTTCCACACTTGTCACGCTATTTACTTTTGTTGCCCTGCATTCAGGAAGAATTGCTTGCTGTCCTGACCACATGCTTTTTTATAGTCACAAGAAGCATTTTCATATTGCAATAAATGACCATTTTCCATATGTGTGAGTTTGATGCGACACAGAGAACTATGCCTCATTCTGTGCCACATCGCATAACCTGTTCAGCTCAACACACCATCTGACAGACGCTGTAAGAGAATCTGTTCCAGGATGAAGCAAAAATAAATCCATTCTATCCAGATCAAAATTTGGCAGAACACCCAAGTGCCACAACGACACAATAACCCATACCGGTGGCGGCAGGCATTCACGTCACCTAATTAGAAATGTGTCGAATAAAAGTCACAACATTTGTGCAAGTGAAATATTAAGCTCCTTTTCACATATACAGCCCTTCACCCGGCCCATAAACATGCCAAGAGAGATTCAACATCATGTTTCAAGTACAACACTAAAGAAATAGTTTCTTTCAGGAACAAAAAAGCCAATGCAACGTTAAAAAAAGAATCACTACACTAAGCCCAAGAACAGTGCAATAAAATTGCCAAGAACGACAGCATTTCTGTCTACTCGGTGGACCTTTAAGCGACTGTCTCCTAACAAATACTCTGCCTGTGCCAGTGATGTGTGATTTAAGAGAGGAAATACTTAGGGGCTTAAGAGACCTTTGCAGGGAGCCTGGAAGCTGGCTGCAAGTTTGAAGACATCTGCATTCCCTGGAATCTAGGTTCATTTCTCTCTGGGAACCACCAGGATGTAGAGTCCATAAACTGTGATTTTAGAAGGTCTCTGAAGTAGGCAATGAATCAGAATAAAATGAAACTCAGTGCAAGTAGGTAGCAATTTATCATGGCTTTGTCCCCAGTATATGCAAGAAAATTCAGACAGAGATAATGGCAAAGGGATGGGTCAGTGAAAAGACTTTAAAGCTTGATAATGTATCCAGGAGCATAAGGAAGCTGAACAGGGTTGGTTCTCATTTCCTTGGCTCAGTGATTATTTCCTGGGTGTCTGCAATGTGCGGGTGTTAGAAGCTTCTAGATGAATGAGATACACTTCTGTGTTCCAGGGGCTCCAGGGAACAGAGAGAAGGCACTGCCTCTCTGATGAGATGTCAAGGCAGAGCCCTGGTCTCTTAGAGCTACTCACTGGCTCTCGCTGAGGTTTTCTACTGCACTTGTGGGACCAGTGAGATTTCTCTGCTTCTCAAAAATCCCAACTGATTCTGGACTTTTCAGCATGATTTAGGACGTAGACTTCTGTGTCTGGGTCCTGTTTCCTCACAGTTGGAACGTTCTGTACACCGACTGTGATAACGGTAGCCAGTTATTTCTAACTCATTGCTTGGGAAAACATCCCACTAATACATAAAATCTTTGCATGGAGTCCTTTCTGCGTTGTAAATCTTATAACAAACTCACGACCTCATAGTTTGCATAAATGTATCCACGGGCATTTTTCAACCCCCGTCTGCCCCCTAAAGGCTCTGAGCCCAGACCTGACCTTGTCTGATTCTGTATCCTCCACTGTCTTCTGCATATTTCCATCTGCAAGTCTTATCAACATTTGAAATCCAAAACATCTACAATTAGATTCATAATCTGGTAGTTATGAATGTCAGTTTTAACATTAGACTGCTTGGAGTCAAATTCTGGTTGCACCACACCCCAGCTATGTATCCTCGGGCAAGTAACTTTATCTCTATGTGCCTCTGGGTCCCATTTATAAGATCTGATGATTGATAGTACCTATCCCTGATGGCTGTCATGAGAATTAAATGAGATACTGTGTGTGAAGCACTTAATGTGGTGTCTGATGCATACTAAGAGCTTAGTAAAAATTTGCTTTTTTTTTTTAAACTATTCATTGCAAAATTGATGTCCATAATTTTGTCATTGGTACCAACCATTCTTCTCTATATGGGACAGGGAGTGCTGAAGACAGGAGCGGCTTCTGCCAGTTGCTGTCAGTATCTGTAAGTTTGGGAAAGGCTATCCCCCAGAAGTCCCCTTTAGAGAGTCACAGTATACATGAGCATGCCAAAAGCTCAAAGAAGCACTGCAGAGAAGCCTGTTCAACCCTGTTCAATCCAGTGTTTCCCAAATGTGTTTGTCTATAGAACAATTTCCAGTATTTTACAACATGTGTTTTGGGGAAACATATGTTAGTGTTGCACTAAAACTTTTTCTCTTATTCACCACATATGCAGTAAAAAAAAGTCCTGGCAAATTCCTTCATATGTCTCCTGATTCCAACTCCTCTTCTTTACTCCCATGCTCCACCCCCTGACCCCTGACGCCACCAATCCAGTTCCTCATTTCCTCAGGCCTGGACTAAGGTTAGAGCAGCCAGGGAGCCCATCCTCTCCATCCCACTCCCCTTGTCAAATTATCTTCCTAAGACATCAAACTGACATCATGGCATATGGTCCCATCACTTCATGGCAAATAGAAGGGGACAAAGTAGAAGTAATTACAGATTTTACTTTTTGGGGCTCAAAAATCACTGTGGACGGTGACGGCAGCCATGAAGTTACAAGACACTTTCTCCTTGGAAGAAAAGTTATGACAAACCTAGTCAGCATATTAAAAAACAGCTATCACTTTGTCAACAAAGGTCCGTACAGTCAAAGCTATGGTTTTTCCAGTAGTCATGTATGGATGTGAGAGTTGGACCATAAAGAAGGCTGTAAGTGTTAGTCGCTCAGTTGTGTCCGACTCTGCGACCCCATGGTTTGTAGCCCACCGGGCTCCTCTGTCCATGGGACTCTCCAGGCAACAATACTGAAAGTGGGTTGCCATTCCCATCTCCAGGAGACCTTCCCAACCGAGGGATTGAACTCAGGTCTCCTGCATTGCAGGCAAATCCTTAATCAGCTGAGCCATTGCAGCTAATCTAAAGAAGGCTGAGTGCTGGAGAATTGATGCTTTTGAATTGGTGCTGGAGAAGACTCTTGAGAGTCACTTGGACTGCACGGAGATCAAACCAGTCAATCTAAAGGAATCAGCCCTGAATATTCACTGGAAGGACTGATGTTGAAGCTGAAGCTCCAATACTTCGGCCACCTGATGCAAAGAACCAACTCATTGGAAAAGACCTTGATGCTGAAAAAGATTGAAGGAGAAGAGGGTGGTAGAGGATGAGATGGTTAGATAGCATCACCAACTCAGTGGATGTGAATTTGAGCAAACTCCAGGAGATAGTGGAGGACAAAGGAGCCTGGTATGCTGCAGGGGGTCACAGAAAGTCAGACATGACTTAGTAACTGAACAACAACAAACAACAACAATAAATACATCAAAGTCAGGGTAATGGGTTGATTTGTTTCCTCCAAAAGATGGACCAACTGACCTAATCCCCAGAACTTATGACTGTGGATAATGGAGTTAAGGTCACGCTCTCCCAAAACACAGCACCTTGGCATATTTTAAGCTAAAGGAATTTGAGAAATGGTAGGTACAGGGAGGACCCTATGATCTTCCCCTGATCAGAGAGTCAAACATGACTGAGCGACTAACACTTTCACTTTTGGGCTTCCCTGATGACTCAGATTGTAAAGAATCTGCCTTCAGTTCAGGAGACCTGGGTTCGATCCTTGGGTCGGGAAGATCCTCTGGAGAAGAGAATGGCTCCCCACTCCAGTACTCTTGCCTGGAGAATTCCATGGACAGAGGAGCCTGGCAGGCTACGGTCCATGGGACTGCAAAGAGTTGGACACGACTGAATGACTAACACCTACATTCACAAACTCTGGCACTCAAATCTTTTGGTTCCACTTAGAGATACAGAAGTGTTAAATTATATATTCCAGGAGGCACACAGAAAGTAAATACACATTCTGGGTTTGCTAATCCACCAGGTGATTAAAAAGAAAACAAATTGATTTATAGGTTAATAAACTCTTTTAGAATCCAGGTGAAGGACTAGATCACCTCTAAGAGGTGATCTCCTTACTCATGGCCATTTGGTAAAGAAGTTCATGGCCCTTCCACAGAAGTTCAGTTGTCCTAGGAGTCTAGATATTTTCAAGCTAAAGAAAGCCAGGAATATGATTAACAACTGACTTTGCCAAGATCACAGGGCCTAAGAAAACTGAGATCAGATTATCCACCCGTGTTTTTGGATAGGAACAGATGAACGTCAAAGAAAATATATTTTTTAAATGATGAAATGGAATCAATTAAATATGATGCCTAAGGAATCTTATTTCATTTATTTAAATGGCTTCCTCTTAAATGATTCCCTCCTGCATATTTGTTTTCTTTAAAAAATCATGGAAAATGAAAATACCTTACCAAAAATTATTCATAATCCTACCACTTTTCCTGTTTTGTGAGGAGAGTGGAGAAGCAGATAGCTTTTTTGGTGTTCATTAAGTGGAATGAGAAGGGCAAAAATTTGAGCAGTGGCATTTGAGCAGTGTATCATTTGCCTCATTTGAGCAGTGGCACTTTTAGACTTAGTAGGAGAAGACAATGAAAGGAGATCAAACCAATTGATCCTAAAGGAAATCAGTCCTGAATATTCATTGGAAGGACTGATGCTGAAGCTGAAACTCCAATATTTTGGCCACCTGATGTAAAGAACTGACTCACTGGAAAAGACCTTGATGCTGGGAAAGATTGAAGGCAGGAGGAAAAGGGTACAGCAGAGGATGAGATGGTTGGTTGGCATCACCGACTCAATGGACATGAGTTTGAGCAAGCTTTGGGAGTTGGGTGATGGACAGGGAAGGCTGGCATGCTGCGGTTCATGGAGTCGCAAAAAGTTGGACACAACTGAGCAACTGAACTGACTGAGAAGACAATGAAGTAAAGCAGTAATTTTTTTCTCTCTATTCATATCAATTTCCCCCTTCCAACCCACGTTTTGCTCAAGCCTATTACCTTCAGGTTGCTTCCTGATCCTGACAGTTGATCTACTAATATTTCAAAATCAGTGTGGTCAAGCAATGCCTTCACTGTTCATCCCCAAGATCTCTCTTCCAACTTTGTGTTGTTACATTCACTCATTCTTTTGGGTTTACAAAGACTTCTTGGGAAGCACTCGACCCAGCATACATATGTTCCTCACGTGTAGCAGCATGATTAAGGATTAACCTCTGGTATCAGATCATCAGGGTTTAAATCTCAGGTCTATGGTGTGTGTGCATGCTCAGTTGTGTCTGACTCTTTGATACCCCATGGACTGTAGCCTGCTAGGCTCCTCCATCCATGGAATTTTCCAGGCAAGAATACTAGAGTAGGTTGCCATTTCCTACTCCAGAGGATCTTCCCGACCCAGGGATTGAACCCGCGTCTCATGTCTCCTGCATTGGCAGGTGAATTCTTTATCACCGAGCCACGTAGGAAGCCCTCTCAGGTCCATTAGTCACTATAATTTTGGGCAAGTTATATTGAGTTCAATTGGTCCATCAGAAAATGGGAAACAAGACTAGTAACTGTATCATAAGACTGTCGTGTTTAATGAAGGAATAACATATGTCAGGTTCTCAGCATAAACTTGAAATACAGAAGTACCATCCCTCTTCCAAAAAAAAAAAAACAACAGCAAAAGAACACCAACCCCAATGTTAGGCTGATCCCATTCCATTTCTAATGTGCAGAACTCCTGCTCTGCTGGACTGATGTGAAGTCCACAGATACATAACCTAATTAATCAGAGTAAGTGATTATTATCTCCAAATGTGAGTCAGGGAAAAACATCTCAGAAATGTGTGGATTTCAACATTCCTCCCACCCACCCAAGAGCAGTGGGATAAAAGAGGTTAAGACACTGTCTTGTTAGATGAAACTGCTCTTCTCCCACAAGCTGCCTAAGAAAGCAGTCCTAGGGAGGGGGCCCAGGCTCACTCCACCCACCGGAAGCTGCAGGAAAGCTCCTAGTTTGCACTGATCAGGAACCTTCTTTTAGAGTCATTTGGGATGTGGGGCATCACGGGACAAACTTGTTTACCTTCATCAATCCCTCCCAGCCCTTGGTCATCTGGGCCTCATCTTCAGACCAGTCGGGTCCTTCCTTCTTGAGGTCACTCTTCCATTCTCTCTGACAGCCCCAACCCTTACGGCTCTGACTTCTGAAATTAAGAATCTTTCATCCCACTTAGAGTTAGATCACGTAGTAGCTGCAAGTGTCTTAACTCTTCTGTGTCTCAGTTTCCTGTGTAAAATGGGGCTAATAATAGTATCTAGACCATGACCATGCGTGTGTGCTCAGTCATGTCAGATTCTGCTACCCTATGGACTGTAGCCCAGCAGGCTCCTCTGTCCATGGAATTCTCCAGGCAAGAATACTAGAGTAGGTTGCCATTTCCTACTCCAGGGATGGAACCTGTTATCTCTTATGTCTCCTGCACTGCCAGATGGGTTCTTCACCATGAGTGCCACCGGGGAAGCCCTAATAGCATCTGGGATTTAGGATTATTGAGAGGACTAAAGAAGTTATCCTGAGAAAAGCACTCAGAATACCACTAGACACATGGTATACACTCAATAAAACTAGCTCTTATTACTATGATTTGCCAGCATTGACACTGAAGCAGACTCCCCATAGCTTCATCTTATTTTCCTTTTCTTTAAAAGCTTTTTATTTATTATTATTTTTTTGCTGCACCATACAGGGTCTTAGTTCCCCAAACAGGGATCGAACCTGGGCCCCCTGCAGTGTAGGCATGAAGTCCTAACCACCAGGGGAGTCCGTTCATCTTCTTTTGTGAATGCCTCCTTCCCTTTTGCCCATGAACTGGACCTGGTTGGCCTCTGAGGCTCCCTCCTCACATCTTGAATATCTTAGGGCCTAGATAAAGGTAAATACTCGTTTGCCGCCAGACCCTTTGCTACTTCCAAAGCCAAGGCTGCATCTTCTCCAAAGACTTTCAGTCCCCTTGAAGTTCATGTTCTTCTAACCATTTCCCCTACTCCTTGTCTTGCTCCTGTATCTGCTATTCTCCACACAGAAACCAGAGAGATCTTTTAAAAACTTAATTCAGATTATATGCCTCTCTTGCTTAGAACCTTTCTCTGATGCCCTGTTATATTTGGAACAAGACCCAAAGCTTGCCTACATGTCTGCTATTATATCACTCACCTCAAAGGCCAAATAGAAAAACTGGCTTTTTTTGCAGCTCCTGAAACAGACAGCCCTCACCCTCACCCCAGGACCTCTGCACTTGCTGTTTCCATGGCCCTCAATACCCACATTCTGGATCCTTCATATCATCTAGGTCTGAGAGCAAAGGTCATATCAGAAAATCCTTCAAGGAGCTCTCAACATAAGTAGCCCTGTGCTCACTATCACTTTACTTCCTCTATTATTCTTATGGCACTACCAACATCTGAAATGATCTGGATTTTTTTTTTAACTTTTTCTTTTCCTATCTTTCCTCTCCAGGATATAAGCTCCATAAGATTAGGGATCTCTCTGAGCTTAGAATAGTGCCTGGCCCATAGTAACCATCAATAAAAAAACAAACAAAACTACAAGGTCTAAAGACATTGAGCTGTGGCATTGGACAGACCAAGGTTTGCATTTGAGCTCTGCCATGTATGGGCTGTGTGATCTCTGACAAATTATTTACCTCTCCCAAACTCAAATTCCTCAAAGTAAAATGTGGGGGTGGGGAATGGTTCCCTACCATCACAGCTGTAGGGACTATTAATGAGATTTAATCTATAGCACCTAACACACTGCTGGGAAAATTTCAACCATTCAACAAATAGTTGTAGCTATTATTATCCAGAGGACAACACAGACCCTAAACTTTAGTAAGATTAAGGCTAGTTAAACTTGGATCTGTTTCTCTTTTTCAGAGTGAAGCAGAAACAGAATCTAGCCAGAAGGATGTTTCTATCATTCCCACCCAGATAGGGACTTCCCATTTTGGACAACTGCCTCCCTTTGTCTGAGAAAGAGAGCAGATCATCACATCACCTTCCTGAGAATAATCAATGCCATATTTAGGGTTTTAAAGCTGACAGATGATGATCCCAAGGTATCATAACTCCTTGTATAAATTAGCAAGAGGAACTAAATTTTCCATAACCTAATTGAGTGCATTTAGAATGAAAAAAAAAAAAAAAAAAGGAGAACACATTTCCCTGAGCAGAATAAGGGAAATTTTCAACTCTGTTCTGCTAAGGAAGGGTCTATTTCATACAAACAATGCATACATGTTCCCTCGAGCCTCCTGCTCTTCTGAGAGCTCTTGGATCCAACTTCTCCTTTACTTTCCTGCTGGGGGTCTCTGGATAATTAAAATAAGGAGAAAGGGGGCTGGTCTGTTCTATTCCTCAACACTCATGGCCAACAGACAAAGCATACATATGTCTGTATAGCACTTTCCTCCTCTGGGGATCCTCCAGAAGCTTTCCAAGTGCTAGCAGGGTCATTTTTTATTTCAAAAGAAGTTACGTCAAGCCTTCTAGGCAATTTGTGTTTTTCAGCCTGCTCAATAAACTAGTGCCATACAGAGAGTTTTAGGCCCTTCATTCATGGACCTGAAAAAAAGCATAATTAAAAATTCTCTTATTCTTCTAAAGGTGGCTTTGCATGAGAAGTAGGTAAAGCAAGTAGTTTGCTATGCTTACATCAGTGAAGGGCAGCCAGGGGTTTGAGTGGGAAATGGTTCAATCTTAGGCATGCTGAACTTCAGATTCCAGGGAGACTTCCAAGTAGAGAGGTCTAGGGTGCCACTGACCACATCCCTAAGGAATTCCACTGCAAGGGATTCCTTGTGCAAGTTACAACTGAGAATGTCCTCTGACCTGAAGGTACTGCAGCTAAAGGGTAATTTACAAAGCGAAATTAAAATTGAATTAAGGGAGATTCTGGGGTGGGAAGATAAGAGGAACATAGGTAGAAAGGCAGAGGAAGGACTAAGGGCAAGAACGAAAGTGAACTAGGAATGTAATATCAGCAGTATTTACAACAGCCAAGACATGGAAGCAACCTAAATGTCCATCAACAGATGAAAGGATAAAGATGTACATATACACAGTGGAATATTACTTAGCCATAAAAAGAATGAAATAATGCCATTTGCAGCAACATGGATGGACCTAGAGATTATCATATTAAGCAAAGTAAGGCAGACAAATATCTTATGATATCACTTAAATGTGGAAGCTAAAAAATGATACAAATAAACTTACTTATGAAATTGAAATAGATTCACAGACATAGAAACCAAATTTAGGATTACCAAAAAGGATAATGGGGAGTGGTAGGGGAGAGATAATATTAGGAGTTTGGGATTAATGTATACCAGCCATGAAATTAAGACACTTACTCCTTAGAAGGAAAGTTATGACCAACCTAGACAGCATATTAAAAAGCAGAGACATTACTCTGCCAACAAAGGTCCGTCTCATCAAGGCTATGGTTTCTTCAGTAGTCATGTACGGATGTGAGAGTTGGACTATAAAGAAAGCTGAGTGCCAAGGAATTGATGCTTTTGAACTGTGGTGTTGGAGAAGACTCTTGAGTCCCTTGGACTGCAAGGAGATCCAACCAGTCCATCCTAAAGGAGATCAGTCCTGAATATTCATTGGAAGGACTGATGCTGAAGCAGAAACTCCAATACTTTGGCCACCTGATGCGAAGAGCTGACTCATTGGAAAAGACTCTGATGCTGGGAAAGATTGAGGGCAGGAGAAGCGGACGACAGATGATGAGATGGTTGGATGGCATCACCGACTCAATGGACATGAGTTTGAGTAAACTCAGGGAGTTGCTGATGGACAGGGAGGCCTGGCGTGCTGAGGTCCATGGGGTCGCGAAGAGTCAGACATGACTGAGTGATTGAACTGAACCGACACTACTATATGTGAAACAGGTAAGCAACAAGGTCTTACTGTGTAGCACAGGGAATGTACTCAATATCTCATAATGCCTATCATGGAAAAATCTGACAAAGAATATACATATTTGTGTGTAACTGAATCCCTTTGCTCTACACATGAAACTAACACAACATTATAGATTACACATCAATTTTAAAAAGTGACCCACGACACACACAGGTGGAGCAAGAAGAAGAGAAGCAGGAAAGCAGAGGACACACTTAGACACATACGGAAGGTAGAGAGATGGACATTTTTGCTAGCATTTTCTAAGTTCATCATTATTCGCAATGCTCAGTCCTTTTGGTGATCTTACTTTATGTAAGTGTAGCTTTAGTCCATGAAAGCAGTCAACGTGCTCTGGGCAAACTTGAGGCAGAGCCTTCCAGCACAACGTTCCGGGGTGACAGCTGCTTCCTGCCTTGTCCAACATGGTAGCCACTAGCCACTGTGGCTACCGTGCGCGGAAAATGTGGCCAATTGAATTCAACAGAATTTTAAATCTCATTTAATTTTAATGCATTTCTCAGAATATGGTGTGCATAACAAAGAGAATAAAAGTGAAATATATTACACAGTATCAATGAACATTTAAAATATTGAATAGCTATGTAATTATTTCAATTATTTCTATAATTATTTATAATTATAGAAAACTATAACCATTATGTCTAACCGATGATTTCACAGATACTGTATTATTTAGAATAATAAAAAATGAAATAGTGCATTTATTTGAAGACAAATACTAAGTAAGTAATAGTACATGTGGTGTATGAACATGGCATAAATCGTGACGGCTAAATGACTATAAAGTCCAGAACGTAGTTGACTAGACAGTGTCTTCTAAGCACATCACACTGAAGAATTTTCTAGGCAAGAAATACTGGAGTGGGTTGCCACTTCCTTCTCCAAAGGATCTTCCCAACCCAAGAATTGAACCCACATCTCTTGTGTCTCTGGCATTGGCAGGCAGATTGTTTACCACTCGCGCCACCTGGGAGGCCCCAAAGATGGGAAATTGACTTCAATTTGCTACCTTCCACTCACAGTGCAAGAAAGTAGAGTTGCTTTTCAGCTGTTGACACAGAAGAGAAAGATAGAAGAGGAAGGAGGTGTGAGACTGCAAAGTCTGCCAAGAAAGCAGAGACTTGGGGGAATTCAAGCCAAGCTCCGTGCTTGTTGCAGAAGCTATTGGGCCATTCACAGTCATGACGCCAGCTTTTGCATTTGCTTGCTGGGTGAATCAGGACAAAATGGTGATGAAGAGATGTCAGACGTGCTGTTGGAATAAAGAAGGTGGTCAGCAGAGGCTGTAAACTGTTGAGAACTAAACACAAATATTACTCGGTGTTATTCCTTCCTTTCTTTGGTTGACTTCGTCTCCTCTTCCAAGATACCACCTGCACCCCATTTGAGTGGATCACAGATATTTCACTAAGGAATACTGACCAATTTCAATGCTTGTGGTTATCCTGCTTCCTGTGGTATGTTGATCAGAGTGCTTCTACTCGGTCAAGAATACACTTCAGAGGCCAAGGTTAAGTGGTCCACGATAAAGGTTAGGTTTCTGATATGAATCTGTTTTGGGGTATTCATGCAGGGTGTGTGTCATCCTGCGAGGAGAGCCACAACCCGGTCATGGCATCTGTTGAGCCTCTGAAAAAGCCGCTAGGATTCTGCCAGCATGTGCCCTGAAAAACAGCCAAGGCACAAATTAACACCCACTTTCCGGCAATGGGAACAATTCCTGAAAAAGCCACTTCCGCAAAACCCGAGGCAACCTGGAATAATCCGGGAGCCAAGATACAATTTATTACTTCACAAAGAACAGAGAATTCTGACCCAGCAGCAAACTAGCTGCTGGGTTTTTTCCTTTCCCACACTAGCTACATTTTAAAGGCCTGACAACTCTCAATTTACAAGCCTAGCCTCAGAAAGGAATGCTTCAAATAGCCAAGATTTATAGAATGTCATATTGGAAGACCAAGTAAAGATGGGGTCCTCTTCAACCCCTCATCTTAGAGATGGGGCCACTGAGGCCCAGGCAGAGTAAGCAAGTGAATTGCCAGATGTAACACACTGCAATGCATGATGATATAGCCCACCCTGAAACCATAGTATTTGAACGTCAGGATCATTTCTCTTTCTAACTCCCCCAATTTTTCTAGTACATTTAAACACCAACCATGTTCTCAAATTCACATTTTAAAAGAAATATTTTTCATCTCAACCTAGTAGACTCCAAAAGAGGATTCAGGCATGGCTTGAGAGATGGAGCTAGCCAATGTCAAAGGTTAATTTCTAACCCTGATTGTGTTTCCGTGAAGAGGTGATATCTAACGTGGGGACCAAAGTCACAGCATTAGGGAGACATAGGATAACTCATTCATTCATTGCTGGTGAATGCTAACTGGTAAAACTATTCCCCAAAGAAAAAAATGACACCATGAATTACATGTTTTAAAGACATCCAAATCTCAACTTTAACCCCAAATTTTTACTTCTATAGGATACTTGAAAGTTCTATAACCAAGAACATCATTTATAAGATGTTCACTTTGCAGGAGGTTAGTAGGTAGTAGCAAAAAAATAGAAACATCTTAAATATATAATAGCAAGGCTTAGATGAATAAATTTGGATATGACCATTTGTGAAATGTTATGTACTCAATAGAAAGGCTATCTATTTATACTCTCCAACAGAAAGAAATGTTCACAATATGTTGCTTTAAAAGCACATTATAAAACAGTACATTTAGTATGATCCTGTTTTTGTTAAGCCGAAATCATTTTATTTATTAACAAATAAAGAAGTATGAGATCATCACCGGACAATAAGCCCTAGGAAGTTTTAATTTTTTCTTCTTTTGTTTGTTATTTTCTATTTTTTGCAATGGAAATGTGGTGGTTAATTCATAAAGTGTTTTTGAAAAGTCTTAAAAATGAAACACATTAATTATTTACTACTCAAGGTGGAGACCAGCAATAGAATAACCTTAACACCTTCTCTACTGGCAGGTTCCATGAATCAAATGGTGATGCTTATCTCTGTGCAAATGTCTTTCAAGTCCTCCTAATTACTTTCTCAGGTGGCCAAAAGGAATTGGCTCTGTCCATTACAGGCACCATTACAAGTCTTCTGTCCAAGTCAGAAATGCGATCTCTGTGATGACTGCTCTTCCTTCCTCTGGTAAAGGGAGCCTCCCTCCTGTTCTTCCTTACCTTTCTCTAGGCTGAGCGAATGATGCGGCCAAAGGGATCCTGGCTCTGATCTCAGTTAGCCCAAGTTCAAGTATTGTGCGTGTGTGCTAAGTTGCTTCAGTCATGCCCAACTCTTTGTGACCCCATGGACCATAGAGTTCCAGGTTCCTCTGTCCATGGGATTTTCCAGGAAAGAATACTGGGGTGGGTTGTCATCCTCTCCTCCAGCTATCTCTCAGCCCAAGGATTGAACCCACATCTCCTACATCTCCTACACTGCAGGCAGATTCTTTACCTGGTGAGCCATCAGGGAAGCTCATGACTCTGCCGTTTATTTGCTGCCCCACTTTATTTAACGTATATGCAGAGTACATCATGAGAAATGCTGGGCTGGATGAAGCACAAGCTGGAATCAAGACTGCCAGGAGAAATATCAATAACCTCAGATATGCAGATGATACCATGCTTATGGCAGAAAGTGAAGGGGAACTAAAGAGCCTCTTGGTGAAAGTGAAAGAGGAGAGTGAAAAAACTGATTTAAAACTCAACATTCAAAAAACTAAGATCATGGCATCTGGTCCCATCACTTCATGGCAAATAGATGGGGAAACAATGGGAACAGTGACAGCCTTTATTTTCTTGGGCTCCAAGATCACTGCAGATGGCGACTGTAGCCATGAAACTAAAAGACGCTTGCTCCTTGGAAGAAAAGCTATGACCAACCTAGACAGCATATTAAAAATCAGAGACATTACTTTGCCAACAAAGGTCTGTTAATCAAAGCTGTGGTTTTCCCAATTCGTGATTCTGCATGGTAGTGCATGGAAGTGCTATTCGTGGTAGTCCATGTAAGATTTAACTTGCATGTTCCTGATAACTAATGATGTTGAGCATTTTCTTTTAACAGGTTGTTATTCTTTTTAGATTATGAATTCTTTCTTTTAATATTTATTTATTTGGCAGCATCAGGTCTTAGTTGTGGCATGCGGAATCTAGTTTTCTGACCAGGGATAGAACCTGGGCCTCTACATTGGGACTGTATGAAATCTAAGCCACTGGACCACCGGGGAAGTCCTAAGATTATGAGTTCTTTATGTACTCTGGATACAAGTCCATTGTCATGTAAAATGGTTTTAAAAGTAAGTTCCTACCTACCTCAGACATTCAAGGTAAAGAGCAAATTAGACAATACTGTGGCAGGCTATAATTAAGGATAGCCTTTCAGTGTGGCTGGTAAAGAATCCGTCTGCAATGCAGGAGACCCTGGTTCAATTCCTGGGTCGGGAAGATCCACTGGAGAAGGGATAGGCTACCCAGTTCAGTACTCTTGGGCTTCCATGGTGACTCAGCTGGTAAAGAATCCACCTGCAATGTGGGAGACCTGGGTTCGACCCCTGGGTTAAGGTTCCCTGGAGAAGGGAATGGCTACCCACTCCAGTATTCTGGCCTGGAGAATTCCATGGACTGTACAGTCCCTGGGGTCCCAAAGAGTCGGACACAACTTTCACTTTTTCTTAATGGAAATCACAATTCTCCTGTTAGTGAGAAACAGGATAACTGGTACTACAAGCATTGCAAGGATGATGCATCCTCATGTACCAAGAGGCTCTCAGTTCTGCCTCAGCCTTTGGGAGGCCTCTGTCAGTGCTGAAGGGATGTGAACTTGACCCTGCTTGACCCCCTGATCCTCTTGATTCTGTCTTCCCTCACACTGCTTCCCCATCAGCTTGTGTCACGATGATTATTCCCTAGACTCTGCCTAGGTTTTAGATCAGTTTATTTGCTCTGATCTCTAACTGCTTTCCTTTTTCCTGAAATACTAGGTTTCGGGCTTCCTGCAACTAAGATTTATGTTTTTATTTTCCGGTGTAATTTGTTGCTTATCCTGAATCCTGTCCTTTGCCCAGCTTCCTGCCTGCCCTCTTGGCTCTAACTTGAGGTCTTGCTTTTATTCCAAGAGTCAAAAGGTGCTTGTACTATTGGTTGTTTATGTAGCTTTAGGCCCTTGGTTCTGTCCCAGGTCCAGCCTACTTTATCCCCTGCATATCTGGGCTTGTCCACGGTCTGCTAGACTTGGTTCCTCATTCTTTACCCAAGAAATAATATTGCCAGGGCACTCTGTGGGGTAAGAGGTGGATTCTGCTTCCCAGAATAAAAGAGTAGTATTAGCTTCTGCATTGAAGGTCTGCAACAACTGACTGCTTGTTGTCTTTCCCTATCTAGTTTTTGTTGTTTTAAAAATAAATTTTCCAATAGAAAATGTATTTATGCTTTTCCCTATTAAATTAAAAAGTCAATAGGAAATAATAAGCCAGGATCACAAGAGTTGCCAATTCATTGCTATTTCAAAGACAAAGTATTCCTTGCTACACTAAAGAATCTGGATTCAAGGGATTTTTTTACTCTTCTATATGTTCATTCCTTCATTCATTATTCAGTATTTATAGATCAATAGTTAGATGTGAATTGCTGTGCTTGGAGCTGAAAATATAAACAAAACTCAGACACAAAACCTTACTCTGAGATGTTAACTGACTGGTGAGGGAAGCTAACAGGTAAAGAACTTTGCTTCTAAAAAAAAAAAAAGAACTTTTGCTTCTGTAACACAGCAAGCATTATGATGCAGGTACAAGGTGCTACAGAAGTGCAGGAATATTTATTCCTGGAGGCCGTCAGGACTGACAGTGATGGTGATATTTCACTGAAAAGGTAGTAACTCAAGCAATGCATTAAAGAATAAGTAGAAATGTGACAGAAATACAGGGAACAGTATCAACAGTAATGTATTTCTCCAAACTCTTAACCTCCCAAGATGCTAAAAAGACTCAGTTCTAGAAATTACATTAGCTAAAAGGAATGCTTTGAAAAGAGAGAGAAAGTAAAAGGAAAGAAAGAAAGTTTATTCAATAATAAAAAAAAGAAAGGACACCTAGGTGAGTCATGCTGGGATGATGAAACTCCCTCCGAGGTGCTATCTGAGAACCTGGAAAGAGACTGAACAAGCAAGCATGGGTGGTTTCAATCACAGAGCGCCCCACCCTGTGCCTTCCTGGCAGGCTAATATTGGCCTGACCTCGTGAAAACAAACACCAGGCCCATTTTGCTCACTGTTTCATTGCGAGAGCTGTGCCTGGCACATGGAGCACTCAATATTTGGTAAAAAAAAAAAAAAAAATGGATGCTAGATGCCCTGAACACGAGGCATCGGAGCTCACCCTGCCTGTCTGGGCCATCTACACTTGGACTTTTGTTTTTCCATTTTCATTCTGTGTCAGCATCTTGATCCTTGCTCTGCAACATTTAAACCGTGATGATCTGAAGGTTGATCTTAAGAGTATTTCGTGCCTATTTGAGAAAGGACTATTGGGGAAATTCTTTTGTAATCGGAAATTTAAAAAGTATTCCTCTAGTTTTCCCGCAAACCACTTTTACTTACAGAGACTGTTTTAGTTAATTATTCAATTTATTTATTTTTGGCTGCCCTAGGTCTTCACTGATGCACGTGGGCTTTTTCTAGTTGAGGTGAGCGGGAGCTACTCTAGTTGCAGGGCGTGGGCATCTCACTGCGGTGGCATCTCTTATTGCAGGGAACAGGCTCCAGGGCACTTGTGTTTCAGTAGTTGTGGCACGCAGGCTTAGCTGCCCCAGGGCATGTGGAATCTTAGTTCCCGGACCAGGGATTGAACCCATGTCCCCTGCGTTGGCATTAGATTCTTAACCAGTGGACCACCAGGGAAGTTCCTACGGAGACTGTTTTGAGGGGGAGAAGACCTGCCCAGGAATCTGACCCAGAAAAAGTAGAAATATATCTGACATCTAGCTGGGCATGAAATGGTTGAATACGATCACCCCTGGTTTCAGTGCGTAACTGAGCCACAGAAGTAAGTAACCTCTGTTATTTCCGAAGAAACACCTCAAATGGACCTTGATCTTTTCTTGCAAACCTGCATTCCCAGGGCAAATCTACCTCTGGCAAGGGCCTGCATAAATGTGACTGGCTGGGGCAAAGAGTTGCAGACTATCAGGAAACGCACAGCAAAACCCCAATGAGATATGCTCATACACCTGCTAGAATGGCTATAATAAAGAAGATAGACAATAACAAGTGTTGGCAAGGATGTGGAGAAACTGGAATACTCACACATTGCTGATGGAAATGTTAAATGGTGCACTTGTTTTGGAAAACAGTCTGACAGTTCCAGAAAAGGTTAAACATAAAGTTACCATATGAAAGCAGCAATTTCATTCCTGGTTATATACCTAAGAGGAATGAAAACATACATTCACACAAAAACTTACATATGAATATTCATTACATCAGTATTTATAAAAGCCAAAAAATGAAAACAACCCAATGGCCATCAATTGGTGAATGGATAAACAAATTGGCATATCCACACAATGGAATATTATTCAGCAACAAAAAGGAATTAATAACTACGGAAACATGCTACGACATGGATGAATTTTGGAAACTTTAAGCTAGGTGAAAGAATCCAGACAGAAATGAGCATATATTGTCTGATTCTATTTATGTGAAATGTTCAAAGTAGGAAAATCTATAGAGACAGAAAGTAGGTTTGTGGTTGCCAGGGGTTGTGGGGGGTGGTGAGAGTTTGGGGAGAAATGGAGGATGACTGCTAATGGGTACAGGCTTTCTCTCTGGTGTAATGAAAAAGTTACAAAATTGATGGGGTAATGGTTGCATAACTTTGTGAGTTTTTAGGACAAACTGTTTTAGGACAAACTGTTGAATTTCAGAACATGAATTATATGGTATGTGACATACCACAAGAAAGTTGTTTTATATACACACACACACACACACACACACACACACACACACACATACACACATAGAGAGAGAGAAGGCAGGGAAGGTGAAATACAGAAGAGAGGCAGGGACAAAGGTCAACCACAAAGGGAGGGCCAGACTGTCCCAGGACTTGACATTCCCCTGGGTAGGCAGGGTTCAAGGCAACATCAGAACCACTTCTGCATTTCAGCTTTACTTTTATTGTACGTGTGTGGGAGTATACGTATTTTTAGGTAACTCTTGAGAAACTATAAATCTGTGCTATGCATTATGGTAATCATACTAGCCCAGGTGGCTATTTAAATTTAAATTATTAAAAATGAAATAAAATGGAAAATTCAGTCCCTTGGTTGCACCAGCCCCATTTCAAGTGCTCAACAGCCACACATGGTTCATGGTGACCACCCAGCAACAACAGATATAGAACATTTCCATCATCTCAGAGTGTCCCTAGCAGCGCTGCTCTGGATGGTTCACCTGACTCCTGGGGGGTCAATCATTTACCACCAATCCTTTTAGCTCTCTTTAAAGCCTAGAGTTAAAAGAAGTCTTTCAAGTTTTGTTGCAGGTAAGACCCCAGGCCAGGAAGAAAAGCAGAGTCCTGTGAAGACTGGAGCCCAGCAAGGCCTATTCCTATGTGGGTGTGTCGCTGTCTCATACACAGTTGTTCTGCCCTGTGGGGATATTAGATGCTTTTTATTTCTTAAAGAAAATAAAAATGAAAGAAAGAAGGAAAAGAATTTCAGTATTGTTTTTATAATACTGCTGGAATAATAAACAATTGCTTAATGTTCTGTGCTATGAGATTAAGCCCCTAGGGGAATAGGTGGGAAGATAAATCAATATTTACCAGTAAGTCTTTATCCTACCTTAAATATTAGCTTAAACTTGAAAACCCATGGTTTTTGTTGCTGCCTCTCCTTAAGCCCACATTTCACGAGTCTCCTGTTCTTGCAGAGAAATAATCATTTCAGAAGCAGTGGGAAATATTTGAACCATGTCCATTCTGTACATTTTACTGTCGTCTTAATAGTTACGGTAAACATAGGGGTCACAGGAAAACATCGCCAGACTGAAGTGGCTTGACCTTTGTAACACATAAACCCATAAAAGTTGGTGGGAGTCAACAGGTATTGCTAACAAAGCCATTGTTGCTGCTGTTGTTCAGTCTCTAAGCCATGTCCGACTCTTTGCGACCCCATGGACTGTAGCAAGCCAGGCTTTCCTGTCCTTCACCATCTCCCAGAGTTTGCTCAAACTCATGAGCAAAATAAGGTCATGGGGTCAGCACAATTAATGGTAATTTGCTAGAATTTTGGACTAAACCTTGTGAGTTGAACTAAGGGTCTTGCATTTCACAGATCTGCTCATACCCCAAAACTAAAGACATTGGCAGTTGACATAATGGGAGCATTCACACCAAATGAGGACCATGTTGGATACAGAAGCTGCCACGTGTTCAACTTGCAGCCACACCCCTGAGTTCTAATACACTGGGAAAATAGCAAAATTCAGTCTCCAGAGAAGCCAGAAGAAAATCTCAGTAGGGAATGTGGAGCCAAAAACCAAGTCATTATATAACGTCGGTTAGATGGTCCAAAGAACATATTTCCTATTGCATGTTAAAGCATCGCCTTCCCTTGGGTCTCCAATAAAGATCCTTTATAAACACTGAATAAAATTCCCGCCACCATCTCCATGGGGGATATATATTAAATACCAAGCTTTTCTTATCAATGCTCCCACTAAGCTGTGAGAGGTGAAATAACTTGCCTTAAATCACGGCATGCCAGGAGGAGTCCAGGTGCGCTGGCATCTGAACCTGCTTTGGAAAACCTCATTATAATTATACAGAATATGACAAGAAATACAATCATTATACAAAGAATTTTGGAAGTTAAGCAGCTATTTAATCAAAGTCACTTAAATGATTTATGGTTGGAAGGATCAAAGAATTAATGTTACAAAATTAAGCAAAAGCCAAAATGAAAGCAGTGGGAGGGGGAATATTTGGTTTTCCCACATTTTAACTCTGTTGTGAAAATGAACCCAATAAACACTCGAATATTTGCAGTGAAAGTAAATCTTTTTCCTTTTTCTGGGGAGGAAGGAAAAATGACAATAAAATTTACATTATTTGACTCAGTGAGAAGACCCAGTTATTCCAAAGATCTAATCTTCCCACCTTTAGCTAAAAAGGGAAGAGAATCTATTCTTCTTTCTTCAGTCCTTTTAAGCCAAAAGCAGAGAAAGAGGCTGGTGTCTCCAACCTCTGCCTTGGACCAATACCAAATGTCCATGAAAATGCCCATGGAAACCAAATTGGCTGCCAGTTCCATAAACAGCCCACAACCAGAACAACTCTCTTTTCCTTTCCTCCTCGTTTCCCAGCTTCCCATGGTTTGGCACCCCATCCAACTGATTGGCTCCACTGAAAACAGAAGCCATGTTTTTATTTCTCCTTATCTTTACTCACACTGCTCTCCATGCTCCTGATGATAAAACACAGCTCAGTCACACCACCAAACACAGTCACACTCAGACTCTGGGATCAGAGCCTGGCCTGTGGGAAACACCAGTGTTTGTTCAGTTTAAATAAAAATGTCTCCTCCTAGAATGGCCACCCACAGCAAATGATGAGCACTCTGATCATCCATTCACAATGCAAAAGACTCTGCTTGCCATCTCTATGCATATGCTATCAGTGAGTTGAGTTCCACAGAGAGGTCAAAATCCAAAACAGGAAATGAGGTTGGACTGCAAGGAAACCTTTTTATGCAACTCTCATGTCTACTCTTTTTTTTTTAATTATTTGTTTGGCTGCATGGAGTCTCAGTCGCATGCAGGATCTTTCACTGCAGCACACAGACTCTCTAGTCACGGCGTTCAGGGCTTAGTTGCTTTGCGGCATGTGGAATCTTAGTTTCCTGACCAAAGATTAAATCCATGTCCTCTGCACTGCAAGCTGGATTCTTAACCACTGGACTATCAGGGACGTCTTCCCTCTCATGTCTATTCTTAATCCAGGTAGCCTTACTACCCACATGTTCCTGCTGTTGTTCCCATATCTTACTCGGGTTCTACTCAAATATCATCTCAGTGCAAAGACCTCTGATGACATAATCTGAAAGAGTGGCACCCACAGCATCTCTCTCCAGCCTTTTCTTCCCATTTGATGTTTTTCAGAGCAATTATCATCAGTGATACTCCATATCGGTGTATCTGTTCACTGCTGATCTCCCCTCTAGAACATAAGCTCCATGAGGGCAGGAACTTCTGTCTTGCTCACTGCTGCATGCCCAGGACACTTATGGAACACCTGAATGGATGAACAAATAACTGTCATTCACTGAGAAGGTACTTGCTGTGTTGTGCTAAGTCGCTTACTAGTGTCTGACTCTTTGAGACCCTGTAGACTGTAGCCCACCAGGCTCCTCTGTCCATGGGGATTCTCCAGGCAAGAATACTAGAGTGGGTTGCCATGCCCTCCTCCAGGGGATCTTCCCAAATTAGGGATCGAGCCCAGGTTTCCCACATTGCAGGTGTATTCTTTACCATCTGAGCTACCAGGGAAGCCTAAGAAGGTACTTCCAAGCACCTAATCACAACACCTACCAATTACTGAGTGCTTCCAAGATACCAGACACTGCAGAGAGTACTTTCAGCAAGTTCAATGTGTGTTCTAGCAACAAGGTTTTGTCAATGGGTCATATTCTGCTTTTAATCAATAAAAACATCTCTTGCAGCAGACTCTAATGTAAACTCTGGATTTGGGGTGATAATGATGTGTCACTATAGGTTCATCAGTTGTGAAAATGTACTAGGAGATGTTGTTAATGGGGAAGGCCATGCATTGGGCTCAGGAGGATATGGGAAGTTTCTCTACTTTCAGCATTTCCGGGAGCCTACATCTGCTTTTGAAAAAATAAGTCTTAAAAAAAAAAAAAAAAAAGCCTTTTGCCCTAGGATAGCAGTGCCACACATCCCTAGGGTTATTCATTTATCTTTTTTTCACTCCAGTATGGAAAGCTTATATCATCTACCAGCATGGATACTAGAATGATTCCTGTTGTATTTATTTCATTTTTAAGAATATCCATAATATTTATGAACTGGAGTCTGCTGGAGAAAAAATTCTTTTCAAAGCCAATAAAACACCACAACAACCAGATTTAAATGCTTTCATTTAATCTAAATGAACCAGTGGTGTGGCTTGGTAGATGAATCCTACAAATAGGTAACAGATGGTAAAATTTTCCAGGGAAAGTAGCTTCAGACTTAACATCTAATTAGAATCAACTATTTTTCTGAATGAGGAATCCATTTGAAGTTCTTTGTTAATTTCATTTGAAATGGTTTCTACTGGGTAGAGGATTCAGTATGGTGTCTGATATGGTGAAAGCAGCCAATAAAATATGTGGGGTTTGGAGTCCAACAAACCCCAGTTTGATTTCCAGCTCTGCCACTCATCAGCCGCGTAAAGTGAAATGAGATGACTTCGTTCTTGGAGTCTAAATGTCCTTGCTACAAAACTGTCATTGTTTAGCTAACATGCAATGATTGTTTTCTCTGAGAGCTGATCTGACCCCACTTACAAGATAATGAGTTAATCTATTGCTGGCAGAAGACATGAGACCCCTGGGTCAGAGACTAAAGATTTCATTCCTTTACATCACAGCAAGCGGCACGGACATCAGTATTTACATCAGTTACTCATCTGCCAAGCCCTTGGAGCCAATGCAGAGGGATCCAGATAGATGCTGCATGCGTGGTGGGTTTGCACTGCAGCTGAAGACCCTGAGGGATGTCCTACTCTTAGAGCTAGCAGTAAGCAAGCCTGCTCATCATTCCGTAGGTAGATCTCATCTCATTTTTCAGGGATGCTTGCCGAAAACACAATGCTGAAGAGTGGCTCAGGTAAAAAGCAATCATGGCTTCATATCCTTGGCTTACTCAGGAAGGCATGTGAGAACACAAGAGACCCATGATTAGATTCCCCACAGGGCCTCCAACATGGCAGTCAAAGATGCTAACACTTCTCTTAGAAAGGTATCTTTTAAATAAACCTTCAATCTTATTTGGTATCACCACTCAAAGAATCCTAAAATGTTTGAGCTGGAAGAAAGTTTGGAAACCCAGGGGTTGTGAAACTTTAATAATGACACAGGATCATTTTAATGAATGGAGAAGTGCTTCATGTAATGTTAGGAAGAGAAGCAGGATCCCTTATTGTATTTATAATATCTTTTCAATATTCAGATATTTTAGGCATACTTTATATACACATGATATTTTTCCATGTTATACAATTTCTACCATGAAAATGTGCTTTATCACTTTTCTCTTCAGAAAAAAAAATGCCACGTTCTCGGTCAGCTCCTTCACTTCACAGTTAAGGAACTCAGAAGCAGACAGGTTAAATGACCTCCCCCAGATCCCCAGCAGGTCCTCAACAGAGCTGGAATGCAAGCTCTCTGTTTCCCAGTGCTGTGTATTTTGCTTTCTTCTCTAGGGATCTGCAAGGGGAAGCAGGGCAAGGCGGGATATGGAGGGTCTGACCAAGGTAACCAAGACCCTCTGGACTTGGGGGAAGCTGTTCTTTGCATTTTGAATGACTGCTGGAAGCTGGACTCAAGTTCATCTGCCCTTTACTACAGTGGACAGGAAGGAAAAGAATTCCCTTAGCTGTGAGCTTCTTATGGTAAGCCAGTCAATGTTAACAGTTGGCAGCCAACTGGGATGCGGCTTAACCCAGGGCAAAACAAAACCCTGGGACTCCAGTAGGCAGGACCGAGGTTGGGCTCTGGCACAAGCTCCTGAAGGGTTGGCTTCAGCCTGAGCTATCTGAGTTACTTGTCTAGACAGTTCCTATTTCACTGGATAATTAAGTCGCCCTCCCACTCGCTTAACTATGTTCACAACTCATGTAACACATCTTTCTCAGCCACACTCTTATTTCTCTCTTCTTTACCCACTATTACTTTCAAAAGACATGATTGCACCACTGTACTTTCTATTTTACTTTTTAGTAGCAATGACTTTGCTCCTCCCTGCTTCAGGAGAAGAGCTCAAGACAAGTTATTAGAAGACCTAATTGGGGTATTGGCCAGTTTGCTTGGTTGAATCAGAGTGGGACCCTTAGAGTGTCATGGGGTTTACCCCTAAAAATTGTACAGATCGATTCTGGGCCTGCTTCCATGAGGAGTGTATTTGAGGAGGGCATCTGGCTTTCTGACACCTGTTACAGATGATTGAGCTAACATTCCAACTCTGCATCTAGAATTTTCTGCAGGCATGAGAGGGGTTGAGACCAAAGATTTGATCTCTGTCTTCAAGGAGTTTGGAGTCTAGAGGGAGATGGAGTTTGCAGTGACAGTACCTTGAGGTAACTGCTAGGAACTAGGTGACTCCACCCGTCTTCTCCTCAGTTGCTACCTTTCAAACTCTGAGACAAGGGAAGGAGCAATGTCCCCAGCTAAGAACATATCAGAGAGAAGAGATCTAAGTGCGGTTGAAAGGAAAACACAGATGAGTCTAGGCCTTTCAAGATGGACTCCTCAAAAACCCTGTGTTATGCAAAACAGTGCCCTAAGAATAGCAGGATTTTGGGGGAAAGTTTCAGAGCCAACCACTTAAAACCTGTGCAAATTTATTACCAGAAGCCAGGCAAAAACAATGACTGGTTCCCGGGATATAATTTAGCACCCCACACAGGAAGCTTAGAGTTCCGGAGTCGATCTTGGGGATATTTAAAATGTACAAAGACAAAAGAGTGGCAGCACTGGCTTGCAGGTACTGAGGCAAGATGATGAAGCAGAGGCTTGAGCCACAGGGCAGCCATTAAAGGCCCAGCAAAAAGCACAACTAACTGCAGTCCTAGAGAACCATCAGGAAGAAGTTGCTTCTGGAGGCTGGAGCCCTCCATAGGTACTCATTTTTAATTTGCTTAGACTAGGTCCAGATAGTCAAAGCTATGGCTTTCCAGTAGTCATGTACCCATGTGAGGGTGGGACCATAAAGAAGGATGAGTGCCTTTCTTTCGAATTGTGGTGCTGGAGAAGACTCCTGAGAGTCCCTAGGACAGTAAGGAGATCAAACTAGTCCATTGTAAAGGAAATCAGCCCTGAATATTCATTGGAAGGATGGATGATGAAGCTGAAGCTCCAATACTTTGGCCATATGATACGAACAGCCAACTCTTTAGAAAAGACCCTGATGCTGGGAAAGATTGAGGGCAGGAGGAGAAGGGGGTGACAGAGGATGAGATGGCTGGATGGCATCACCCACTCAAAGGACAAGAGTTTGAGCAAACTCCGGGAAGAGTGTTTGCTCACTCTTCCCGGAGTGAGGGAAGACAGGGAAGCTGGTGTGCTGCAGTCCACGGGGTAGCAAAGAGTCAGACAACTTAGCAACTGCACAACAACAACAGAAGAAAAGAGACCTGTAAAGGCTCCAGCCTATGCAGAACCCTACTAAGGCTTTGATTTGCTTTCTTTTGCTGTCCTGTTGAAGCCGCTGAAGTTTGTAATTTTACTTCCTTTAAAAAATTTTTTATATTTTTAATTGGCAGATAATTGCTTTACAATGTTGTGTTAGTTTCTGCTGTAAAATAACGTGAATCAGCTCTATGTGTATACATATACAGTCCGTGGGTCACAAAGAGTCGGGCACAACTGAGTGACTGAACAACAACCACAGATATCCATATACATATAGTCCCTACCTCTTGGGTTTCTCCCCGACCCACCTCCCCCTTCCACCCTTCCAGGTCATCACAGACCACCAACTTTAATCCAATCGCTTGCTGATAGATGGGGCTATGCTCCCTCTCTGTTAGCTGTTTGGCCTGAGGCTACCCAGTTGTGGCATCTATAGACTCTATGGTAGGGCTAATTGCAACCTTTAAGAGCATTCACCTTAGGGCACCTCCCAGGACTGCTGCTGCCAGTGCCGTCGCCGCCGCAGTGAGCCGCTCTTGGCCCATGCCTCTACGGCAGACACTCCAACACGAGCAGGTAGGTCTGGTTTAGTCTCCCGTGGGGCCACTACTCCTTTCGCCTCGGTCCTGGGGCATACGAGCTTTTGCTTGTGCCCTCTAAGAGTGGAATCTCTTGTTTTCTCCCAGTCCTGTGCAAGTCCTGTAATCAAATCCCACTGGCCTTCAATGTCAGATTCCTGGGGATTCCCAGTCCCTTTGCTGGATCCCCAGCCTGGGAAGACTGACGTGGGGCTCAGAACCTTCACAACAGTGGGAGGACTTCTTTGGTATTATTGTTCTCGTTTGTGAGTCGCCAACACAGCAGGCATGGGAATTTGATTTTATCATGATTGCACCCCTCCTACAATCTTATTGTGGCTTCTCTTTAATTGGTGGGTTCCAATATCCTCCCGTCAATGGTTGTTCAACAGCTAGTTGTGATTTCAGTGTTCTCACAGGAGGAGATGAACGCATCTCCTTCTACTCTGCCATCTTAAACCAATCCCCTATGTGTCTTTTTGAATTATGGTTTTCTCAGGGTATATGCCTAGAAGTGGGATTGCTGGGTCATATTGTAGTTTTATTCCTAGTTTCTTAAAGAATCTCTATATTGTTCTCTAAAGAGGCTGTATCAATTTACATTCCCCATCAACAGATTCCCTTTTCTCTACATCCTCTCCAGTATTTACTGTCTGTACATTTTTTAAATCATGGCCATTCTGGCTGGTTGGCGGTTACACCCCACTGTAGTTTTGATTTGCATTTCTCTAATAATGAGTGATACTCAATCTTTCTTTCTTTCTTAGAGAAACCACTGATGAATCAACTTAGCTTCCATGGTATATTGATATCATTCCTCCTTTTACCAGGTATGTGGGAACTAAGCAACGTCACAAGAATACAAGTTAGAACAGAATAGCACCAGAAAGAAGAGCCTAGAACACAAACCTGAGAAAGTGGCAGAGAGGTCCAGTCATCACTGACCTTGAGCCAGTTCCAGCTGAGAAAGATACCATACTCTTTAAGCAATCATAAGTGATGGCAGTGAAAAAAACAAAAAAATTTGGCGATTGTGGGATATACTGTAGGATCTTTTTTTCCTGTATGAAACTTGAAGGTTTAACATGTTACATAGTTTTGTGTGAATTACATGATTTTTTATAACCTTGTGTTGACATTCTTATCTGGGATGGGATGCCCAGTGTTGGCACTTGTGCTGGATAGCATGAAAGGCTGGACAAGGCAGGCTGCTTGCAAACAGCCTGGGCTTGGTTGGCAAGAGAGTTACAAAGTAGAGCCAACCTATGGAGACAGATTTACTGCCTCTATCGTGTTCACAGGTTGCTCCTCTTGCAACCACAAAGGGAAGAGTGACAGAATCAACAACCCAATACTTAAACTGGGCAGGGGTTAGGGGAGAGGTGCTGAAACAGGTCACTCATTCTGATAGCTAATGCATTTTCCTAATTGGCATGGTGCATAGCCTGGGCCACAGAAAGAAGAAGCAAAAACCAGACTCTTGCTTGCAAAAGAGATTTGACTCCCAATATCAAAACCAGTAAAAATGTAAATGAAAGGTAAAGAATAAAAAGGGCATATGGTAACTAGACCACGAGTCTCTGTGGGCAGGGGCCAACTCTTGACACTGTGTCTGAACAAAGACTATGCACAATAAATTGTTGAGTGGAAGAAAATATTTAAGACGACATCGTGGGCAGGAGCCCCATTAGAAAACATGTTCATGCATTTTTTCCTCAAAAAATAAACAAAAACCATTTACCAACCTAAATTTTTAAAAAAGGATTTCACATTCTTTTGCTGTTTACTTCTCAAAACAAAGTGACTGTTTATACAAAGAAAACAACAGGCTCCTATGCAAGCCTTCAGGACAGTCCTCCTCAGACCCTTTGTTAAGCTCAAGCTGATAGCTATTAATCAAGTAAGGGTTGCCAAAAGGTTCCTGCACGTTCCAAACTGCAGTACTTTCCTTTTGTAAGATCAGAAAACTGTAGTATTTGGCTTCTCATTAAAATCTGCCTTACCTATTTGAAACATATTTTTCCATCTACGTTGTGTTCCTGTACAAACTTGAACCACTTAAATTTCCTCTACTTTTGCAAAATTTTAAAATTGGGAACTTTAGATTTTTTTTTTTTAACTTTTGCTTTTGACCGCTATTCCATTTTTCATTTGCTATTTTCATCACAAATTTTGCCCCTGTTTGATTTGGCTGTCTCCTTTTGGCTGCCATTTTTTCCCCGTCTTGTTCTCTGTTTATATCTCACTTTGCATTTCAGTGCTCTCTGTCTCCTTCCTCAAGCCTTAAGAATGTCTTTTTTTTAAAGTGCATGTCTGTTTCATTCACTCTCTGTGATGATGTTTAAACAGACATTCAACAAATCTCTGTAAAAGGAAAGACAGTTGCTGCTAAAGCAAAAGAGTATAAATGTGGTAACAGGGTTCCAGTGAAGGCACAAAGGAACAAGGTTCTGAGGACGTCTGAGAGGGGACTCCATGCTGCTCCATGGGTGCCTGGAAGGATGGGAGACTGGCCATAGCACAGGACCATGCTGGGGCAATGGCAAGAACTATGTTCAAAAAAAAAAAAATCAAGGTTAATATCCCTTGTCATGTTGTGTGGATATCATGTGCCCCTCTCCCCAGTACCACATGATAAGAAGGGTTTATGGAAGATTTGTGGTAATCTTCCCCCAAACCCATAACTCCAGTCTAACCATGAGAAAACCTCAGATAAACCCATTTTGGAGGGATGTTCTATAACATCCCTGACCACACTCCCAGAAATTGTCAAAAAAATGTCAAGGGCATGAAAACCAGAAAAGAGTGCGGGGCTGTCACAGACTAGAGGAGATTGAGGAGACCTGAAGACTTAATGTGACCTGGGATCCTGGCTTGGACCCTGAAACGGTCATGGAAAAACTGGCGACCTGAATGAAGTCTGTGTGAAGGCTTTACTTGCTCAGTTGGGTCTGACTCTTTGCGAACCCACGGACTGTAGCCCGCCAGGCTCCTCTGTCCATAGGATTCTCCAGGCAAGAAGACTGGAGTGGGTAGCCATTCCTTTCTCCAGAGGATCTTCCCGACTCAGAGATGGAACCTGGGTCTCCAGCATTGCAAGCAGATTCTTTACCATCTGAATCACCAGAGTTTAGTTAATAGTGATGTCCTAGTATTCGCTTTTTTTTTTTTTTTGGCTTTTTAAAAAAAAATTATTTACTTGACTGCATCAGGTCTTAGTTGTGGCATGTAGAATCTTTCACTATGACTTCTGCCCTGTGGTATGTAGGATCTTGGTTCCCTGACTGGGGATCAAACCCGTGTCCCCTGCATCAGAAGGTAGATTCTTAACCACTGGACCACCAGGGAAGTCCTAGTATTGGCGTCTTAGTTTTGACAAATGTACCTTGGTAATGTATCATGTTAACATTGGGCAAAAATGAAACTAGCTAAACCAGTGCATAGGAGTTCTCTGAACTATCTTTGCTAATTTTCTGTAAGTCTAAAATCATTCCAAATTAAAAACTTTATTAAAATAATTAATCCAAATAATATGTTAGTTTCAAGTTCCTTGAACTTAGGTCTTTAGCCATTGGTTCCATTTTGTATCTTTTCTTTTCTCTACTTTCTATAATTATTTGCATACTTTGTGAGAGGAGTATATGGCTTCAGTTTTTAGGCTTCTGAAATTGTTTCTTCTGAGGTCACCTGACTTAATCAAGAAGTCCTTTAATCTTTCATCAACTTCTTCTGCATAAATTAACAGTGGTGACCATCCTCACCTTTAATTTTCTTAGCTTCCGTAACTCTGCATGCATACGTTCATTCATTCCCTTGTGCATTCATTCAACATACATAAATTGAAGGTCCTATAATAACCCAGGCTCTGAGCTACCATTGGGGACTTAGAGTTGCAGTCCTCAAGTCATCAAGATAAAGAAAGGTGAAATTCTTCATGACTTGCTTATCATCGAGCAAGGGCATGTCCCAGGGGCCTTGCTGAATCTAAATCTATGATCTGCCTTGCTATTTGAAAAGCCTTAATTTTCTACCTCATTCTTTACCATTCTTTTTCACCTCTTCCCTCTCCCTCTCGGCTAAGTCCATGATATATATATACAATCATAACTTACTGAGTAACTGGGTTCCAAAGGTTGTCTGCATAATAAGTGCCAGTATGAACTAGTCCTTCATGGTCATTTGAGTTAGAAAATTACAGCACAGACAAAGGTTCCATTTTCCTGTTTTGTGCATGATTTTCATCTATTGAAAAAGGGGAGGGCTGGCTCCAGGAGCAAAATTGGTGCTTCTTTTGGCTTTATTGTGCCGACTGTCCTTCAAAACTTTCAATTCAGGGCTTGAAAGCAAATAAATTAGCCCATGACCTTGGAGGTTGATGCTCTCTGGGGGAGGGGAGTCAGGAGGTCAGCTCCTAGGTATTGCTCAGACCCCCTCGACTGCAGCAGAGAGGTGTTGCCCAGACTTGCTGCCCCTTGGTTATAGCAGCTCCTAAGGGTCCCTGCCAAGCTGGAGGTTACCTTGTTTTGTTTTCACTTATGGACCAGACAAGGTCCTAACATGTGGGCTCAGAATCCCAAAGCAGAATGGCTCCATGGGAAGGCCAGGTTCAAACAAAAGTTTTCATGTGAAAAGAGAGAAGACAAGTGCTCCATAAACCCAGCGTGCTCACACAAATTCTGTAACAGTGGATCCCACAAGAGATCCACTGGTTCTGGGCTTTGTTTCGTTTTACCTGATTTTTAGTAACACTTGAAAAGAAAGACAAATATCATATGATGTCACGTATGTGTGGAATCTTAAAAAGTGATACAAACGACCTTATTTCCAAAACAGAAATAGAGTTATAGATGTAGAAAAACAACTTAGAGTTACCAGGGGGAAAGGAGTAGGGGAGGGACAAATTGGGAGATTGGGATCGACAGACACTCTAGTATATGTAAAATAGAAGACCAATAAGGACCTACTGTAGAGCGCAGGGAACTCTACTGAATGATCTGTAATGATCTCTATGGGAAAAAATCCTTTAAAAAAGAGTGGATATATGTATATGTATAAGTGATTCACTTTGATGTACAGTGGGAACTAACATGACATTGTAAATCAACGATACTCCAATAAAAATTAAAAAAAAAGAAAAGCACCTTTATTGGAAGACTGTCCCCTAGCAGGCTGGGTGGGGTTTTGTTCACATCTCCTATAGTATGTAGCACCTTGTGCTATTCTTACACTGTATCAATTCACTTATATATACTATATACACGTACTAACATGGACTAACTTATATATACTATATACATGTTAGTATATGCTAGTACATGTATATAGTATATATATCATGTGTACTATAGATCCCTATCCATATGGACACGCAGCCATGAAATTAAAAGACAGGTGCTCCTTGGAAGGAAAGCTGTGGCAGACCTAGACATAACTTTGCCAACAAAGGTCCATATAGTGAAAGCTATGGTTTTTCCAGTAGTCAGGTACGGTTGTGAGCATTGGATCATAAAGAAGGCTGAGCACCAAAGAACTGATGCTTTCACGCTGTGGTGCCAGAGAAGACTCTTGAGAATCCCTTGGACTGCAAGGAGATCAAACCAGTCAATCCTAAAGGAAATCAGTCCTAAACATTCAATGGAAGGACTGATGCTGAAGCTGAAACTCCAATACTTTGGCCATGTGATTCGAAAAGCCAGTTTATTGGAAAAGACCCTGATGCTAGGAAAGATTGAGGGCAAGAGGAGAAGGGGGCGACAGAGGTGAGATGGTTGGATGACATCACCAACTCAATGGACGTGAGTCTGAACAAACTCTGGGAGACAGTGAAAGACAGGGAAGCCTGGTGTGCTGCAGTCCATGGGGTCACAAAGAGTCGGACACTTAGTGCCTGAACAACAACAGAAAGACCACATTTACACGGTTTGTTTTCTCTCTCCAGCTCTCACAAAAAGACGGGCAGGAGCCTGAAACTATCTTCTGCAGAAACTCTTCCAAAACATATAATATGATATACAATGTATAATATGTAATATTGGGCTGGCCAAAATTTCATTGGGATTTTTCTGTAAGATGGTGTGGGAATACCTGAACGAACTTTTGGCCAAACCAATATATACCATATGATGATCCAATCTATTATTTTTCAAGTCAACTGTTTGCACTCTTCTTTTCTACTTTCCGGTGCTTTAATCATAATTGAGCTCCTTTGAGTTTCTTCATTTCTCTAACTTGTGCAACACAAAACTTTATACATTATTACTATACACAGTTAATGTCAAGTTGGAAGATTTTTAATAGATATTATAATTGTTCAAACATCCTTTGTGCTTGCTTTTGGATAAGATGTTGTGTTCTTGTTGATCTGTGGCCCATGGTGACCTCTAAATTGTTTCCTACAGAACTTCACAAAGAAACATATCCCATTATTTTCATTTATTTCCCCACCCTAATGATGATGAACTTTTGTACTCCTAGATAATTTCAACATCCTATAAAAAGTGTTGAGAAGTATTTTTAAATGCTTTCTGGACTGACTCTATATTATATATAAGCACTTCAAACATCTAAAATACCTAAATGCACCAACTTATCCTGATTACGTGCCATTCCTTTTAGTAGCGATATCAACTCTAAGAATCATGCTATTTATCCCCATACAATGGGGCTCTAATTAAGGTCCAGTTCCCACAAATGTTCTGGAATTTTGTGAGAATAGTTCTCTATGAGATCAGTATTGTGGATTAGTCCTACTTAATTTCTAAAATCAATCAATGTCAAAGACCTCATTCTCAGTTTTATATTTAAACATGTTCCAAATTCCTGGGCAGATCTTAAACAAAGTTAAATAGGTGTGTTCACTGTTATTTAACTTTGTGATTGTTCTCTCTTTGGTGACAGAAATTATGTAACACGTACCAAGTGGAGGAGGCAGAGATGGGAAAGGGAAGCCACAAAGATAACTCAGTGACAACAAAGCAAAAATAGTCCTGCAGTTTCACAAGAGTGCCAGAATGGAAAAAATTATCTGCATCTTTAAATTCATATCTGCCTGTCAGTGTTAGCTTTCAAAAGAGACTCACAAGGTTAATGAAATACTCCAGAGCACAATGGACTAGTTCATCAATTCAGCCATGAAATGTCCTTGCCTTTTTGAAATATACTTGCCAAAGGATGGCTAATAATGACCTCAGCATTACCTAGTCCTGGTATGAAGGCAGTCAATAGCTCATATTGGCAAAGTTGGAGAACACCAGTATGGAGAGGAAGAGAGATGAAGAGAAGAGAGAAGTGGCGAAAAGAGGAGAAAGGAGAAGAGATTGAGGACTCTGGGTGAACCCAGACTCTGCCATGGACTTTAATAACTGAAGCTATTAAATGTGAATCTCAGTTTCTTTCTTTGCAAGATAAAGAAACCAACATATACCTCATAAGTTTGTACTAAGACACCTTCTTCCTGCCTCCAAAAAAAAAGAAAGAATCCCTAGCTTTGGTGATTTTTTCATATCCTTTCATCATCAACAACATTCTTTTTATTATACATAAAGAACTGTGCTAAGCACCTAAGACATATTAGCCTGGCCTTCAGTTGCTTAGATGATAAATGTAGGAAGATGTAGTACATGGCATCTTCTGTGACATAGCAAAAACCGTCAGAGACAATATGCGCTTTAAAAACTCAGTATTGGAGAGACCACTGCTCCATGAGTATTCAGAACGAAGGATGGGCTTCCCCCTGGGCCTTGAAGAAAGGATCAGACTCAGTAAAGAGACACATCCTTGGCAGAAAGGATGGTATGTGGAAAAACTGTAAAGAGGGGACAGCAACTCTGAGCACCAGGAGTGGGACTGATGAGACCAGGGTGATGGGTTTATGTCTGAAAACAAAGAGAGACACGGTTGGACAGGGAGCACTTCTTGATCAACACCAAGCAACATGCTTTCTCTAACATCAACTTCATGCAAGTGGATATGCTTGAGCTTGCTAATCAGGTGACCTAAGTGACATCACTCAGCAGATAAACCTGAGCACTGCACAGGATCAATGGCAAAGGCAGACACAGAGGCAGAGGGATCAGTCACGGCGACTACATGAATGTCTAGGAAACCAGCGGTGAAGACTGGACGGGGCAGGTGGGCATGGCAGTCTGAGGAAGCAGTGATTCTAGAGAGACCCTAAGGATGAGGGGCATTAGGAGAGGCAGCCACAGGATTAAAAAAAAAAAGAGAGAGAGAGCAAGAAACAATAAAATACTGTCCCCAATCCTATGTGTCAGTAAGATATAATAAGCACAACTAGAGGGAAAAAATGTTAAATATTCTAAAATACATTTAAGGTTCTTGCACACAGCAGGAAGGTTTTGTGGGTCTCAACCTTCAAAGGGTCCCAAAATGTTAGTGTTTTAATTAGATGGGAAATAATCAGCTTTCTCAAGAAGAATGAGTAGTTTCCCTCATAAAGCATGATAAATGACGATATTATATGGATTATTTCCACAGATTCGTTCTGATTAGACAGTGTTACAAAACTTAATATTCCTTTGAGTAATATAATCCAACAGCAGGGTTTCCATTAGTTAAAAATTACTCAATCATTAAATTTAAGTGTTAGATTTCTGTCACCAACTCATTCTGGCTCCACGCCAACTCCAGTTAGGACAAGCACTTAAATCATTAGAAGAATCAACCTACACCCGACTCTTCCCTTGAAAAGAATTGTTTCCTTTAAATATAATTTTAACCCAAACATGTTTAATTTCCCCATTTGAAAATTCCATTGGCGTGTACCGGACAGTTAATCCACCAAGTACACTGAGTTGATGGTCTTGAAGCAATATTCTACTTTTCAGGGCATTTATAAAAAAGCATTTATTTTGTTAGACCATGGCATTAAAAGCTCATAACATCTACTCAATGAATGAGAAATCTTTACTGTCCTCTGATTATATTCAAAGACCAATACTCTATGTCGATGAACAGAAAGAAAACAATTGCAACAGAGTGCAGTAGCCTGAGGACCTTCTAACCCAGTGAGGACTGCTTGCTAAGTTATGCTTTTCCCCAGAAAATTTCAGCCTTAAAAGATTAAACTTTATCTCTGTAGACAAGACCTCTTGAACAAGGAAGCAATGTAGTAAGCACTCTAAGATGAATTTAATCAGATGTAGTTTTTAAATATATTTCTTATATTCATATATATTATTTTATGTACATATATACTTTCATACATCTTTTTTAGGTGTTAGTTCTAAAAGGTCTTATAGATCTTCATAGAACCGTTCAACTTCAGCTTCTTCAGTGTTACTGGTTGGGGCATAGGCTTGGATTACCATGATATTGAATGGTTTGCCTTGGAAACGAATAGAAATCATTCTGTCGTTTTTGAGATTGCAGCCAAGTACTGCATTTTGGACTCTTTTGTTGACTATGATGGCTACTCCATTTCTTCTAAGGGATTCCTGCCCACGGTAGTAGATATAATGGTCATCTGAGTTAAATTCACCCATTCCAGTCCATCTTCGCTGATTCCTAGAATGTCGACTTTCACTCTTGCCATCTCCTGTTTGACCACTTCCAATCTGCCTTGATTCATGAAACTAACATTCCAGGTTCCTATGCAATATTGCTCTTTACAGCATCGGATCTTGCTTCTATCACCAGTCACATCCACAACTGGATGTTGTTTTTGCTTTGGCTCCATCCCTTCATTCTTTCTGGAGTTATTTCTCCACTGATGTCCAGTAACATATTGGGCACCTATCGACCTGGGGAGTTCATCTTTCAGTGTCCTATCTTTCTGCCTTTTCATATTGTTCATGGGGTTCTCAAGGCAAGAATACTGAAGTGGTTTGCCATTCCCTTCTCCAGTGGACCACATTCTGTCAGACCTCTCCACCATGACCTGACTATCTTAGGTGGCCCCACACGGCATGGCTTAGTTTCATTGAGGTAGACAAGGCTGTGGTCCATGTGATCAGATTGGCTAGTTGTCTGTGATTGTGGTTATATCAATAACCTCAGATATGGAGATGACACCACCCTCACAGCAGAAAGTGAAGAAGAACTAAAGAGCCTCTTGATGAAAGTGAAAGAGGAGAGTGAAAAAGTTGACTTAAAGCTCAACATTCAGAAAACTAAGATCATGGCATCCAGTCCCATCATTTCATGGCAAATCGATGGGGAAACAGTGGAAACAATAGCTGACTTTATTTTTGGGGGCTCCAAAATCACTGTAGATGGTGACTGCAGCAATGAAATTAAAAGACACTTACTCCTTGGAAGGAAAGTCATGACCAACCTAGACAGTGTATTAAAAAGCAGAGACATTACTTTGTTAACAAAGGTCCATCTAGTTAAGGCTATGGTTTTTCCAGTCATCATGTATGGATGTGAGAGTTGGACTATAAAGAAAACTGAGGTCTGAAGAACTGATGCTTTTGAACTGTGGTGTTGGAGAAGACTCTTGAGAGTCCCTTGGACTTCAAGGAGATCTAACCAGTTCATCCTAAAGATCAGTCCTGGGTGTTCATTGGAATGACTGATGTTGAAGCTGAAACTCCAGTACTTCGGCCACCTGATGCGAAGAGTTGACTCATTGGAAAAGACCCTGATGCTGGGCAAGATTGAGGGCAGGAGGAGACTCAATGGACATGAGTTTGGGTGAACTCTGGGAGTTGGTGATGGACAGGGAGGCCGGGAGTGCTGTGGTTCATGGGGTTGCAAAGAGTCAGACACGACTGAGCAACTGCACTGAACTGATACCTTCATACACATGGCCATGGTCCCTTTCTCTTCTCCTTATTAACAGAACATTTTTTTTTATTGGAGCATAGTTGCTTTACAATGTAATGTTAGCATCTGCAGTACAACAAAATGAGCCAGCTTTATGCATACACGTGTCCCCTCTTCTTTGGATTTCCTTCCCATTTAGGTCACCACAGAGCATTGAGAAGAGTTCCCTGACCTAAACAGTCAGTTCTCATTAGTTATCTGTTTTTATACATAGTAGTACATATATGTCAATCCCAAGCTCCCAATCCATCCCATCTCTGTTTCTCCACTTGGTGCCCATACATTAGCTCTTTGTGTGTCTACTCCTGCTTTATTACTCAGCCATAAAAAGAAACAAAATTGTGCCATTTGTAGAGACGTGGATGGAACTAGAGACCATCACACAGAGTGAAGTTAAGTCAGAAAGAGAAAAAAAGGAACAAAATTGTGCCATTTGCAGAGATGTAGATGGAACTAGAGACCATCAAACAGAGTGAAGTCAGAAAGAGAAAAACAGATATTGTTTATTAACACATAGGTATGGAATGTAGAAAAATGGTATAGATGGACTTATTTACATCATTGGGAGAAATACTCAGAAATCTGTATAATTGCATTCTTATTGCAGGAAGATCTCCTTTCAGTGCAACAATTTCAGAATCTGTAAAATATCCTTCCTTTTGCAAAATATTCTTTGGGGGCTAAAGAGCAATGGCAATCCTGGTCTTCTTATTTTTCGGATGGAAAAATCCTGAGTATGCCCAGTCTTCACGTATTTCCTTCTCTTTTGGTAACTTGATTCATCACCTTGCTTAGGGCACCAAGCTTCCAGCCAATGCTCCCAGAGTGGTTTCTCTCATTTTCACCTGCTGCCACCCCAACTGGAAAGGGGCGAGGCTGGGCCACAGTCTTTTCCTGTCTCTAGCATAGCTTCTGGTGGAGATTCTGAGTCATTTACTCACTCTCTCAATTTCCCTTAGGACAGACACTGCTTTTAGTTCATGCATCAAGAGTGCCAATGACATGATGACAGCTTCTACCATCTCTTATTGACAGGGTGTCCAAGGAGATGTCAGTGGAAGGTGTAGGGTGAATTTCTGGCAAAGTTCCCTAAGAGAGAAGCAAGCAGTACTATACTTTTTGTCTTTCCTTCTTTCATCTTGTTGCCTGGAATGCATTTCTGTTGACAGGAGCTACTGCAACCCCTGGGACCCTGAGGCAACCTGGAGAGAGCTGCAAGTTGAGGAGACAGAACAAAAATGCAGAGGAATTTAGGATCCTCACTGCTGCATGCAGACTTCTCTCAAGTGAAAGAGAAAGAAAATCACCTTTGGGACTCTGCCATGGTTATTTGGAGTCTTCTGTTTATACAACAGATTCTAATTTTAATGTAATGTGTTAAACCAACAACTTTCTATTGTACCCTAAGTCAATCTGAATATCAAAAACTCACCTCTTTAATACCATGAGGTAACACTGGGATGAAAAAGCTAAAGTTCAATTAAGCTATAGACAATGCATCATTAAATTATCTCAGTTCAACTGAATCAAGGAACATCTCAGACTTGTGCAGGACAAGTGAGATTCTAAACCGATCTGTAACTTCAGAAACCAAAGGATGGTATTTAGCTGGGTTTCCCAGGTGGCACAAGTGGTAAAGAACCTGTCTGCCAATGCAGGAGACCTAAGAGATGTGGGTTCAATCCCTAGGTCAGGCAGATTCTGTGGAGGAGGAAATAGCAACCCACTCCAGTATTCTTGCCTGGAGAATCCCATGGACAGAAGAGTCTGATGGGCTACAGTCCAGGGAGGTGACAAAGAGTCGGACATGACCGATGTGATTTAGCAGCACATCATTTCCAAGAAAGAAGCCTTTGCTTCAAGGTGGGCCAGACCCTGAGTTGGTGCTTTACTGCATAGAGAAGAGATGAGTGTGAGCATCAGCTGACTGTCCTAAGACAAACAGAGGAGGCCCTGTCCTGAATGCTTCCAAAGCCTGAAGCTGTCATCAGGCCCTCTAGGGTCTCTACCATAGACTTAAACAAGGTGCATACTCTTTTCCTGATGAAATAAGATGGACTGGGCACCCGGGGGGTGGGGGTGGGATCCCTGGGGCCAGTGAGATGTGTCTGTGAAATATGACTTTAGACTTCCTCTTCTACAGCCCACATGGGAGGCTTCTAAACCCACATCCTTTTCTATAACAGTGATTATAACATTGAGCCTCATTTTAATTCTTCTCAGCCTCCACACTCTGTAGTCATCTTGATCCAACAGCTTGGGCATGTCCACTTTGATTTGTTGGGTATCAGATTCTCTGAGCAAAGGAAAAAAAACATCTTTTCCTCCTATATCATATTTCTAACAAACAAAGAGAAACGAGACTTTGAGTATTTTAGAGTGCTATTCTCAGGGGACTGGATATTGGGAACCATTCACTAATCACAATAAGATATTCTAAATTCATTTCTCTATAGGAGCAGACATCTGTTCCTGGAGGGCCTGGCTCGTGGGCCATCTTCATGTTTAGAAGAGAGACTCAGGTACCTGGATCTTTGCTTCTGAGGTAGGGCTTGAACTGCTCCAAGCAGCAGGTGGGGGGGATACTTCATGTTAGCATTCCCCCCAGTAACCCAACAATTCAGGTTTATAGTGAGAAAAGTGAAGTTGGCTTGCCATTGGCAGTTGTCAACTTGAATTGTTAGCAGTTTCTACCTTTCGAGGAAACTGTGACTTAGGTCACTCGCACCATTTCTTTCTGAAAGGTAATAAATTGTCCCCATTTCCTCAGGCTCCCTCCTTTCACCCGCTACGGGCCTTAGCCGGGTCAGCTGTATCAATAGTTTGGAAGGTGCGTGGACCATTAAGCGGGGAATTCAGTAGAGGTCTTTCTACCAGCACTTCATCAGAGCACATAAATCGCTTCCTAGGCCCCGAAAGAGAAACATATGCCCCAAATATGTCGATTTACAAAATATTTTTGTATCTTTAGGGTATTTTATTTCTCCTGCTTCTTGTGACATAAATAGCACATAACCCCGACCCCAGGATTTTTTAATAACCAGCTGTGAAATTTCACTAGCACTGGCATAAAATCAAGAACCGAAAATAATTCATCCCAATGTATGGGGGCTTCTGTCCTCCTCTGATGGGGCTTTGATTTGGTAATGGTTTATAAAGCCACTCTTCTTCCTGAACTGAAACAGAACTTGAAAGAAAAATATTGAATTCTCTAATGGGCAAGGATCCAGACAGTATTTCTTTGGGGATCCCTGATGTGGTGTGATGGGGGAAGGGGGTCAGAATATGGAAGAGTAAAGAGGAAACTCTGTATAATAAATACTTAGGCTGCTTGAAAGTTTTTGAAAATATTTAATTAAAAATCAGTGTCTTGTTGGATCTGGAAGCTGTCTGTGCTTGTGCCAGCCTTTGGAAATCTCACGACTCGGGCTGACCATGACTCAGGTCTTCTGAGTTGTTTAGGTACAAGGCTTCCCAGCTTGGAAGACAGAGTTAGAGAGGAAAAGATGAGAACAGATATAAACCCAATTTTTTCTTTTTATGTTACTGTTCATCTATTTTACTGTAATTAAAAAAAAAAAAACACAAAAAACCTCCTTCCCACAAGGTCAGCTTACAGATAAAAACAGTAGGTGTAAAGTGATAAATATTTTTCTCTAAATTTTTTCATTTACAAAGGTTCATGGGTAATTTTTAAAGCCTTCCCATATTGGTACCGACTGACCAAGGGGGCCTCCTCCTTAAGTGTCATATCTTTTTGCCTTTTCACACTGTTCATGGAGCTCTAGGCAAGAGTACTGAAGTGGTTTGCCATTCCCTTCTCCAGGGGACCACATTTTGGCAGGCCCTCAGACACACGCCCTCCAGCCGCTCCACGCAGCCGGATGACATGCTGGGTAACCTGGTTGTCCCACTGCTGGTCCTCGTTGAGTGTGCAAACTTTCACTGTGCATGGGGTGTCGGTCAATGTGTCAGCTGGCAGCCAGGGCAAAGGCCTTCGGGAGTTGCCGGGAACGTATAATTTTCTTCAAAAACTGACCTTCGGAGTCCTGAATCAAATTAAAGCTGCATTATATCTGGGTGCTCCGTTAGAGACGCTACCTGAGAGCAATGCTGGGAACTAAGAAGGGCTGGCCAAGGCTGCGGGTAGAATCGTGTCCTTGCCAGCACACGCGGCCCGAGCCTCACGCAGGCCAGCACAACGCCAAGTAGCGGGGCCATGCGGGGCGGATTTGCACCCAGTGCAGCCTCAGAGGTGCTCTTGGGCAAGGTAGCCACGAACCACTTGGAGCTCCCTCTCCCCATGACAAGAGCCCTTCCTTCACAAGGTAGCTCCGGCTGACTGAACATGCTGCATGTGAAACACTGCGCAGGCTATCGTGAGTGGGGTAAATATTTCCCCTCTGGATGAAAAGCTGTTGACCTCAGGACAAAGAGAGTTCATGTGGGCACTCTCAGGGCAATCCAACTGTGCTTTCTGTCCATGATGAAGTGTATGGAATCCTTGGACTAGAAATTAAGTCCAGGTTCATACACTAGAATGCTGACGCACACTGGCTGGAGGACTCAGACACAAGAACCCACTAAGCTTTTGTGGAACCTCAGTTTACTCCGTACGAACTGGGGAGAACAGTCAGCTACATTTTCCTCACAGGTGATAAAGATCACAGGAAGGATGCTTTTTGAATCTGTAGGGTGCTATACAAGTATAGGTGATTAGTAAGTTTGAGATGGCTCCTGTCCTAACTCAGGGGAAATTACAAAATATTATTTAAAAAAAAATCAAAGAAATATAAGAGCAAGAGGTACAGGGATGGAGTGTTAATTTGTCAGCCAAACTGCAGAATAGGCCACAGGCAGTCACAGTTAAATGTGAGACTCACCAGCTATCTCAAAAAACTGGCTATCACCTCATTACTCCAGAGCACAGACAGGGCAAGCTGGCTTCGCGTGCATGCTATTATGCCAGCTTAAGAAGGTCTTCCCAAACCATTCTACTCTGAGTAATCCAAGTGGGTTTGTTTATTTTAAGGCATGAGGGACAACCATATGTTCAGAAATATCTTCGTGCTGCCTTCTCCCAGCCAAGACACCCACCTGAATTCACACAATTTTATCTGGAAACTAAGATGGCTGGTGTGACTTTTCAAGGGGCTACTTTCTGCATTATAGCGATTAACCCTTTTTCAACAGTCCATTACATGATTTCTGAAAAACATAAAAAAAGATATTTCATGGAGGGCAAAGGGCTTAAACGTGGCATGCTTCAGCAATAATGCCTGCCACACACACATCCATTCCTGCTACCAGGTTCCACGAGCACGGAATTGATTTAGGGGTTTACACAGAAACAATGGGAAGGAGGCTATTCTGCTTTGAAGACCCTGGGTTATTTCCGGATTTGAAAAAAGAAAGGAAAAGAGGGTTTAGGTTTTCCTAAATCGCTAGGTTTCTTTTGTGGAAGCTTTCTTTCTCTTAGGCCAAGGGAGAAGAATCTAAGTCCTTAGCTTTCCCACACACATATACTTCCCTTCAAAACAAAACCTAAGATGGAAAGAATTCCCATATGACTTCAGTCTCCTGGTATACCATCCATTCCTGCTGTGGATGCTGACAGCACATTATTTGGAGAAAAAGCAAAGCTGCCAACATTCAAAGCATCAAGTGTATAACAGTGGTAACTTTTAAACATGTCTAACAGATCATGACAAGAAAACAAACACTCCAACAGGGAGATGTGCAGAAGGGATGAACAGGCAGCTCAGAAATGAAATGGTAGTGACAGTTATGAAGAAATCTTCCACCTCACTAGTAACCAAAGATAGGTAAACAAAAATAAAACACCATTCATCAACTTACAGAATCTGTTACAAAATATGATTACGCCCGATGTTGTCAAGGGTGTGGGGATACGGGCAAACTTTCATCTTCTAGTAATGTAAGCATGGATCTTACAGAAAAGTCTAACTTTTCTGGTGGACAATTTGTCAGATGTCATAAAAATGTTCATAAGCTTTGATCAACATAGCTCCTTTTCTAGGAATTCATGCTGATAAAATAAACATGTATATCCATGCTGTGTGGGCTAAGTCACTTCATTCATGTCCAACTCTTTGCTATCCTATGGACTGCAGCACACCAGGCTCCTCTGTCCATGGGATTCTCCAGGCAAGAATACTGGAGGGGGTTGCCATTTCCTCCTCCAGGGGACCTTCCTGACCCAGGGTTCTGATCTGCATCTCTTACATCTCCTGCATTGGCAGGCAGGTTTTTTTTTTTATCACTAGTGGTACCTGAGAAGCCCCATGCATATACATGGACATGTATATAAAAAATGAACACAGAAAGATGTCCACTTCAGTACAACAGGATTGGAAACTTTCTCTAAAGGATCAGATAGTATATATTTTAGGACTCAGAGGGCAATCAGTCTCTGTGGCTATTCAACGCTACCTCTGTAGGGAGAAACCAGTCATAGACAATACACAGTAGAATGGGCATGGCTGTGTTCCAGTAAAACTTTATTTATAAAAACAGGTTGCACAGGCTAGATTTAGCCCATAAAACGTAGTTTTCCAACCTGTACAGTAAAATTTATTAGCAATAAAAAATATGGAATCACCTAATGCTTACAATGTGGAGACAATAACATATTTTATGCAGCTTTTACAACCCTTTTTTTTTTCAGTGTTTTGAGAAAATGCTTATGTGGGAAAAAAAATCCAAGATACAACACTTCATGTTTACAAGGATTCCAGTTTTTTAAGGGAAAGAGAATATGTAAGCATGGGAAAAGGATTAGAAAGAAACACACAAGGATTTTAACAGTGATGGTGGTTTTAATTTTCTTTTTTATACTTCTCAGGATCTGAATTTTCTATAATGTATATGTATTTTATTTTTAAAACAGAAAGAAATGTTTAAAATTATAGAAATGGACTTCTGGTGTGAATATAGTTGCTTAAGTCAGCATTCTCCCCCTCCTGCTTGTGGAAATGTTCCAACAATGAGGATAAAAGGAAAAAACATACCATCTTCCATTTCTGGCAAAACCAAGAAACATACATCAAGATTGCAAAGGGATACAAAAGGCAAACAAATTTTCTCTGGAGCTCCAGAGGAGGAAGTGTAAAGAAGAGGAGGAGGGAGAGTGTAGGGGACAGCAATACCCACTGAGTTCTAAAAATAATGCACTTCTAGAGGGTGATGGATATACCCTAGGGATTAAGGCAGAGCCATCATCTGCAAGAGGGTTCCCAGACAGGTGAGGTGGGCAGCAGCCAGAAGTAGATTCAGGGCTGTGAGCTTGAAGCACATACAATTTGAGGGTCCCTTTTAAAGATAAACAATACATTTAAAATACAAAACGAGGCACAAACGTATGTATTTAGAATGAACAAAGAAAGGGTAATAAATGCAAACTTTTAAGCTGATAAATTCTACACACATCACCAAGATCCAGAAAAATGATATACTTTAAAAAATTTTAAATGTGTTTATTTTTGTAACTGAAGGAGAACTGCATGTTAATGTTTGGCAGAAACCAACAGAAAAATAATATACTTTAAAAAACTAACTGCAAGGACTTCCCCAATGGTTCAGTGATTAAGAACCTACCTGCTAATGCAGAAGACACAGATTCAATCCCTGGTTGGGGAGGATTCCACATGTCGGACAGCAACCAAGCCCATGCACAACTACTGAACCCTCACGCCTAGCGCCTCTGCTCGGCAACAGAGAAGCCACAGCAAAGAGAAACCGCACACCATGACCAAGAGCAGCCCCCGCTCGCTGCAACTAGAGAAAACCTGTGTGCAACAACAAAGGCCCAGCGCAGCCAAAAATAAAAATGAAAAAACCAAAACCAAAAACTAACTGCAACAATCTGTTTGACCTACCTCTATAATACCTCTCTTCTATACTTCCCCTTCCATAAATATCTTCTTTGACTATGTTTTTGACTGCACAGTCCTTGATCACCTCTTCACAGGACAATCATTTTTAATATGCAAGAACTCAGGGAACAATGATTCCGTGAGTCTTCTGTGAAAACTTCTAGAAGATGAAATACAGCCAACCAAAAAATGACTGAGGAAACCATGGCAGAAAGACTGAGGCACTCTGAATACACTTAACTGTGCATCTAAGACCACAACAACTTTGAGTATTATAAGTTAGAAAAGGGAAAATAAACTGAAGAGATGCAGAAGAAAGAGATTAATAAAAATAAAGGCAGATATTAGTGAGTCAGAAAACAGTAGAATAAATAGAACTAAAAGCTTTTTTGGGAGAAGGACAGTTAATCTGCGAGCTGATCAGGAAACAGGAGAAAATAGTAAACACATAAGTAAGAAATGTTGTAAGGAAATGACTTCAAAATCTAAGCAAACTAAAAGAACCACAAAAGACTACTTTGCTAAACTCAAAATAAATACTTTTGAAAACCTAGACGAATGAACAATTTTTGAAGAAGATATAAATTACCTAGGCTGACTCCAGAAAAAGAGAGAATCTAAACAGACCCAGTTTCCATGGGGGGAAAAAGTGGGGAAAGTTGACAAAGAGCCTCATCTAAAAAGTCCCAGATCCAGCTGGTTTCATATAGGATTTCCACCATCAAATTTTAAAGAACAGAAAGTCCCAATGTAATTTAAACTATTCTAGAACACAGAAATAGAATGAAAACTTCTAATTTTTTTTTGCCATGAGCAATAAAATGCAACACAGATTTCAAAGATAAAGCCACAGATAATTTATGAATACTGATGCAAAAATCCTAAATAAAATGTTAACAAATTATTGAGAGGCTAGCTAAGCTACTCTGTGGTATTACTGCTTCAGCATTTATTTTGTCCTGCCAAGAAGCTTTCATGGACCTTCAACTGACACTAGCCCCCTCATATAAGCACATACCCTAGTCAGCAGCTGCTGTCATACACAAATGTGAGTTCCTGATATGACTTCCCCAACAGTCCTTCTGATCAACAGTCTCCCAGGACTTGTATGCCTTACGAGCCCCTTACATAAGACCCTTGTGGGGTTTACCAAAATCCTCTGGTTTGAAACAACCCATCAGGTCCTAACTTGGGAACCCCAAAGCACTGTGCCCACAGACTCTAACAAAGGCATGTGCCCCAGGTCCTGTCTCACTATCTGCACTCTGCATTGACAATCGCATGTGGCCTGTCAAGGTGTGCCGTGTTTTTCCTCCAGGAACTATGAGTAATTAACTTTATTTCAATATCTCTTGTGTCTGCTGTTGAATAGTGCTCACCACCCAGCAACCTGTGCTCCACTTAACAAATTCTAAAAACTCATAACACAAATAGAATCCAGGACATTGAAAGAAAAATGCATCCTAATCAGGTGGAGTTTATGCCAGGAATAGAGACTTTAATATTAGGAGACATGTTGATATAATTCATCATATTAATAAGTTTAAGAAGAAAAAGCATAATTCAACATCTATTCTTGATTAAAATATTCAGTGATATAAGAATGTTCCCTTAACCTGATAACAATAAATCTATCCCTGCCCCAAGAGCCTACATCATGCTAAAGACAGAAATATAAGAAGTATCTTCAGCAAAGTCAAAAACAAGACAAAGATACAAGGATTTAACTCTTACTTAACTTTGTACCAGAAGTAGCAGCCTATATAATTAAACCACAAGAAAATATTAGGGCTAAAACACTGATTAGGAGGAGGCAAAACTATCACTACTTGCAGGTGACAGGATCACATACCTTGAACATTCAAGGAAAAAAAAATTAAAAATACTGAAATAATTAAAAATTAGGAAGACAATAACATAATTAGAAAAATTATACAGAATTCAATGACTTTCACTTTTATAAGTAATAACTAGGTTGAAGATATAATGGAAGTAAAGCTCCCATTTACAAAAGTAAAAAAGATAAAATACACATAAATTAAGAAGTATAAAAGTTACTCATAAAAATATTTAAAATATTTCTGAAGTCTCTAAAAGAACACTTGAACAAATATAAAGTCATGCCGTGTTCTTGGATTGTGTACATTTAACACGATCTTAATATAATTATCAATGATCTTACCCCCTTGGAACTAGACAAATACCTACGTACAAGATTCTGTGCTTAGGTTCAGGAGGATTGCAAACATAAATGAAACAAGAATTGTTTTTTACCATATTACTTGTGACCTCATATTCTGGTTGACAATTTCTTGCAATAACTATAAGTAGTTATTTATAGTAAAAATACTCAAAAAACTGATGCATCCTGAGACTCAGAAAAGACAACTGGATTTAGCAATGAAGAGGTTACTTCTGATCTTCAAGAAACTGGTTTCTGAATGGACTTGTGGACACAGTGGGGGTAAGGGAGGGTGGGATGAACTGGGAGATGGGTTGACGTATGTGCACAGCCATGTGTAAATCTGACAGCCATCGGGGAAGTGCTGCATCGCACGAGCAGCTCAGCTGGGGGCTCTGTGATCACCCAGAGGGGTGGGACGGTAGGTGGAGGGAGGCTCGAGAGGGAGGGGACACGTGTGTACTCACAGTTAATTCACAGCGCTGTAGAGCAGAAACTAACAACATTGTAAAGCAATTATCCTCCAATTTAAAAAAAAAGCTGTTTCCATAGTGAGTCTGAAAACCAGTCAGTAAACATTACCCAAAGTCACTCATTTCAGTGCCAAAAGAGAGGCACAGAACTTCTCACCTGATTACAGGGAGCTTGACGCTGAAGCTGAAACTCCAATACTTTGGCCACCTCATTGACTCATTGGAAAAGACCCTGATGCTGGGAGGGATTGGGGGCAGGAGGAGAAGGGGATGACAGAGGATGAGATTGGCTGAATGGCATCACCGACTCGATGGACATGAGTTTGAGTAAACTCCAGGAGTTGGTGATGGACAGGGAGGCCTGGCGTGATGCGATTCATGGGGTCGCAAAGAGTCGGACACGACTGAGCGACTGAACTGAACTGAACTGAACTGATACAATGATACTGACTCAATGGGCATGAGTTTGAGCTAGCTCTGCGAGATGGTGAAGGACCATTCCAGAGAAGGGAAGGACCCAGAGAAGGGAAGCCTGGTGGGCTGCAGTCCATGCGGTCACAAAGAGTCTGACACGACTGAGCAAATGAACGACAACAAATGGGTACAAAAAGCTGATCTTCCTGCTCACATAGTTAAATCGGATAAAGCACGTGTATACACAAAACCCGCACAGCCACATTCAGAATAAGAAAGGGAAATCTTGAGGAATCAGAAATGAAAGGAAACACAAAGTCCAGACATCATGCTAGCGTAAATCTGAAAGTCTTGCAGTGGTACAAGACCCCAGTAAAACCCTGCAGGGGGAGATATGGATGCAATTTTAAAACTGTCCACAGTTGAGACTACAGACAACCCCTTTCTAGGCAGAAAAGAAACTGAACCTGAGGGGTTTTCTCAGCATAAAACTGGAAGCTTTAAGAACTGGTGGGGAACTACTCAATTGGTGTTGTCTTGAGGAACAGAAGTTAACACAAAGCATGGCCCATGGAGAAATCTATAGCACCCTAAAAGGTAAATTCAGAATCTTCTCATAGGTACTCCTCTTGAACCCAGAGCAAATGAGTTGTTCAAGGAGAAGTATTCCTACTGAAATAGTTCACAGTCCAAAATTGCAAAGCACGGGAGAAACCATGCTTTGGTTTTGGCCCAACAATGAGCCAGCATCAGCACTCAAAAAGAAACAAGAGAATTCACACCCAGGAATAGCAGATAAAAGGCCAACCTGAAAGAGGCTTTTAAAAACTCTTTCTAAAATGTTTATAAAAATAAAGGAAAGAAAAGGAAAAAATAAACAGTAGGAAAAGGAAGCTTTGCATCAGGGAGGTAGGCAACTGGTTCCAATGCTTACAGTAAGATGTGAGCAACACCTATAATGCCACAAACCGAAATTGAAAAACAGTAAGTGGGAGAATGAATACTGACTGAGCTAGTTATGTACCAGCCACTCTCCTAAGATGCAAATTTCTTATGTAATTCCCACAACTACCCTGCAGAGTAAAATCATTATTCCCATTTTTTAAAACTGAGCTTGAGAGTTTAACTTTCCCAAGGTCACATAACTGGCACTGGATTTGGGACTCCAAAATAGTTAAGAGGGAGAAACTACAGCTGCTAAAGAAAAATGTGTAAAACTGAGGGCTTAATATCAGCCAGAAAGGGAGAATTAAAGAGAGCTGATTTTTAAAGGAAGATGTATCCACTCTGATGCTAAGAAAGAAATATTTTGAGATGGAGAGGCGGGAGGGAAGGGTGTTGGAGACTAAATACCATGCAATATATAAGACTATTAACATCCCCCAAATTGGAATCACCTCTTACTCACGCAATTATTTTAGCAGGAGAGGAAAAAATGATCTGACTTCAATTTGCTCAGCGTTTATTTTCTAAAAAAAGGATATTTGCCACAAGCAATTACTGTGAAAGGGAAGCTATTCCTGGTTAGAAAAGTTTTTAATCACGAAGTGGTATTTGACGATGTAATTATTTCCACAGGCTGAAAAAAGAACTTGTCAGTGAAATGTAGTGTAACTGAGCTCAACCACAAGGAAAATAATATACATTGCTGATACACATGGTCACTAATTTTATAGGAATAACACTAAAATATATAGATCTGCCATTCTATGAAAAGAATCATAAAACAGCATAGAAAACATAGTTTTATGCTCCATTTTGTTCTTAAAAGTGGGGTGACCTTGGACCTGGGCTGTGGTTGCCCCTTCACAGAAGGTGGGAGGAGGAATCTGGGATTTCCAGGCACCTTTGAATCCAAATTCCACTTTATTCAGGACTCCTCTGCCTGACTAGTTTGGTACCGTCAAATGCTCCAGAGTCAATGGTGAGCTCAACTTTCTGTTAATGACCTCAAAACATTTTAAAGATGAATTTGCAGTATGTTCCTCTCCTACCATTGACCACAATAATTTTGAGCCAAAAATAGTCAATGATGGTGAACTGTAGCTCTGCCCAGGGAGGAAAATGAATCACAGAGAAAAACTCCTTAGAGGGTTTCCAGTTCAACCTTGTCAGCTGAGGGCTAAGGATCTGAGATCCAGAGAGGGAGAGTGAGACGGCAGAGCTTGGCCTAGAACCTGTGTCTTCCAGTTCCTCTTCTAGGGCTCCAAACTGTGATGATGAGAATCAGTTCAGCTGAATAATGGCAGAAAAAAAAATGTGTATATATATATATATGTATGTTGAGCCAATGAGGCTTAGCAAAAGCCATTAACATTAATGAGGATAGCAGGAGGGGCAGTGGTGGTTACTCATTAAACACCCTTCCCTAGCCATGCCCTTGTTCTTCCAAGCCTGGAAACACTAGCTTCTAGTGGAGCTGTGGAAAACAGTGGCAAAATGGCATATGCAAAGGCACAGCCTGATTCAAACATCTGTTGATCATCACTAAGCAGATCAGCAAGAGTCAGAAGGAAAGCAGAGGACACTGGCCAGTCTTCTGATTCTGAGAAGATGGGAAATATTAAGTGAATTCAACCAGATGCACATTTTATCCACCAGGACCAAACCTTTGGTCAGAAATCCATGACTTCTTTTATTTTTTTTCAATATTTCAAAAGTTGAAGTATAGCTGATTTACTATTTTATGTTAATTTCTGCTGTACAATAAAGTGATTCAGTTACACACACACACATAAGTGTGTGTGTGTGTGTGTGTGTGTATATATATATACTCTTAAAATTTTTCTTTTCCATTATTACTATAGGATATGTTTTTTAAAGATTTATTTATTTATTTTTATTTTCCGGCTGTGGTGGGTCTTTGTTGCTGCATGCGGGCTTTCTCTAGCTGTGAAGAGCAGGGGCAATTCTCTAGTTGTGGTGTGTGGGCTTCTCATTAGAGTGGCTTCTCTTGTTGTGGAGTACGGGCTCTAGGCACACAGGCTTCAGTAGCTGTAGCACGTGGGCTCAGTAGTTCTGACACACGGGCTTAGTTTCTCGGTAGCATGTGGGATCTTCCCCGACCAGGGATTGAACTGGGGTCTCTTGCATTTGGCAGGTGAATCCTTAACCACTGGACCATCAGGGAAGACCATCAGAGAGGACTGAGAGCAGCTCTCTGTGCGATACAGTAGGACTTTGTTTATCCATTCTATACATGGTGGATAAACAATGGGTATATAATGGATATATTCTATATATATTGGATTTACATATATCCTAGATATACTGGATAAACAGTCCACTCTACATAGCTTATATCTTCTAACTCCAACCTTCCACTCCATCCCTCTCCTAAAGCCCTCCCCCTTGGCAACCACCAGTCCGTTCTTTACACCATGACTTCTTTTAAATCAGAATGTTTCCAACTGTCTGAGAAGGATAATCTTGACTCCAGATCTTACTCCATCATAAGGTCAATCATGAATCTCTTGTAGCATCATAGGTCACTTCACATCTCTACCCCTCAGTTGCCTCATCTGTAAGCTGGAGCTAATAAACACAGTTCAGCCAACTTGAGAGTTGAGAAGAGGTTACATAAGATGAAAGGTGTGCTTAAAGGATGAGCAGGAGAAGGAAAAGCAGATGAGAATTTTGATGATGATGTTACCTTTGACCCCTGGTAGGAGTGAAGGCGAAGAGCTGTGCCTTTGGATAAGGCAAATCTGGTTTAAAAGTCAGATCTTGGGCAAAACACATATTTCTGAGCCTTGGTTTCTTCAAATTCAAATGTGGAATAATAATAGTACCCATTTCATCAGAAAAACAATTTAGGAAGAGACTCACTGTCAGCTTATTCTTTTGCTGTTACTCATGGAAACAGTAGCATGTGGGCCTTTCTGAGAGCTGGTTTAGAAAAGCAGATCGTTCACTTGTGGCTGCTCTTTATCATTCAATCGTGTGAGTGGAACCAGTGAGATCAGCAGAATTTCCGGGGTGGTCAGAGCTTTAGGAATTTCGTAGGAAAATATTTCAAAAGCTCCCTTTGGGGAATAGTCTGGTCTCCATGACAGTTTCAAATCGTGAGAAAGTCCAGGCTCAGAGAAAAGCTGTTTGATGGGCCCAATGAGAAAGAGACACTAATGCGTAATTGAAGAAGCTGTTATTGTTTACGGTGAACGTCCTCATTTGTCCAGTTTTGCTCACAGCTCTATGAGGCAGGCGGTGGCTGCAGCCTCCACTACCCAGAAGAAGAAACTGAGGCTATGAAAATTCACGTTCAAGTTACTTTCCTAAGCAAATCATCAACCAGTTGAATGATCTTCTCATGACACAGGCACTGCCTCTCACTCCACTTTACCAAGTTGAAGAACACGACTCTCACTTACATAAAACGTCTAGTCAAAAGTCACATGTCAAGGACTTCCCTGGTGGTCCAGTGGTTAAGACTCTGCACTACCAATGCAAGGAGCATGAGTTCAGTCCCTGGTCGGGGAACTAAGACCCCAATGCCATGTGGCATGGCCAAAAAAATAGAGCTAAACTACTAAAATTAAAGTATAGAAAATCTTGAAAACAACAAGAGAAAATTCATAAAAAAAGCTAAATATCAGGAATTAATATTAATAATTAATGTTTTATCCATTATGATACCAATATGTCAAATAAGATATAAACCATACATTTACTAGTGGCTCAGTTAGTAAGGAAGCTGCCTGCAATGCAGGAGACCTGGGTTTGATCCCTGGGTCAGGAAGAGCCCCCAGAGAAGGGAATGGCAACCCACGCCAGTATTGCCTGGAGAATTCCATGAACAGAGGAGCCTGGTGGGTCACAAAGAGTCAGACTTGACTGAGCAACTAACACACTACACACATATACATTTATGTATATTCAAACATACAAAGTTTGGGGGACGTTAAAGCAGAAGGTATTCAAGAAGAACGGAGATATCTGATACTTTGGAACCAGGCTGAAGGACTCAGTACTGCAGTCAGCACAGTTTGGCTTGCACCCCTTCTCCCTTGGCTCTCTCTCTATCCCTGGATGGTGTTTTTACAGTTCTTTAATATTTTGTGTTCCTTGTTGTATAAGACACTTTTTATTAGCAATCCAATACCCATTCTCAACCCCCTTTCTTCTTTTGATGTCTTCACCAGAAATATCCACTTTCCCAATCTCCCTCCTAGCTAGGGATGGGCATGCCAACAGTTCTGGCCAATGACATATGAGTTGAGCTTGATTGGAGGTAACAGTAATGGGAAAGCTTTCCTTTCCTGTTAAAAGGTACAGGACTGTCTTTTCCATCTTTTTTTGGCTTTGAACTCAGGTTTGATGGTTGGCCATCCCATGGCCATGGGAGAAAGGCCAAGGGGATCAGTAGAGAAGATACGATTGTTAAAGTACTAAACAACAGCTTTAGTTATTGCCTACCTCTAGACTTTGCTATGAGAGAAAAATAAAGGCCTCTTGGTTTATGCTACTCTAAGTTGGTTACTATTACTTAAAGTCAAGCACATTACTAAATGATATGGCTGCTATCTTAGGACCTTTAGTGATCAGAGTATGGCCAGAAGGAGCGGGAATCATTATTTTTTACTCCATGTTGATGCTGGACTTTAGGAAGGGCACCCATGGTTCTGGGCCACTTTCCTGGTGCAAAAAGCTAAAAGGTTGCATTTTAAAGGAATGGCTGGAAACACCAAGAATGTCTATTTTTAAAAGTTTAATTTTCCCAGGAATTACCAAGCATATATATATATACACACACACACACATACATATACATGATAGAATGACTCAAATTTGATAAATATACTTAGAAATTAGAGATATCTTTTAGTACTTTTCATACAAGTTTAACAATATGGTATTCCAAAATTATCAGATTATCTTATCTTGGATCTAACTGGGGCTTCTTATTTCACAAGGTCTAAAGATTATATTTAAAGCCAAAATCCATCAGTATTGAAACTTTTTGTTCCTCTCAATCAAGTACAGGTAATTTTCTGTTGCTTTTTGGCTTAGCGAATATCCTCCTTTCTCCTCTCCTCTCCCCCAGAAAATCTCACAAACATGGGTAAAAAAAATCATTCCTGGACAATGGTTTTGTTTGGAAACAAGTCTAACAAAGGCAGTCCGGCCACACATATAAAGTCAAAACTTTATATACATTTGGACACTTGACCAGTTTTCACTTCTATGACTGTATCCTAAAAAAAAATCAATTGTATGTACAAACTGGAAGCATGGGAATGCTCACAGTAATGCTTCCAATAACGAAAAATGAAGACAATGTGCTTGATTACACTCATGTGTGGAAACACCTACTCTTCCTATGCCCCTCTCTGTGGACCCACTGTACTTCCTGCTCTGTGAATAAAGGCTGAGCCGGTCATTTTCTTTGGGCAATGAAATATTCATGATCAGTATGCAACCCAAGGCTTGATAAGCACTTGTGCAATTGGACTTGCACCCTTGCACATTTATCATCACTACAAAAAAAAACATACACTAGCCGACATTAGTATTAGAGGATGCCAGGAGATGGATGACAAACTCATGGATAAGAGCCTCTCCATCCACCCCCATTATGTACCAATGCCACCCCAGCCAGTCTGCAAACTCAAGAGGAAGCAGTAATGCTTAATTTCTTCAGGGCCCTCAGATTTTATGGTTGTTTGTTACATAGCATTATTATGACCATAGGTAACTGATCCACAATCTAATTGTCAAAAAATAAAGAATTTAATAAACTGTGATATATATAGTGGAGTATTCAGCAGTTACTATTTTGGCCACACTGCGCAGCATGCGGGATCTTAGTTTCCAGACCAGGTATTGAACCTGGGCCCCCTACAGCAGAAGCATAGACTCTCAACGACTGGATCACCGGGGAAGTTCCAACAGTCATTATTATCAGTGATAGTAACCTATGTACATATTGACATGGAAAGTATCTAAAACATGCTAAGAATAAAGCAAATTACAAACATTTTATGTATAGCATGAATCCTTTCTCATATAAAATCTATATACATGTATGTGTTTACATGTACAGGAAAGAACCTGAAAAGAAATATACCAAATGTTAGCAGTGTTTCTCTCTGAGTGGTAAGAATATAAACATTTTCCCTTTTCTCCTAAAGACTTAGAGCTATGTTTTTTAAAAATAGGGCAACTAAAGGTTGAAATGTGCTTCAAAAATTAAACCAAATTCCACGGAACTACCAAAAACAGCCCAGACTGTTGTTTCTCAAATTTTTCCATCTCCTAACTCAACTGATGAAAAGCCTTTGATTATGATTCTGAGTAGAATATCTGTGACTTAGTCTTTATACAGGTTCCCAAAGGTAAGGTTAATCTTCTCTCCCACCTCTAACTCAATGACTTGTGCTTGATCTGCCCATAAAACCCCAAATCCAGAGCAATGATTGGGAAAGTGCAGACTCTAATAAAAATAAGTTCATTACTGTCAAGGAAAGAGAAAGCTTACCCAATTAAGAGGACTAAGATTTGGCATCAGAAGCAGAAGTTGTGAATACGATAAACAACACTGACAAATGGATGAGGAGAATGCTATTTAAGTCTCCTGGGAATTTGTGTGAAATATATCCACCAAATACCTCATTCAGGTACAGGGGAGTCATTGAAAACATCTGACAAAAAAAAAAAAAATCTGCCAGTGGTCAGCTAGCATTTACAGATCCCAGACATGCCTTGCAAAAAAAATGCCCTAATTTTCCTGCAGGTGTTTCTGCTCCCTTGACTGCCACTGTACTATTGGGGCCTGCTGCTCTCTGGTGTTAAAGATTATAGTTGTTTCGGTTACAAGACATGAAGCAGACCTGTGGTTTCAGGAAATATTAAAGACCTGTTCGCTTGGAGGAAAATGACAGAAACTTTCATCTCTGTTAACCAGCAAACAGTCCCTTTCTCTAATGGCCCATTAGAGAAGCCAGAGGAAGACAGGTCTCAGAGCACTTTGCCACACTGCCCAGTGTCTGGAAGAAAGTCCATATGGTTCATGTCCCTTGTGATCACTCATTTGGTTGCCAGGGACCTCCCATTATCAGAAAATGGTCCCCAATGTTTCTGTTATATGTTATACAATTAGAGTGAGCACGTGTGCTGTAAGCCACATAAAAGGGATCTGAATTTTAGTTGCTACCTGTAACTGACATTCCTTCTAGCTGAAGTTCAAGATCTACATCTCTCCTCATAATGCTGCACTATTTTATAACAGGTTACCAAGAGTGCTGCTATTTTGATTTTGTTACTACTTAGTATGGCAACCCACTCTAGTATTCTTGCCTGGAAAATCCCATGGATGGAGGAACCTGGTAGGCTACAGTCCATGGGGTCACAAAGAGTCAGACACGACTGAGTGACTTCACTCACTTTGCCATCACCCCTCCCAGTATATTTTTTGAGTGGAAAGCACCAAATTATGTCTTCCACTGCATCTCCATCTGCTGTATCTTTCTACTTGATAAATATCTCTCTAAAGCCACTGTATATGCATGTTCATTCATAAAACTGTGAGGAAATTATTAGTCACTCAGTAGTGTCAAACTCTCTGCAACCCCATGGGCTGTATGTAGCCCACCAGGATCCTCTATCCATGTAATTCTCCAGGTAAGAATACTGGAGTAGGTAGCCATTCCCTTCTCCAGGGGATCTTCCTGACCTAGGGATCAAACCTAGGTCACCTGCATTGCAGGCAGATTCTTTACCATCTGAGCCACCAAGGAAGGTATAATCTTTCCCATTTCATATCGAATCTCAAAGGAGGCTTAAATAAATACATGTTATAATACAAGATCATACAAATTAAAATAAGTAGATGACATAACAAAGCCAGGAGTGACTCCACACATATTGTACCTTCTGTCCCTGCTAGAGGTTAGCTCTGAACTGTCTGCTGGGAGCAGTAATGTTACACAGGATTCATGGGATGAGAGTAGGTTGATTGCTCAGGACAAAGATGGCTAATTCTATTCAGCTAAACCTGAGGGAAACCTCTCCCCTGGGTCCACATTAGGGGGCTGCTGTGGAATGTAATGAATATCTTCAAGGAAATGCTGCACAAAGCCAGCTAACAATTTCATGGGGCTGTTTCTTACGACACCCCTCAGAGCAGGCTGGGAGTGTAAGCCTTCCTCCTCAGGGACTAGAGCAATTTGATCCAGACACACAGCTCTGCTGCCCGGCACCTGATCCAGGGACAGATTTGGAGGCAAGCAGGAAGACTGTAATCATTTTTTAAAGCTGCACAACGCTGTCTTCAAACGATGCCTTACTCGGGAGTGGGAAACATAGGAAGAGGAGCTGGTTTGGTGCGGCAGATGATGAGTGCAGTTTTAGAGATGCTAACAGTGGACCTCTGGAGGGACATTCAGCTCTTGACCAAGGCAGGAGATTGGGAGGGAGATGTGGGCCAGTGATGAAGACTGGAGAAACACCAGCAAAACAGTGGCGGATGAGACAGGTAGAAAAGAGCCAACCCAGCTAGGGGGCAAAAACCGAAGAAGCTGAGGACCCACAGATAAAAGAGTTGTTCAAGAAGTAAAGGAAGCAGCAGTTTTTATTTCCACTTCTGTAATATGCCGTGTAAGGCTCCCAATGTGGCCTCCATCCTCCTAATTGTACTCCTGGAACTTTCAAGCGTCTCTTGCCATCCACTTGCCTTTTCACCCTCCCGGCGCAAGAGCTGCGGGCAGTGTGGGGGAAATGAATTCAAGACCCGGGGCTTGCGGTACAGCACATCCACTTCCTCCACCTCTGGACTCCTCTGGCAACTTCAAATGCTGTTTCCATACATGCTCACAGCTCTCCTGCCTGTCTGTTCACCCTCTTGCTCCACTCCATATTCCACAGAAGAATGAGGCAAGCAGGCTGGGCAGCTGGCTCTGGTGGGCCCCTTGCTTGTCTGAGCCGTCTTCTTGATGCTGTGAGCTCATGATCAGGTTCTAGAAATGTTTGCAAACCAGGATCTGTATGACAAATGATTTGCATGTTTACCTTGGTGAACTGTGCTATTTTAGGGACCAATTTGCACCTATATTTTCATGGGCTATAAGTGATTACTGTAGGCAAGTTTGGGCATGGCCAAGTTCCCAGGAAATGAGTTTAGATATCTCTGGGAGAAAGTCAAGTACTCTATCTGTTGCTCCAAATAGGAGGATGCCACTGGAGTTTCCCTCAGGTTCATCCTAAAGAGAAGAAGGATTAGAGACTTTTCTAAAGGGAAAAACATTTTCATTGGGATTTAGACCATTCTGAAGAAAAAGACGCATTAGATGTCTGCCTGGGGGAATGCTGGGGCAGCTGGTGTTTCCTAAGGGTCACTTTTCTAAAAGCAAATGTCTCCAATGTTTCTTAAACTGGTGGAACAACTGCTCAGCAAAGGGTTTGGCAACTCTGCCACAAGCTCCCATTAAAAGATGCACAATAGTGCACTGGGTCCCAGCTACTCCTTTGGACCCAGGGATCTTGAAGACAAGCAGGATTTTCTGGAGAAGCTGCCAGTTTGGGACACTGGAAGTTGTCTGAAGGGAGCCAAGGGCAGATAAGTACCAGCAACAGACAAAGAATGGGGCAAATAGCTATCAGGAATAGGTGGGGGTGGGGCAAAGGAGAATCTGAGCTTCCATTTGTGGAATGCCAGTCATGTGTCAAGCCTTTGCTAAGTACTGTGTATACATGTGTTACCTTATTTGATCGTCATAAAACCTATGATCTAATCCCCATTTTATCAATAACAAACTGAGGCTCAAGGAGATTAAAAAACTTGGCAAAAGTCCAAGTAAGTAGTTGAATAGAGATATGAACCCAAAGCCCATTTCTTAGCCATTTCTTTATGCGTACTCTCTAACTTCTCATTATTCAGGACCAGCACAGATCAGTATCACCTGGGAACTTGTTAAAAATGCAGACTCTCAGGTCCCACAAAGACCTCCCAAATTAAAATCTTCATTTAACAAGATCCCTGGTGATCTGTATGTGCCCAAGTCTGAGAAGTATATCCCTGACATATTGCCACTGTCTGGTCAACTAATACTCACTGGAAGAGGTACCACAACGTGGAATAACTAGAGACTAGTTTGTGAGTTAGTTGCTCAGTTGTGTCCAACTCTTTGTGACCCCAGGGACTGTAGCCTGCCAGGCTCCTCTGTTCATGGAACTTTCCAAGCAAGAATACTGGAATGGGTTGCCATTTCCTTCTCCAGGGGATCTTTCCAACCCAAGGACTGAACTTGGGTCTCCTGCATTGCAGGCAGAATCTTTACCATCTGAGCCACCAGGGAAGTCTAGTTTAGAAAATATAAAATTGGGACAATCCTTTTGGAGAACAAAATTTGTCACTGTCTATCAAAATTTAAAATACACTTTCCCTTTAAAGGAGAATGCTATTCAAGAAATTTACTCTCTTTATAAGCTCATATACATGTGCAGAGATCTATAAACAAAGATCACAACTGTGTAGAAATCTTAAATGTGTGTCAACAGGTACCGAGAAACAGATGGCAGGTTCAAATTATGACAGTCTGAGGAGGGTTTAATAAAGGGATTATTAGCAAAGGTGTGGGTCAGGCAAAAGAAGAAGGTTTAGTGCAGTGGTTCTCAAACTTAAGTGTGCACCAGAATCACCTGGAGGATGCGTTGAAACACACACTGCTGGACTCCATCCCCAGAGGGTCTGAGTCACCAGGTATGGGGCTGGCCTGGGAGTCTACAATTCTAAGTTTCCAGGTGATGCTGATTTTGCTGGTCCAGCAATGACACTTTGAAAATCACTTGCATAGTGTGGTAACTTAGGACAAGTAAGTAAGAGTGAAGAAGGGGGACAGTGGGACAAGGGGAGGGAGAGACTGCAGAAACCTGGAAGGAAATGGTCATGTGGAAAAAGCACCTAAAAAGTAAGAAGTGAGGCAAGGGGTTAAGTTCCCCAGCCTCACTCTCCTCCCTCCTTCCTCTCTCACGTTGAGCTTTCCTCTGGATGAATCCAACAGGAAACCAGGAGGACACAATCCAAACAGGACCTCCGGCAGGCAGACAGCAGGATGAAGAGGGCCACCGAAGGGGAGCAAGAGGAAAGTATCACAGGAGCAGACTTGCTGCATGAAGCCATGGAGAACTCTTCGGTCACAAGAATCCAGCAGCCCACATGTACTGCGATGCTGTCCTTGGTGTACAAATAGTGCAGAACATCTCTGTAAGGGCACAAGAGTCTATGAACCATGACCACCCCTGCCTCTGGGGCACTGGGATTCCAGGAGTGAACACAGCCTGACCACGGAGGAGGTCAGAGGGGTCAGTGGGTGAGTCTGACCTGCGAACCACACGGGGAGGAAGAGTCAGCATTAAGAGACTGCCCAGCAAGGTCCATCACACAGGGCTCTTGCTGGGGTGAGTCTCAGCCTGGATGCTCATCTGAACCACCTGGGAATCTTTGAAAACTACCACAAAGACCCCTGCCCTAGAAGCTCCAATAGAACTCATCTGGAATGCCCTGGGCTGATAAGGAAGAATGTCCGAGGTAAGGCTGCACTGGGCTCACTGCTTTCTGTTGAGTGCCCTCCACTGATGGCAACCTGCACATCTCTCTGCATCCTCACTGTTCAGTTGTTCATCATTACCACCAGCTGAAGTTAACCTATTCTGGACGAATTATCTGTCAGTCAGTTCAGTCGCTCAGTCATGTCCGACTCCGTGCGACTCCATGGACTGCAGCACACCAGGCTTCCCTGTCCATCACCAACTCCTAGAGCTTGCTCAAACTCATGTCCATTGAGACGGTGATGCCATCCAACCATCTCATCTTCTGTCGTCCCCTTCTCCTCCTGCCTTCAATCTTTCCCAGCATCAAGGTCTTTTCCAATGAGTCAGTTCTTCACATCAGGTGGCCAAACAAAGTACTGGAGCTTCAGCTTCAGCATCAGTCCTTCCAGTGAATATTCAGGATTGACTTTCTTGAGGATTGACTGGTTTGATCTCTTTGCAGTCCAAGAGACTCTCAAATCTTCAACACCACAGTTCAAAAGCATAGATTCTGCAGTGCTCAGCTTTCTTTATAGTCCAACTCTCATATCCAAACATGACTACTGGAAAAACCATAGCTTTGACTAGATGGACCTTTGTTGGCAAAGTAATGTCTCTGCTTTTTAATATGCTGTCTAGGTTGGTCATAGCTTTTCTCCCAAGGAGCAAGCTTCTTTTAATTTCATGGCTGCAGTCACCATCTGCAGTGATTTTGGAGCCCAAGAAAATGAGATATGTCACTGTTTCCATTGTTTCCCCATCCGTTTGCCTGTAGCCATGCATGTGCATGGGGATTGTGGGACCCCATTTAGTCTACTCAAGGTGGCAAGTCCCTCACTTTCAACAACCTACCAAAAGCGGGGGTGGAGTTCCTGACACCACCCCCCTGCATGCTCCGTGTCTATCTTGTGTGCAGGGCTTGGGGCACAGGGTGAGACCACCTAGTTACAATGCCATGAGCGTGTCAGGCATTAGCGCTGAGCCTATTTCTATTACTAGAGCTAATAATAATAATACTGAATGAAGTGAAACAGGTCAAGATTTGCAAAGCTGCATATGGTCAATAAAAAATGGCAGAAAGATCAGATGCTATCAGAACAACCAAAAATAAAATAAAAATAAACCAAAACAAAGCCCAAAAACATACTGTTCAAAAAGACCTCACCAGTAACAGCAGTCGTTCTGTACAACCCAGGTATTCTTCCCACCAGAGTTACATAAAACAACTCACACTGCCTCCTCCACAGTTTCAAAGGTTATGTTTCCTCTCAAAGCTGTTTTTCTAAATTTAGAATGCAAAGTTTACCACTCACACAATTTCAATTAAGATGACATGTGCTTTATGAGAATAACACACAGCCAGTCCCCCGTGAAATCAACCTTTAACATCAAGATTCCAGTCCCAAGCAGGTCAGCGAGTGGGATTTCCAAAGATGCACTGAGAAAGAGATGAATATTCTGGAACATTCATCTTGGAATGAAGGAAAACTCCTTGGGGGAGAAAAACCCTAGTATGCCTGCTTAGGGTAGCCAAGACTCTGTAAGCTGAAAAAAAAGCAAAGAAACCTTTGGCTGGGAGCTTCTAATTAGGAAGTTTGAGGGAGAGCAGGAGAAAGACACAGGTACAGTCTGAGCTGTGTTGGGAAGGGTCTCTACTCAGATAAGGCTTTCACAGATCCTACAGATAATTCGTCCAGAATGGGTTAACTTCAGCTGGTGGCAATGATGATAATGAATGACAGACAAGATTAGTTAGTATTTATTGAATACCCAATATGTGCCAGATAGCCTACCATGTACTTCACCGTGTTACAGCATGAAATCTTTACAATCCTCCGATAAGGTGCATGCTACTATTATAGCCGTCTTTCAGAGGAGAAGTCACAAAGTCACTGGCCAGTTGTCAGACAGTAGGCAAGCTGGGATTCCCACCCACTGTGAGACCCTAGAGTCCAGACTCTGACGCTGATGGACAGCCTCTGACGGCTGCTGCTACTCAGTACAAGGGACCGACTTTAGAGATGGTTGAACGGCATTGCTGACTCATTGGACATGAGTTTGAGCAAACTCCCAGAGATAGCAAAGGACAGGGAAGCCTGGTGTGCTGCGGCACATGGGGTTGCAAAGAGCTGGACATAAGCAACGAACAGCGGGGACCATCTGACTTGGATCCTCATGATGACACATCCAGGTAGGTTTTATCACCCCCATTTTATGCATTAGGAAATTGAGGAATAAACAGGTGGGGGACTTGCTTAAGGTGCCATACTTAGTATGTCTGAGCCAGGGTTTGAACCCAGGCGTGTCTGAGCAGAGCATCCTTGCTCCTAGCCTTAGAATATAGACTATGTTGCAAAAGGCAATATCTGGGACTTCCCTGGTGCTAGAGTGGCAAAGACTTCATGCTGTCAATTCAGGGGGCCTGGGTTCGATCCCTGGTTAGAGAACTAGATCCCTCATGCTAAGAATTTGCGAGCTACAAATAAAAAATCCTGTATGTCACAACTAAGACCCAGCACAGATAAATAACTAAATAAAAAGTTTTAAATAAAATAATTACCTGACTGAGGTAATACAAAGGGATGAGGGCCAGGTCAAAGGGAGGGATGAAGAGCAGTGAGCTAGGTGGCCTCAGAAGGACACATTGCAGACCCAGTTTTCCACCTCAGAGCTGTCTGGGTGAGCAAGAAAGGCCATTAAAGAGGTGAGAGTGGTACAGTCTGCTTTCAAGGGATGAAACAGAGAGGATTAAACACAGCCACAGTCTCAGAGGGAGGCAGGACCTCCTGTCAGAACATTCTAGAAACTGTTCCATGGATCTGATTTTTTGATACCTCCGCCTGCTTGCTCTAGTGATTAGTTCTGAACCTTCCCATGCAGAGGGCTAGGGTATTCATGTTTTCATGTTCAGGGCAGCTGGCATTGGGATGGGCGGGGAAGAGGCAGGGATCAACCACAGAGGGAGAGGCCAGAGAAGGAAGCCACGCTGGAGAGAGGCCAGGGAATGCTCCCAATGTCAGGGCCCAAGGGGTTATCCAAAACCCAGCAAGTTCTTTCTGCTTTTCTTCATAAAAACTTCTTTGCCTGGCAGGAAAACTCAAAAAGTGAAATAGTAAAAGAAACAGCCAGATGACTCTAAACACACTATAAAACTTTTGAACTGTGTAAGAGTTTAAAAATTCTAACAGTCACTTGAGTGACCTTGAGTCAGTCACTAAATCTCGGTGATTCGGTTTCCTCATCTTTGAAATAGGGATGATGTTAATACTAGCACCTACCTTAGAAGGTTATTATGAAAATTAAGAGAGTCAATACTATTAAAATGCTTAGAATAGCACCTGGCACTTTGCCATATAAATATCAGCAACTGTTGCTATTTTCTAACTGTGGTTATTGATGGGGTTTTTAAAGACCTTTATATTGAGATTATTGAACTACAGCATTCACAGGGCTGCAAATATTCCACATGTAGAAAGACAGCAAAATTTTCAGTTTTACTGGTGCCCCCAGGTGGGGAGTAGATAGAACTCTAACAAATTATGAGACCCTGTTCCATAATGTTTGGATGCAAATCATCATTCTAAATCAAAGCTCTGATTTTTGATAAATCAATAGTACTTACAAACCACTTTTAGGGAATAAAAAAGGAAGTTTAATTTAAAAAAACACTTTAAAACTATAAGGTCTTTAAGTTAGAGGACCTCTTATACTTATTGCCTAAACAGGTAAAGCTACTCTGTGCCTTTAGAGTTGGTTTCTCTGCTTGCAAGTCCTCCATCTCTACCTCCACAGGCCTAGCAAACTCCTATTCATATGACAAAATCCAGCTTAGGCATCTCCTCTGGGCTACTTCAACATATGTATATTGCATATATATATATTTTTTATTTTTTAGTTTATGATTGCTTATGTTTGGCTTCCCCCCACTAGATTTTGAACTGAGGATAAAGACCATGTTTCAATTATCCTTGCATCTCATCATTTAGCATACGGTGTTCTTTCATCTGTTCATTAAGCAATTATTTATTGAAAGCCTATTCTACGTCAGGCTCCACTGAAACACTAAGGAAGGATACAAGAGTGAGCAAGACCAGGGTAGTGGAGAACACGGGGAGGGAGATAACCAGACTTTGAATATCCTGCTTTCCTCCCCTAAAAGAGCAATCTTCCAAAGATATATTGGATGCAGATGTGTTGAGCATAAGTTGAATACATATCCAGCTAAATGTATTCATATGAGTGCTGTTTAGTAGACAATATCACCTGTGCCTTGCTTCACCAGAAGGCAGCTATCAGAAGGAGTTGGTGGATAGCTTCTCAGCCTTGACACCAGGCGTGAGTGTGTGTCCACAGACCTGCAGCTACGAGGGAGCCATACCAAGGACACTCTTGATTGTTCTTTTACTGTTCACCATGGCTGTTGACTGGTGAATCTCCTATTGCATTTTGACACATAAATCCAAAACTGTGACCTGAGCCGACCACAACTGTTAAGTATGTGTGCAGAACAGGCCTATGTGTGCATGTGCAACCCAAGGGAACCCCACTGGTACAGACACATGATAATCACAGGGGATCTGAGCAAGGCAGGCCACAGAGAAGTTACATGGTTTATAAGAGCAGTCCCCAATCTCTTTGAAACCAGGGACCAGTTTTGTGGAAGGCAATTTTTCCATGGGCCAGGGTTGGGAAGGGAGATGGTTTCAGGATGATTCAAGTGCATTACATTTATTGTGCACTTTATTATTATTATTACACCAGTTCCACTTCAGATCATCAGGAATTAGATCCCAGAGGATGGTGACCCCTGGTTTATGAGATGTAAAAAGAAGCGCAGCACCCTCTTTGGAAGTAGAGCTGTAGGTTTTCGGGAAATATATCCAAACAAGTTCGTGGGTCAGATGTGAAGCTTGGAGGGAACCTGATCACATGTCAAACTAGGCAAGTCAAGAACAGGGGACAGGTATTTATTGTTATAGGTATAACAGAGTCTTCAGGATGTCCCTCGATATTTATTTTCCTTTACTTCCATAGTAATAGAATCACCAGGTTTTAACTGGGCACATGTATTCCCAGAGAAAGACTACATTTCCCAACCTACTTTGTAACAGCGTGTGGCCATATGACTAAGTTCTGGCCAGAAGGGTAGAGGCAGAAGTGGTCTGTGCAACTTCTGGGAAATAGTCTCAAGGGAGAATGCATGATCTTCTTGATGGTTGGAATGTATGAGTAATGGCTGGACCTACAGTAGTCATTTTGGATGGTGAAGAAATAAAATGAAAGAAAGACTCATACTGAGGACAATAAAACTGCCCCACCATGCTCCAACTTCTTCAATGTGAGAGAGAAATAGTTTCTTTTAGATCACTGCCATTATTATTATTTCTCTTAGAGTTGAACTTTGTGTAATGGGGAATAAGAAAAAGGGGGTGGAATGAGGATTGAGCCAGTGAAAGGATTTAGGACCAATCACTTGTTAAAGTTACCTCTCACTATCACCCCAATCTTCAGTAAAGGTACTCAATTCATGAAAGTAAGCCCATAGCATGTGGATTTCTATGGAAAATGGATTTGGGAGCTTGACTAATGAAGACAGAAACCAAGGCTGCACATGAGGATGTAGAAGTGAAGCAGCAGACAGAAGCATGAAAAAGCAAGCCCCGGAAGTCTCTGGAAATCATGGGAAACATTTTGGCGCTTCTAGGCCTTTCCAAGAATTTAATAAGCTTTCTTGGAGGGGAAACTTAAATGTGAAACAATGTCTCAGAGGGAACACCTGATTAAGGGTGTGGGTAAGGAAGACTATCTCGACTGAGATTAGAGGAACGTGAGACATCAGGCTCAGAGGCACGAGAGCGCATGTCCAGTCCAGTGTAGCCGGAGTAGAGCTGGGCAGGGCACGAGCCAGAGATGAACAGACCAGATGGCAAGCTGCCTCAAAGACTTCTTACGGGCGGAGATGTCATCCTAAAGGTAACAAAAATGAAGTCCCTCCAGGTTTAACCAGAGGAGCCTGAGATTGACAGTGACTTCTGGAAAGACAGCCCTGGCTGCAGCACAGAAGGTGGGTCAGGGCAAGCCAATAGGGAGCAAGTGGGTGTGGGGGGGGGTCCATTTCTAAGCCATTGCAGCAATCGGGGCAGGAGGTAAGAACGGCTGCTACCAGGGGAGGGAAAGAGAAGAGCATTTGAGAGAGATCCAGAAAGTGGAACAAACATTTGAGGGATGAAGGATGAATTCAGAGCAACTCTACCAGAGCCTTCAGCCCCCGTGGGACCAGAGAAGGGAGGTCTGACAGATAAAGGACATGACCTTTTAAAGCATGATGAGACTTCCCTGGTGGTCCAGTGGCTAAGGCTCCATGCTCCCAATGCAGAAGGCTGGAGTTTGATCCCTGGTCAGGGCTAGATCCCACAGACCACAACTAAGAGGTCCCATGCTGTGACTAAAGGTCCCACATGCTCCAACAAAGCATGAGGATCCCAAATGGTGCAACCAAGACCTGGCACAGCCAAATAAATAAATAAAATAAATATTAAAGGAAAAAAAGCATGATAAGACCTCGTACTAGGGGGCTTGCAGAGTAGCGAGTGTCTCCAGCATATCTGGTCTGACCCTGTTTCCCTGGTCCAGCTTCTCCCCATCAGGCCTTTAGTCCCATGGTTTAAGTAGAAGAGGAGCAGAAAAGCTGGAGGAGAAGGAAGAAATACCCTTCAGAATTCTCCAGAAAGGGAAGTCAGACCCCTTTCTCTGCAGCAGTTTCATCCTGGGCCCTGCTTTTTAGACTTCTCTGTTGTCACAGGAACCTTCAGCACCTACCCGCCATGGGACTGCCAATAAGCACTGTGAATAGACATTCTCTTATTTGACGCTATTTTAAAACTCATGTAAAGTGACCAAAGCATTTTTCCAGTCTCCTCCCTTCTCCAGCTGATACTATATACATCCCAAATAAGAAAGCAACAAAGCAAGTTTTGGGAAATAACCTATTAAACTAAGCTTTTCCCAACAGGAGAGATGAATGGCGACAGTGTAACTGATGAAGTTTGATTTATATGTAGGTATCTTGGGTTGCAGGAATAAAAAGTCTGGGCAAATACAAATCTTAAATTTAAATGCACGTCACCCAGATTTTAAATAATGAGCCCCTTTCCTTTGGGCTCATTAAATCTGAAGTCAAGGAGGGAGGCCAGGGAGAAAATAAAGCATAAATCTATCATTTAGCTTTATAATGTAGAAAGGACTTGAAACTCCCCAAAAGGTAGCAGGAACAGCTTTTAAATCCTGCCTTTTCTCTGCCTCTGTCTACCTTTCACAGTCAACCTAATTAACTGCGGCACAAGTGTCAAACTGTGGAACCACAGCCAAGATGCTGGAGGAGCCTGAGCTGCTGAGTTCAAAGGGGGCTCATTTGTTTATTACTATTATGTAATGATGCAGCCAATCACACCGGACATCCTGTGTGAGATCCCGCTTCAATTAATAAAACCCTTGTTTTCTTCACAGTGAAATGTTAGAGGAGATTAATACCTTTGAAAATGAGTAGAAACAGGCTCGTTTAGTAAAGAATTTCAGTGGCTGAAAGCTCCAGTTTCCTAGCGTTTAGGGGGAGAGCCAGGAACTTGAGTTCTATTGTGAATCACTCACCCACCAGGAAAAAAATAACCCAGGTAAGGGCCACACACAAGTACAAATGGTACTTAGACTGGAGAGTTTTAAATGGTCATTTCCACTTACCAATTAGGGAATAGAAATTGATGTTTAAAATGCACATATTCACTTTCTAAGGAGGGAATTAAAAATTTAAGTAAAGAGGTAATGTTTTCATCTTTTACTCCAACTGAAAGTCATAGATTTTGGAAGATCATGGAATATCAGCAGCTGGTTACTTAGGCAGCATTTACAAATAGGGATTCTATGACTTTTTGGGCAGAAACAGTGTACATCTCACTTCTTAGAAAAAAAGAAAATAAGGAGGAAACTCCTGAATATCAATGTTGGTGATGATTTTTTAGATTTGACACCAAAAGTAAAGACAACAGAAGCAAAAATAAACTATTGGGCCTACACCAAACTAAAAAGGTTCTGCATAGCAGAGGAAACCAACCACAAAATGAAAAGGGAATCTATGGAATGGGAGAAGATATTTGCAAAGTTAATATTCAAAATATATAAAGAACTCATGTAACTCAACAGCAAAAAACCCAAACACCCCAATTTAAAAATGGGCAAGGGAACTGAAAAGACATTTTCCCAAAGAAGACATGTCAGTGGCCAATAGGTTTTAATACATTAAAATACGTTCAATATCACTAGTCACCAGGAGAATGCAAATCAAATGCACATTCAAACCTCATACCTGTTAAAATGAATATCATCCAAAAGACAAGAGATAACAAGTGTTGGTAAAGATGTGACAGAAAGGGAATTCTTACAAACTGTTGCTGGGAATGTAGGTTGGTACAGCAACTAAGAAAAACAGTATAGTGGTTCTTAAAAAAATTAAACCTAGAAGTACCATATGATCCAGCAATTCCACTTCTGGGAATAACTCCAAAGGAAACGAAGTCACTATCTTGAAGAGATATCTGCACCCCGCTATTCAGGGCAGCACTATTTATAATAGACAAAACATGGGAACAATCTAAGTGTCTATTGACGAATGAACTGACAAAGAAGATGTGGTATATGTATAAAAGGGAATATTATTCAGCCATAAAAAGAAGAAAACTGTGCCATTTGAGACAATAGGGATGACCCTTGAGGGCTTTATGAAAAATGAAATAAATCAGACAAAGAAAGACAAATACTATATTAGCTCTCTTACATGTGTGATCTAAAAAGCACTGAACTCATTGAAACAGAAAGTAGATTGGTGATTGTCAGAGGATGGGGTAGGGGGTGGGGGAAATTTGTGAAAATGGTCAAAAAGTACAAACTTCCAGTTATAAGATTATAAGTTATCCCCAAGTTACAAGTTCTAGGGATGTAATGTACAGCATGATGAATATAATTCATGATATTGTATTTTATATTTCAAAGTTTCTAAGAGTATATCTTGAAAGTTATCATCACAAGGAAACAATTTTAAGTAGGTGATGGATGTTAACTTATTGTGATCATTTTATAATACATACATATATCAAAGCATTACACTGGACACATTAAAAATAAAATACTATTTTTCAATTGTTGTTCAGTTGCTCAGTTGTGTCTAACTCTTTGTGACCCCAAGGACTGCAGAACGCCAGGCTTCCCTGTCCTTCACTATCTCCTGGAGTTTTCTCAAACTAATGTCCATTGAGTCAATGATGTATTCCAATATCTCATCATCTGTTGTCCCCTTCTCCTCCTGCTTTCAATCTTTCCCAGCATCAGGATCTTTTCCAATGAGTCAGTTCTTCACATCAGGTGGCGAGTATTATTAGAACTTCAGCTTCAGCATTAGTCCTTCCAAAGAATATTCAGGACTGATTTCCTTTAGGATTGACTGGTTTGATCTCCTTGCAATCCAAGTTACTCTCAAGAGTCTTCTCCAATACCACAGTTCAAAAGCGTCAATTCTTCAGTGCTCAGCCTTCTTATATGACTACTGAGAAAACCATAGCTTTGACTATATGGACCTTTGTTGGCAAAGTAATGTCTCTGCTTTTTAATATGCTGTCTAGGTTTGTCATAGCTTTCCTTCCAAGGAGAAAGCATCTTTTAATTTCATGGCTGTAGCCACCATCCACAGTGATTTCGGAGCTGAAGAAAATAGTCTGTCACTGTTTCCATTATTTCCCCATCTATTTGCCATGAACTGATGGGACCAGATGCCAGGATATTAGTTTTTTCAAAGTTGAGTTTTAAGCCAGCTTTTCCACTTTCCTTTTTCACCTTCCTCAAGAGGCTCTTTAGTTCCTCTTCACTTTCTGCCATATACATATATCGATTATATCTCAATAAAATTAAGAAAAACAAAAACTCTAAAATAAAGAAATAAAAAGAAACAATGTACATCTCCCCAAACTGGAGAAAATATGGGATAGGAATTTCTCATCTAGAGGGTTATGAGCTTAAGCTTTAGAAGGGAAAATGTCTAGATGAGACTATGACTCTAAGACAATGAGTGTGTCCCAGAAAAAACACCAAAGCTCTATATTTTCTGTGAGAAAATTAGAGCAAGATTTTTTGAGTATGTTGCTCACAATTTAAAGGTCCTGCAAACAGAGAGGCTCTGAGTAACACAGTTACCTTGAATTGTGAAACTTGATGGTGTGTGTGTGTGTGTGTGTGTGTGTGTGTGTGTGTGTGTGTGTGCATATGTGCTCAGTCTTGTCCAAGTCTTTGTCCAAGACTCCATGGACTATAGCCTGCTAGGCTCCTCTGTCCATGGAATTTTCTAGGCAAGAATACTGGAGCAGATTGCCATTTCCTTCTCCAGGGGATCTTCTTGACCCAGAAATCAAACTCACAGTGTCTTGCATCTCCTGAATTGGAAAGCAGGTTCTATACCAGCTGAACCAACAGGAAAGCCCTTGATGGTGTGTACCTTTTCATTAATATCACTAAGAAAGATGGTTGGGATGCATTACTACAAATCAGTGCCCTCCTCCCTGCCAAAGTATGCTTTATCTAAAATTACCAGGCAACGAATTGTACTGGATTATTTGCACTGGATTGGGAACTGGGACCCAGTCTTTTCATCTATTTTTCCACCCACTGTCTTTCTAATCTTTCTGACAGGTGAAGGGAAGGTTCTGTGATGGAGGTTCCAGGGTGGAGGCAGGGTGATATGCATTCTAACTACAGTGCTTGAAGTGAAGTGAAAGTCACTCAGTCGTGTCCGACTCTTTGCAAGCATAGACTATACAGTCCACAGAATCCTCCAGGCTAGAATACTGAAGTGGGTAGCCTTTCCCTTCTCTAGGGGATCTTCCCAACCCAGGGATCGAACCCAGGTCTCCTGCACTGCAGGCAGATGCCTTACCAGCTGAGCCACAAAGAAAGCCCACAACACTTGATCCAGTGGAAGTCATATCTTGGGGGGGAAGAAGGTCTGAACCAGAGTAGACTGTCTAAACCTAGTTACCAAATCTAAGACCCACAGAGAACATGCATGTCAGAACATGAGGCTAAAAAGAAAGGAGAAATCATAGATCTTAACATGTAAGGCTGGATACCTTGGATGGTGGAGATAGGTGTGAGTTTGCAGGACTTCTTAAGGTGGAGCAGAGCTGACCAGGGAGGCTTGTTATGGACTGTGGTTTGGGTAGTTGTGCATGGTGCATTAAAAAGTATTGCCATGGCATGGACATAACTTGTGTAAGAACTTACACCAGGTACTCTAAATATTTGGTGATTTGAACTATAAAAACCTATGAACCTGAGGATCAAAGTAAGGTGTGTGCATGCTAAGTGACTTCAGTTGTGTCCAACTCTGTGCGATCCTATGGACTGTAGCCCTCCAAGCTCCTCTGTCCAAGGGCATTCTCCAGGCAAGAATACTGGAGTGGGTTGCCACGCCCTCCTCTAGAGGATCTTCCCAACCCAGGGATTAGAACCCAAGTCTCTTACGTCTCCTGCATTGGCAGATGGGTTGTTTATCACTAATGTCACCTGGGAAGGGGGAGACTGAAGGGAGCCCAAAATAGCTAGAAAGAACAACTGATCAGAAATGATGAGATATGGGTTCTAATCAAAGTTATAATACTTTAAAGTGACAAGGTATGCTTTGGTCCTAAAGGATAAGGTCAAGGGGTTAGTCAACAGATACATCTTCATGAACTTGGCTGTTCCCTAGCTTGACCCAGGAGTCTGGTGGTTAGGGAGCTCAAGCAGAGGACAGTATAGTTTTCAGCTTGCCCCATTCCCTCTTTTCCTCTGGAGAAAGAAGCAGGTCACTATGACCGACAACTGTGAATGTCAGAGACTCAGCATGTATTGATTAATCAAGGCATTTGGCAGAGCCTCTCAGGAAATTCTTGTGGACAAGATGGAGAAATGCAGACCAGATGACTGTACAATTTGGGCAACTCATAGTTGGCTGAAAATCTGTTCTCAAAGAGCTGGTGGAAGGGGGCAAGGAGGGGTCTCGTGACCTGCCAAATGACTGTCACTGGCCTTGTTCTCCTCCTCACCACTAGGACTGACTTGGCTACAAAGAGAGAAGGAACATTGATCGAAACTGCAGATGAATACGCAAAGCTGAGAGAAATGCTAAAACAGTGAAATCAAGATCTAAGAGTCAGCAAATATCAAAACGACTTCAATGGACTGGAACGATGAGCTGGACCAATAAGATATAGCTGGATAGAGATAAACGTGAAGTCTTTCATTTAGATTCAAAACCTTGATTACACGAGTACAGGCTTGGGAAGACAACTGAGAAGAATTCCCTTCAACAAAAACCGATCGTTTTAGTTGATAACAGCCCAAAATAATCCAATAGTTTGACATGGCTACAAGAAAAGCTAATGTAATCTTTGGTGACATCAACAGAAACATAGCATCTAAATTAATGGGAAGAAACAGCTCCGCTCGACTCTGTCCTTTTCAGACATCTGGACTGGCATAGTGCCTTGCCCACAGACAGCATTCAACAAATACTTTGTCACAAATGAATGGACACCACATTTTCAGATGGACTTTGAAACTAAGATGGCAAGGATTTGGAGGCGAAAAACAAACAAAAAAAACCCATGGAATATTTAAACTGGAAAAGACTAAGAAGACTCACATGAGAGTGGGTTTTCAAATATCTGATGAAATTTCATATTTGGTTTTTCTCTGGGGGGTGGAAGGGGAGGGTCCATGGTTAGAAGAAACACAGAGATAAAATGTGGCTTAAGCAGCAAATGAGAACCCTTTGACAATCAAAGGGAGTGGTAGTAAGCTTATTCGCACTTGATATTAAAACAAAGGCAGGGTGATCATCTACATATCTTTAGAATTTCAGAATATATACCTGCATACAATGGAAGTTAAGCCTGGAGAGCCTCACAAATTCCCTCCAACCATGAGACTATAAAAGACATCTACAACACTTCTGGTCTTATTCTTTTAGCCTTGAACGCACTTCCAATTCATTGGGGTTGGCTTGCCAACACGCAAAGCTTCGTGCCAGGCAATCTTGGCTTTGGCTTTCAAAGCAGCAGCTGACAAAAGAAACTTGCCTGCACTCCAGGATGGCAATCCATGAAATGGTAACTTTGTGAAAGGAGGTTCAGTTTTGATTTGTTTGTTTAACTTTCCCCAATGCAAACACTGGGGAAGAAAAGAATGACAGTGCCCATATGGCTTCATCATGGCAGAAGAAAATCCTGTTTGGAAAGTGTGATCAAAAGTGGGCTCTAACCTTGAATTTTCTGGACCGTTTTGTTTCATAACAAACATCAAATCAGATGTTTGGAAATGAATCCTTCTCTTAACAGGACTACATATAATACTGGGTCTTCCTTAGTGGCCTACATATAATATAATACCAGTGGAACCTACAGATTTCAATAGCACCTTCGGTTCTTTATTTGAAATAACACTTCTAAAGACTGCCTCCAATAATCCTGGCCAACTGGTATCCACGCCTTTCTGTAGTTCCCTTGCACAAATGCATGTACTCAGTTCTTCAATCATGTCCAACTCTTTGTGACCCCATGGACCACAGTCCACAGGCTCCTCTGTCCATGGAGTTTTCCAGACAAGAACACTGGAGTGGGTTGCCATCTCCTCCTCCAGGGGATCTTCCTGACCCAGAGATTGAACCCAAATCTCCTGCATCTCCTTCGCTGGCAGGCAAATTCTTTACCACTGCACTAAATGAGACTAATCTATGTAACCAACAAGATATTACAGAAATGATGAAGTGTAGCTTCTGAGGCCAGGTCATCAAATGCACTGGGGCTTTTACTTTCTGCTTTCTTGGATCATCTGGGAAAGCCAGCTGACATACGGTAAAGACACTCAAGCAGCCCTACAGACGCTCATCCATGAGGAACTGAGGCCTCCCACCAACAGCCAGGACCAACTTAGTAGTCACGTGTGTAAGCCACCTTGAAAGATCTTCTAGCCCAAGTCAAGCCTTTACATGGCAGCAGGACGACTCAAATAACATCTTTTTTTTTTTTCTTTAATTATTGTATCTGTTTGGCTATGCCGGGTCTTAGTTGCAGCATGCAGGATCTTTACCTGTGGCATCTGAACTCTTAGTAGTGGCATGTGGATCTAATTCCCTGGCCAGAGATCAAACCCAGGTCCTTTGCATTAATAGCCTGGAGTCTTAGCTACTGGGCCACCAGGAAAGTCCCTCAGCTCACATCTTGTCTGCCACCTCACAAGAGCCCCTGAGGAAGAACCACCTCAATTCCTGACCTACAAAAACATTGTGGGAGAATGTGTGCATGCTTAGTTGCTTAGCCATGTCCAACACTATGCAACCCTTTGAACTGTAGCCCAATAGGCTCCTCTGTCCATGGGAAGAATAGTGGAGCGGGTTGCCATTTCCTTCTCCAGGGGATCTTCCTGACCCAGGGATTGAACCTGCATCTCCTGTGTCTCCTCACTGCAGGCAGGTTCTTTACCTGCTGAGCCATTGTGGGAAAATAAACTCTGATTATTATTTTCAGGTCACTGTGTTTCGGAGTAATTTGTTACACAGCAAGAGATAACACAGGAGAGTTAATACAGAGTTACAATGAGTAAAACTCAATTTTTCTTTTTAGTGCGTGAATAGAAGGGACCTCACAAAGGGGGCAAATATGTATGAAATGAGGACCTAGAAAGCCATATAGAAGAAACAGATTTTGTTTGGTCTTTCCTGGACTGACTACCCTGGGCAACGAGCGATTAGTTAAGCAAACTGTGTTCTGCTAACTTCCAGTTCCATCTAGCTGGGTGGCAATGACTAGACATCAGCAAGAAATAAAATGACCTTGACCTTAAACTCTAAAGGTGGCTGAACTGTGTTCAAAAGGGAACATTCATCATTGTCACAAGGTAGCCCTTTTCTATTTTCATTAAAGAGACAGCCACCAGCCCAGTGAGAGAAAGGGCAGAACTTAGATAGTAAAAAGTATCTGCTGACTTTAAATGGTTCAGGATAAATCAGCTCCCATAGAGTCATGGGCATTACTGTCAGATTCTGATGTGCGCTCAGGACTTGGGGTATCATAAACCAAGCTACTGTTTCCACAATGTGCAACTATGTCCACATGCCATCCAGCCCTGCAGGCAGGCATAATAAATTCAGTGTGGAATGCACTCTGAAACATTAATTCTGTGAGAGCAGGCATGATATTTAACTGCCTTTTAATATACCATTTAATCTACTCCTGGAGTTATCTGGGACAAAAGGTATGTTTAAAAAAACAAAAAAAGGTGGCTTGTATTTCTTCTCCTCCTTGCTTATCTACCTATATATTTTTGAAGACTGGTAGGTGATTTATTTCTTCTATTAGCATGTGTCAGCTCAGAATAACTGGCTTAGGTTTCAGCCTCTTAGCCATTCCCTCAGGGAATCCTTAGGGAATGTGCTTGAGAAATTAAATTACCAGCAGTATTGAATCAAGGAGGAGAGAGAGGAGAGCTCCAGAGAATCGTGAAAAGGAAGCCATGGCACTTCTCATCAGAGAGACATCAGTGTGGCCAGAGGTAGAAACTTGAAGACAGGCCCAGAGGCAGAGTGTTGGTCACTCCAGGGCCATAAAAGGTGTGGTTGAGTGTGGCAGGAGACAAGATGTAGATCCAGGCTGTGGGAGACTCATTATCAAGCCTGTAAGAGGGAATATAATCCAGAAAATGAAAAAGTGTAAAGCTGGATCACATTACAGTGGTCATAAACATCTCAAAATATCATTTATATTCACTATTACTTCTAAATTAGAGTAATTATGAAATCTGCTACTGAATACCTGTGATCAAAATGTTCTCCTCTGATACTTCTACAACACTGCCAGTCAATATCAGGTAATTCTGTGCTCAGCAAATGTTCCGTCACCAAACAGTGATATCTCATGGTCTCAACCAGTGACCCAAGTATGTTCATTGCTTTCCAAGCTCCTCTTCCTACATAGTTCATTGGTCAACAAGTGGAAGGGGGTGAGTCAAGTATCACCTCACTAGTTAATGCTCCTCTTAAAACTTTAAAGTAACAACTACCCTCATGTTGATGAATCATTTTAAAATAAAATTAAAACTTTGACTTGCCGGTATTAAAAATATTCTAATATGTTAAATATTAATAAAAATACATATATTACTCTGAGAAAAAGAGATGTTAAGCTGGGACTTCCCTGGTGGTCCAGTGGTTAAGAATCTGCCTTGCAATGCAGGAGATATGGGTTTCATCCCTAGTCAGAGAACTAAGATCTCGTATGCCATTAAGCAACTAAGCCCATACGCCACAACTAGAGACTTCAAATGCCACAATGAAAGATTCTGCATAACACAATGAAAATCCCGAATGCTGCAACTAAGACTCGATGCAGCCAAATGTAAAAAAAAAAAACAAAAAGAAGAAGAAGAAAAGGGTAAAGCTGTGCTTAGCTGCTCAGTCGTGTCTGACTCTTTGCGACCCCATGGACTATAGCCCGCCAGGCTCCTCTGTCCATTGAGATTCTCTAGGAAAGAATACTGGAGTGGGTTGCCATTTCCTCCTCCAGGGGATCTTCCCAACCCAGGGATCGAACTCAGGTCTCCCGAACTGCAGACAGATTCTTTATCGTCTGAGACAACAGGGAAACCCATGGTAAAGCTTACTGACCTGATAATACTTCCCTAGGATTTATCAATTCACTTGCCGGGCTCTAGATCAGTTACTCACAATGGGCTAATCCTTCACAAAACTGAAATGTTATTCTCAAATAACAGTTATGCTATAACTCCTTAGTTTACATGTAGTCATTTAAAAGAAGTATTTATTTATGATTCTTATTTGACTTCACAGGGTCTTAGCCCTAGTATATGGGATCTAGGTCCCTGACCAGGGATCAAACACGGGCCCCCTGCACTGAGGGCTAGGAGTCTTGGCCACTGGATCACCAGGGAAGTCTCTATGTCATCACCTTTTATCTTACTTATATTTTGCTAGATTATGTGTGATTTTTACTTTGCAGGTATATGTGTATCTTTTTGAACTTTTCAAATTAAAAAAGGAATCTAAATAACTCTTGCTTCATATATCCTATTTTATGGTTAGAGATACAGCTTTTTGAAGAAAACTTGCAGAAGAAATGCTTTCATCTACCTTGAACCCAGCGGGGTGAGCAGACTAAAACCCCCACCTCTGACAGTACTGGTGTGTTTTGCTGAGCAGCTCAGAAGCATTTTTCTCTTTTAATAAAGATTTTTTATGTGGACCATTTTAAAGTCGTCAGTGAATTTGTTACAATATTGTTTCTGCTTTTTTTTCAAGTCGCTAAGTCATGTCAGACTCTTTGCGACCCCATGGACTAATGTAGCCCACCAGGCTCCTCCGTCCATGGGATTCTCCGTCCACGGGATTCTCCAGGCAAGAATACTGGAGTGGGTTGCCATTTCCCTCTCCAGGGGATCTTCCTGACCCAGGCATCAAACCCGGGTCTCCCGCATTGCAGGCAGACGCTTTAACCTCTGGGCCACCAGGGAAGCCCTGTTTCTGCTTTTTGTGTTTTGGTTTTTTTCACCATGAGGCATGTGGGATCTTAGCTCCCCCACCAGGGGTCGAACCCACACCCCCAGCACTGGTAGGCGAACTCTTAACACAGGACCGCTAGGCAAGTCCCAAGATGCATTAAACAGACAGAAAGCAAGAAAAAATGAAAAGGGTGACTGGTACTGAGGACTCAAGGAGAATTAACCAAGTTACACTTAGGGATTGATGAGAAAGTTATCTTAAGTACACTTTTCAATTCCCTCAAAGATAACTTCCAACTCTTTTCAAATGAAATACAAAACATTAGTGACAGTGCCATGCAAAGATGGGTTCGATGAAGGACAGAAAGGATATGGACCTAACAGAGGCAGAAGATGTTAAGAAGAGGTGGCAAGAATACACAGAAGAACTGTACAAAAAAGATCTTCATGACCCAGATAATCACGATGGTGTGATCACTCACCTAGAGCCAGACATCCTGGAATGTGAAGTCAAGTGGGCCTTAGAAAGCATTACATGAACAAAGCTAGTGGAGGTGATGGAATTCCAGTTGAGCTATTTCAAATCCTGAAAGATGAAGCTGTGAAAGTGCTGCACTCAATATACCAGCAAATTTGGAAAACTCAGCAGTGGCCACAGGACTGGAAAAGGTCAGTTTTCATTCCAATCCCAAAGAAAGGCAATCCCAAAGAATGCTCAAACTACCACACAACTGCATTCATCTCACACGCTAGTAAAGTAATGCTCAAAACTCTCCAAGCCAGGCTTCAGCAATACGTAAACTGTGAACTTCCAGATGTTCAAGCTGGTTTTAGAAAAAACAGAGGAACCAGAGATCAAATTGCCAACATCTGCTGGATCATCAAAAAAGCAAGAGAGTTCCAGAAAAACATCTATTTATGCTTTATTGACTATGCCAAACCTTTGACTGTGTGGATCACAGTAAACTGTGGAAAATTCTGAAAGAGATGGGCATAACAGACCACCTGACCTGCCTCTTGAGAAACCTGTATGCAGGTCAGGAAGCAACAGTTGGAACTGGACATGGACCAACAGACTGGTTCCAAATAGGAAAAGGAGTACGTCAAGGCTGTATATTGTCACCCTGCTTATTTAACTTATATGCAAAGTACATTATGAGAAACGCTGGGCTGGAAGAAGCACAAGCTGGAATCAAGGTTGCCGGGAGAAATACCAATAACCTCAGATATGCAGATGACACCACCCTTATGGCAGAAAGTGAAGAGGAACTAAAAAGCCTCTTGATGAAAGTGAAAGAGGAGAGTGAAAAAGTTGGTTTAAAGCTCAACATTCAGAAAACTAAGATCATGGCATCTGGTCCCATCACTAAATGGGAAATAGATGGCGAGACAATGGAAACAGTGTCAGACTTTATATTTTTGGGCTCCAAAATCACTGCAGATGGTGATTGCAGCCATGAAATGAAAAGACACTTACTCCTTGGAAAGAATGTTATGACCAACCTAGATAGCATATTAAAAAGCAGAGACATTACATTGCCAACAAAGGTCCGTCTAGTCAAGGCTATGGTTTTTCCAGTGGTCATGTATGGAGACTGTGAAAGCTGAGCGCCGAAAAATTGATGCTTTTGAACTGTGGTGTTGGAAAAGACTCTTGAAAGTCCCTTGGACTGCAAGGAGATCCAACCAGTCCATCCTAAAGGAGATCAGTCCTGGGTGTTCATTGGAAGGACTGATGCTGAAGCTGAAACTCCAATACTTTGGCCACCTCATGCGAAGAGTTGACTCATTGGAAAAGACCCTGATGCTGGGAGGGATTGGGGGCAGGAGGAGAAGGGGACGACAGAGGATGAGATGGTTGGATGGCATCACCGGCTCGATGGACATGGGTTTGGGTAGACCCCGGGAGTTGGTGATGGACAGGGAGGCCTGGCGTGCTGTGATTCAAGGGGTTGCAAAGAGTTGGACACGACTGAGCGACTGAACTGAACTGAACTGAACTGAACTGAAGTGGCAGTGTAGCCAAGGATCCAAGGAGAGAAGTGCCCATCAGTGCATCCAGCAAGTCACAGAGCTTGCAAACTTAGTACTATTGTAAAGGAGTAACAGTAGAGTTTTTTGAAGTTTCTTTTAAAAATTCTGTTTGTAAGAATAAACCATAAAGTTGTGGAAACCTCATGGAATAAGAAGGACTCTCAGTAACATAAATGCCTTGAATTTATGTTATTATTTTTCCAACAATGTCTAAGGATGAAAAGAGCATTTTTATCACAATTATTTCTCTTTTAGAAAGTTCCAGGATGGCCAGTGTTTTGAAACATGACAATAATATAATCAGTTAGCACCACATTATGCTTTTTTATAGTTCATGAAGTACTTTTGACACCTTATTTGAGCTTAATCACAACCCGAAAGGTGGGCATAGTACTTTATGCATGAGGAAATAGGTGTGTATAAGTCAACCAATATTTATTGTGTACCTAACAGGTATGCTGGACTCTACTAAATGCTAAATATGCTATCACAGGTAGTGCTGTGAATGAAGTTCTATTTTTTAAAATTTATTTTCCTCATTTACAATAAGAACACTGATGCTTAGAAAGGGAAGTCTGTTATCTGTGATAGTACTTTTTAAATTGTTCATTTATTTCATTTGGCTGTGCTGGATCTTAGCTGTGGCACCCAGAGTCTTTGACATTCATTGTGGCATGAAGGATCTTTAGTTCTGGCATGCAAACTCTTCGTTGTGGCACCTGGGATCCAGTTCCCTGACTAGGAATAGAATCTGAGCCCCCGGCCTCTCGAATGCTGAGTCCCAGTCATTGGACCACCAAGGAAGTCCTTGTTGTCTGTGACAATATTGCGATAAACATGCTAAAATGCAAACTAAGACAAAACACAAAATATAAATCTTTTGACTCCAAATCCCAGGCTCTTCCCACTCTGTAACAAAACACATACACATCAAATTTCCACACAAAATTCATAAAATTCTTGTTCAAAGCTTATATGGCTTTTGGAAAGTCAGTGCATTTCTCCAAGCTTCAGTTTTACCATCCAAGAAAGAGAAAAATATTGATAAAAATTAGAACAATTTACTCATGGCCATTAAAGAACTAAACTAATACATATGTAAAAGATATTTATTATAACAAGATTACATTTTCACAGGATTGTGTCATTTTTAATAATTTATCCCAGAACTGGAAAAACCCAGAAATGGTCTGGTAGAGGATTCTGATCATTGCAGGCACCACAGACTTCCTGAGTTCATTTGTTCATCCAGGCACTGTCATGGCACAGGGAATCCAGTAGTGAGCAAGGTGGCCCTGCATTCCTGGGGCTCACCTTCTGATGGCAAAGGCAGGCTATGAACCTATAACTAAATAAATACTGTCATCGCAGGCGGCAGTGCTATGGAGAAAGTAAGGCGTTACAAGGGAGGAGGGTGTATGGCAGTGGAGGCAAGGTGGAGCCAGGCTGGTTTCAGGAGGAGCCTTCCAGAGGAGGATGAAAGAAGCAAAGGAGTGAGCCCTGAAAAGATCCCAGCATCGAGGGCTCCAGACCAATGTCACAGCAAGTCCAAGCCTGAGATGGGCAGAGCTTGGCCACACCCAAGAACAAGAAGCAGATGCTGAGTGAAAGGAGCAGTAGGAAGGGGCCAGAGTATACAGAACCTGTAGCCCACAGGAAGGAGAGTGGATTTTATTCCAGGTGATGAATCTCTGCTTCTTACCCTCAGGCTGAATGTACAGGTTGGAAACACCAGCATCACCATCATTCAGAGGCCAGCTCCTTCTGGGGTGGGTTTCTATATCCAAGGGGCCTTCATCCTTGTCTAAAGGGCACTCATGGAGGCTCTCTCTTCATCTACTACTGTGTCACCTCCCCACTCTGCTCCAACTCTGTTTCGAATCCTAACAAGGGCTTGTTGAGAAGGAAGCAAACACTGGGAATCTTTTCAAAATTATGTATGTATTTATTTTTGGCTGTACTGGATCTTCATCGCCACTCGCGGGCTTTCTCTAGTTGCAAGTGGGGGCTGCTCGCCAGTTGCAGTGCATGGGCCTCTCATCGTGGGGGCTTCTCTTGTTGCGGAGCACGGGCTCTAGGGCTCCCAGCCTTCAGTAGTTGCAGCACGTGGGCTCGAGAGCACAGGCTCAGTAGTTGTGGAGCATAGGCTTCCTTGCCCCCGTGCATGTGGAATCTTTCCAGACCAGGGATCGAACCTGTGTCCCCTGCATTGGCATGCAGATTCTTAACCTCTGGACAACCAGGAAAGTCCCCAGATAGGACTCTTGGACTCGGAAGGCCCTCAGATGAGGTGTGACTCCCGACTCAGCCACCAACTGGGTATAAGATCCTGGTCTCACTGCTGTGTGCATCAGGTCTGCCATGGGTAAACTGAGGTTCATGATGAAACCTACTCAGTAACATTGCTTGGGGGCCGGTCGAGATGGGCAGGTAAAGTGCTTAGCACAGAGCTTCATTCATCTCCATGATGCAGGAAACAAAGGGATTACAGGTCAATTCCTATAGGTCAAAGGAATGAATACCCAATGAGGCTGATGGCATATGGAAGGGACAGGCTGCCCCGGGAGGGCTGCTTATTAAGAGATCAGCCTTCCCCATCCATGAAGTCTCAGGGCGAGGATGGGAGAGCTGACAGGGATCAAGGATGTAACTTCCACTAGGCTCTCCTTCTAACCCTGCCCACCCATTCTTTTTATTTCAGCAAGTACAAGCATTTCAGCACTTCCACTATCTCACTGATACTTAAAGGCAACTCATTTTTGCCACTGGCAAAAATGCCTCTGGAAATGGAAGAAATTATGCAGGAAAAAAAATGCATCAGATTGCCTAAGAATCTGAGGTGCAGAGGAATACATAGGGTGGAAAATATATGAGTAAACATGGCATGTTGCCTTGGCACTCCTTGGATGCTTAACTGGGGACATTTTCCCCTATTTATTTAAGTAATCCAAAAGCAAACCACAAGAGGAAAAGAAAGGAAGAGAAAAGTTCTTTCCTCATACCCAAACCAAACACCACCAAATAACACTGCCATTCATGCTAGGGAATTCTAATTAAGGGAGCAAAAGCCTGTCATTGTTTACAAAAGGGGCTCAGCCTAAAAAGTCAGCGGGTCAAACTGGGATGAGCTTGACCCTTGACTCTCTGGCAGGCTCAGAAAGAGAGGAAAAACTGACCTGGATGAAAGGGGCAGACATCAGTGGCCTCTGCTGCTTAACAGAAACAATAGGGCCCATGAGAATTGTTGGGGGGGAAAGCACAAAGATTCTCGCTGCAATCCAGGGCCACTCCGAGGTGAAGAGGGCAATTCTGTCTCTGCCACTTCCCACCTCCCTTTCAGCATCGACTGTGTCAAATTTCTGCCCCCTTCCTCCATACTCCTAATTCTTACCCCTACCTCTCAACCAAATTAGAGTTCATCTGGAACAGATTACGTCCATCAATTCACTTTCACGCTAGGCCAGGGTGTCAGGCCTCTGCGGGACAAGGGCATTTGATTACAGGCCAATTCCTTAGGTCAAAGGAACGAATATTCAATTCTGGGCATGAGGCTGATGGCATATGGACTCGTTGGTAGGGACCTGGAGGGTTGAATGAGAGCTGCTTATTAAGAGCTTGGCCTTCCTCATCCATGAAGTATCAGGTGGGGATGGGAGAGCTGGCAGGGATCAAGGATGTAACCTCCACCAGACTCTCCTAATCCTGACCACCCACCCACCCAACCACCGACACAGAGTCTGAGCCCAAACCATAGGCTCCTCGGTCAGCACAGCTATAAGACAGGCCCCATAATACCACCTTCCAACCATTCTGACACCCCAAGCTCTTTTGATTTAGTCATTGTGGCGCCACCACTGCATCAAATATGAAAACTTTCCAGCCTGGAGAGGCCCAAGGCTTCCCTGTAGGGCAGAGGTGGGGAGCTGGGGGCAGAGAGTGAGGAGTGGCAAAGCAAAGTTCTGCTCTTCACTGGCTCTCATCCCTCTTGCCCTGCAGACCTCCAACAAGCACACACAGCCACAAAAGATGCCTTGGCCCAGAGAATCCAGTTAGGAACTTACTGACAGTGGAAAATCAAGTCCCAAAAGACCATTAGCAGGTGAGTGGTAATTTTTTTTTTTTTTTTTTTTTGCAGGGGGTATAGCAGGGGTGAGTGTGGGAAGGGAGAGAAAGCTTCTGTGCCCCTCACATCAAACCGAACAGGAGTCTGGCTTTGGAAAGAGAATATACTTATTACCTCTGTCTTGATCCCTTCAACTGAGCTCTGAAGTTTTTATTTCTTCAGTCAATTTAGCCTGTCTTAGTAACCAATCCTTGTGAATTTTGCTCCTCTTTGGAATGACCCTCGTGTCAGGGAGAGACAACTGGAGTTAGGGGAACCCGGTTTCCAACCTCGCCCTGAGAAAGCCTTCTTTCCAATTATCGTCCCAACCACTTAGAATGAATTTTAACGGGCTCTGCTTTTCCTGGGATATTTTTCTTTGAACTCCTAGACTTCCCTTCATTGCAAGTTGCCATAATATGAACCAGATTTTTTTTCTCCCTCTTGTTTGCTTAAAAGGCGTTAACTATAAATTAGAGTATCTTAAGAACGAGGTGTCACATGCGGGGCCTCGGGCTCCTCAGCCCCAGAGCCCCACAGCTGGGAGAGGGGCCAGGCCGCCTCTTTCTTTGGCAGCCAGGCTCCAAGACCCAGGCCAGGGATGAGCCCGCCCTCCTTTTCAAAGCTATCCAGTTACATCGATGTACAGAAACGGCCTTGTTTGACTTAAACATGAAGTTTTATTCCCCCACAACCCATTTCTTTCCTAGAAGAGCAAGAGAGGGAAGAGTGGTTTTAAATGTACATTTCTTCGGAGTTATTTTCCATGTGGGTTGTTTCATTCTAAAGAGTATTCACCCACCATGGGCACCAAGGTTCATTTGCAACAAATAAACCATGCTCCCAGGCCTGGAGTTTACCTCTGGGGGTTGCCAGTCGGTAACTATCAGGTCATGACACAAGGAAGCCAGTGAAACCCACACTGGATTTTCTGAGGTGCTGTCCATTAGAGGCCCATCAGGGAATGTTCACAGCTGCCCGAAACCACAGCCTTCCAGGTCTGAATATCGTGCCTCCAGGAGACAAAGGAGCCAACAAGCAGACAGACGTCATTTGAAAGTAGTTCAGTTTTACTTTTTAGGATACTCAAGTTCACAGCTGTTACTCAATATCAAAATTCAGAAGACACTCACTGGGCACCCACTGTTTACCAGGCGTAGTAAAGGCACGGCGTCATTATTCAACGGACTGCTCACCCGTGGTGGGTGGCACTCAGCTGCTCCATGCTCCAAGGCCCTCCATCCTCTGAAGCACAGTGGAGGCTACAGGTCAGCTCCCGAAGCCCATCTCAGACAGAGGGCTTTTGACTTGTAAGAACTAGGTGCTTCAGTGTGGGAGAGTTTAGTTTTGAATTCTGAAAGGGCTTGGCCTACAAGATCACCCCAAGCTGGGCCTGAGCACAGGCTGTCTGGAAATGACAGGGCAAGCTGGCATGCCACAAGGGGGCAGGGGCTGTCTCAGCTCCGGCTTCCACAGCAAAACACCCCAGATGGGGTGGCTGAAACAACAGACATGTATTTTTTTCCACAGTTCTAGATGGTAGAAATCCCAGATCAAGGTCCCACAAAGTCAATTTCCAGTGAGGACTCTCTTCCTGGTTTGTAGATGCCAACTTCGTGCTATGGTCTCACATGGCCTTTTCTCCATGTGTTTGCATAAAGTTCATAAAGAGAGAGGAAAGGGGTGGGGTGGAGAAGGCGCTCTGGTTCTCCTCTTATAAGGGCACTAGGCCCCACCCTTGTGACCTCATCTAAACTTAATTTCCTGCCAAAGGATTCACCTCCAAATACCATCACATTAGGGTTACTGCTGCTGCTGCTAAGGGCTTCAACATATCTATATTGGGGAAAGGAGGCAAAAACTCAAGCTGTAATAGGCATAGCTGCCCTCAAAAGCTGGGAGAAGGGCGGTAGGAGGTGGTGATTTAGTCACTCAGTTGTGTCTGATTCTTTGTGACCCCATGGACTGTAGCCCACCAGCTCCTCTGTCCACGGGATTTCCCAGGCAAGAGTACTCGAGTGGGCTGCCATTTCCTCCTCCAGGGGATCTTCCCAACCCAGGGATTGGACCCAAAGGGCAGTAGGGGAGGGCTAAAGTTTCAAGTGTGGGACCCGTTCCTTCACCACATGCAGCCCTTCCCCACACCCCTCCTCCATCCAGCCCAGGGTAGAAACACTGGAGGAGGAAGGAGAAACTTCCAGAAAGAGCTGGGAACCCAAAGCTGAGGGGACACGCGTTGTGCTTCCCTTGGGAAAGTGGGAGCTGGGAGACCGCCTCCTTGTGTCCCCAGCAACACAGGAAAGCTGCAGGAGAGCTGAAACAGAGGCGTGGTGAGGCCAGCCAGAGAAAGGAGCTGAGACAGTGGCCCCAAGACCAGGATGCGGCTGTATGAGGAGTCGAGGCGAGAGGTGGATGTGGAAGGGCTGGGAGACTCAGGGGTATGCAGGGGGGCCCGCGAGCATCAGTGGCCAGAATGGGTGTGAGGGAGGACTGGACTCCACCAGCCCTCAACTGTGCTGCAGAAACAGCCTGAGAGTTACATCCATAGGAGTAGATGCAGTGAGGCTGGAGGGAACCCCCAAAGGCCAGGCAGTATGGAACCCAGTCAGCCAGACGGCAGAAGCCAGTAGGAGGGACCACAGGAGGCCAGACCCTTGGCCCCCAGCAGCTCAAAGGTGTCCTCTTTCACCTTGACTCTCCCCAGGAGAGCAGGGCAGAGAAGGGACCCTTGAGAAAGAGGGAGGCATTCTGAAAGATAGAGGATTTTTCCCAAAGCAACTTAGTCTACAAGAGACTTCTAAACCAGAAATGACTAATTTGAACTACAAGATTAAATGCCAGCCGCCCCCCACCCCCCACCCGAGAACCTTTGTCTACAAAGTAAAAATTGGGTCTGTGAACAAGTAGAATTCATTCATGAACAAAGTCACAGGGCCACAAACTCCCCTTTTGTGGCTGTTGATTTTGTACCTGTCTCATTATTTTGGATGCGATAAGTTTTGCCATTTCCCTTTTGAAAATGAGAAAAGAGAAGCTCAGAAGGTGGAAGCAACCTGTGGGTGGGCACACAGCTTGTAAGAGTGGGAAGCTGGGTGTGAACTTGAGTCTTCTGAGCCCAATTTCAATGTGTTTTGGGTTTGTTTCCTGCTCGCATCTCCCCTAACCTTCTCTGGGCAGGCTCAGCTCTCCTGGGTGAAAAGAAGGCAGGACAAATGGTCCCCAGCTGCCCACGGTCACAGGGCATCAAGGGGTGAGTTGACACTTTTCTCCCAAGCCCACATCTCCTCCAGATAGCAAAACCAACCAGTTAGTAGGACATAAAAGGCCAGAGGGACAGGTAACTACCTGAGTCATTAGCTACAATGATACAAACTGACCTGGTTTAGAGACAGGTTTGCCATCCCCTCCAAGTGTTCAAACACATACAGCTGGACTAAATATCTGTCCAACACCAAAACCTTCCTCCTTCTGTCCCTGCTGATACCAAGCAGGACACTGCGGGGCTCCTAGGCACAAAAAACTTGGTGTCCCCCATTTTTCGATTACAGGAAATAGGCTTTATTCAGCCTCCATGACCTTTCCTGAGAAAGGGCAGGTTCAAACAGTTGCTAAATCCACAGAGGGAGGAGCTGCAGAGACAAGGGAGGAACAGCCAAGAGAGGACAGTGCAGCTTGGGACAGGGTCCTGGTTCCCCCTCAGGGGAGCCACACTGTATCTTTGAGCTCTTGTGCAAACACTGAAGCCCCCACCAGGTGGGAGATGTTAATGGTGTGCTGCCCAGAAGCACAGACATCCCAGACAGGTTGGAATCAGAAGGTTGATGATGCTGACTCCCACTTACTGCACCACCATCAATTGAAAGGATGTTGGTGAAATGACCAAGGCCTTTTTGAACCATTGCTATAAAACACCTAACATCTCTTCCTCCAGGTTGCAGCACATGATTTTGAGGTCATTAGCCCACTGTGGCCCCCTTTGCCTGCCAAAATAATAGTGTCAGTTGCTCCGTCATGTCCAACTCTTTGTGACCCCATGGACTTTAGCCTGCCAGGCTCCTCTGTCTATGGAATTCTCCAGGCAAGAATACTGGAGTGGGTTGCCATTCCCCTCTCCAGGGGATCTTCCCGACCAGGGATCAAATCTGCGTCTCCTGCATTGCAGGCAGATTCTTCACTGTCTGAGCCATCAGGGAAGCCCATGTCACCAGGAAAGCTGGCCAGAGAAATAAAAGCTACTCTTTTTTACTTCACCCAAAACTCTGGTTCCAAGATTTAATTCAGTGTCGGGATACAGAGGCCAGATTCAGCTTCACGTCTTTTGATTCTGTCAATATTTGCATCTCACACCTCCTTCAGCGCCATCTGCAGCCTCCGTGGACAGTTCTTCTGTGTCAGAGCCCTGCCCACCTCTTTGCATTGTCATGTTGCTCTACTACAGAGATCAGTCTCTAACCCCACTTTTAAAACAATACGTTTCTCCCTAAGTGTCTAGAAACCCTACTATGCATCTGTGGTGAAAATGCATAGTAGGGTTTTTAAACATGCCAGAGAACTAGGCATGGACTTTGGCCAGCAAATCTTACAGACACAAACTGGGGTTAAACTGTTCAAAAGTAGGTTAAATGTGTTTTTTGTTTTCTAGTAGTTTGGGGTCTGAATTTTCGCTGCAAATCAATTTTCCCTAATTTAATCTACTTATTTTTAAGACACTATTTTAGCTTGAACCCAATAATAGATTTTACTGTCAAACTATAATTGATTTTGCTCTCAGCACTTTTTTACAACTCAACTGATTATGAAATGCCTATACAGTGGGGACAACTGATAGATATCACTGTCCTTTGTGACTTTCATGAATCTGGATTACAGGCAACAATAATAGATAATAATTTGTAATTGTTTTGAACACTTACAGTCTAGTGGGTACTGTACTAGGCAGTTCCCATAGAATTATCTTATTCAGTCCTCACAATGACTCTGGGAAGGAGCTTCTAGTGTTACCTCCATTTCTCTGAGGCACAGAGGACCTAATTAATCTACCCAAGGCCACAGAATAATGGGTGATAGAAACTAGATGAGTACCCAGGGCCTTCCAACTCCAAAGCCCATGTTCTTTACCACTCTACTATGCTGCCACATAGAAACAATGTCCAATAGATGTCCAGATAATTTGGTCTGTCAGTAGGAAAAGTGGTGGTTCAGATGGTAAAGAATCTGCCTGCAATACAGGAGATATGGCTTCAATTACTGGATCAGGAAGATTCCCTGGAGAGGGGAATGGCAACCCACGCCAGTATTCTTGCCTGGAGAATTCCAAGGACAGAGGAGCCTGGCAGGTTATGGTCCATGGTGTCACAAAGAGTCAGATACAACTGAATATAAGTAATAGTGGTATTGAATAATGATATGTATGCTTATGTCCATGAGAGTAATTTGAAAGTCAATCACCTAGTTACTAACTCAGGCCAACATATTAACCCCTCTCCATCTCAATAGTGAGGACAGGGTCTGATTGTCTCCTCTGTGATGACCATCCTAATGTATGACTGATGGATGTGACGAGGCTCCCCTGAGTCCTCTGGAGCACTGCTGAGGCGGTCTCTGGTCAGGCAGGCAGACCCAGGTAAGACCAGCCAGTCAGTTTCCGGGTTTGCCTGCTTTGGCTGGCCCAGCAGGGACCTGGGATTTGACTGAAAATGAACAGAAGGCAAGGAGACTTCTATGTAATCATCAAATGTGTTTACAGCCAGACCCCAGTTTTCACCACCTTTCGTTTTACCAATCCATTCACCCAGCCACGCCTGAAAGCCACCTACATTTAACTTTTCACCACCTTGATTCAAGAATTTGTCAGTTTCTACCAGGCGGTTCATGTTACCAGTCGATCGTTTCCCGACTGATGTATGAGTGACACCTAGGTGTAGATGGAGGTAACTGCAGACCACAATCCTTCCTCTGTTCTTCGATCTTTCCTGTAGCCTTGCAGGGAGAGCAGGAAGCAAGGGCTACATTAAGATCTTCGCTACATTTGACTCAATACCTAGAAAATCATACAGATGCAGTTTCTGCAAGACTGGAAAAAAAGAAGTTAATAAATTTAATTTCCATTCCTGGATGGCTCAGTGGGTAAAGAATCTGCCTGCAATGCAGGAGATGTGGGGTAGATCTCTGGATTGGGAAGATCCCCTGGAGGAGAAAATAGCTACCTGTTCTGATGGAGAGAGGAGCCTGGTGGGATATAGTCCATGGGATTGCAGAGTCGGACAAACTGACCCGAAGCACTGATGGACGGATGACCACATACACTGAAATCACTGAATGCTCAGAATGCTAAGGGAGACAAGGATAGGTTATCCCCCAAACAATCTCTACCACCAAACTTCTGATCAAACTTGGGCAAACGGCATCTTTCTGGGCCTCCATTCTTTCCACATTGTCTCCTCAAAATTCTCAATGAGGATGTTGGATAGTGTGGTATAAACCGTTCTTAGAAGGCTTAATTCTAAGATGGAACACAATACTTCTGTGTGACAGCTTTGAACGGCTGCTATTTTGTCTCAAGCTGGCAGGTGGGACAATAAGTAAAGAATAAATGATCTTGAGACACTTTGGAAGTGACTAAGGCAGGCACTACCTAAGCCCATTGCACATTTCCCTGCCTCTCCTTTCCCCAACTAACAGAACCCTGATGATATTTGTGTTGGCAACGTTCCTAGACCAGACCCAGGTCTGGCTAATGGGATGTAACCAGAAGTCAACTTGGTGTTGCTGCTGAGAAAGCTATTGTTTGAGGCAAAGACACAGACTTCGCTGACAAGCATCCTCAGCACTTCTTCCTGCCTGGAAGGTGGACTCAGTGGGGCAGGCTGGTCACCGGTGCTCATGAGGACATGTGGTCACATGCTAAGGTACCAGAAGGCATCTTGGTCCTTGACAAGAGCATCTTCACAGGCCTAGGGCCTCTTCCTCTGGAGCTGTTATTCCGGGAAAACACACACCTTTATTTGGTTTTATCACTGTTGTTGGATTTCTGTTATAAGCAGAAATTCATCCCCAACTGACACAGCAACTCAAGTTTCGTCATTCATTTTCTTATTCAACAAATATTGGAGTACGTGCTTGTAAGCGTGCGCAGTCGCCGTGCCTGATGCTAAGAACCGCGGGGCACCTGCAGTCTGGAGAGATAGGCTCTGTGTCAGTGTCTCTCATCAGAAGGCCGGGAAGGAAGGGAAGTGGTCAGAAAAGCCTCTCACTCCCCACCCCCACGCCCCCACAGGTGACTCAGCTGGGTATTCAAGAATTCTCCTGGAAGGGGGCTTCCCAGGCGGCTCAGTGGTAAAGAAGCCGCCTGCTAACACAAGAGACCTGGGTTTGATCCCCGGGTCAGGGTGATCCCCTGAAGAAGGAAATGACAACCCACTCCAGCATTCTTGCCTGGAAAATTCCATGGACAGGGGAGCCTGGTGGGCTACAGGTCCATGGGGTCACAAAGACTCAGACATGAGTAGCGAATGAACACATACACACACACACGAAGGGCAAAGAGGGCTCTAGTCGACCCAACCCAATGGGCATTTCCCTTCCTCTGTGCTGACAGTGCCTTGGTTTCACTCCAGTGCTCCTCTCTCCCTCCCTCTCCCTTTCATGCCTTTGTTAAATCATTTTGCCAGTGATTTCTTTAGGATGGGCCTGAGATTCAGTTCTAATGAGACAGGAGGCAAATTCTGCTGCGATGGTGTCTAGAAAAGCTTTATTCACTCTTAAAAAGAAGACAAAGAAGAAAGAATGGACTGTTTTTTCTTCTACTGGTCCTCATGTCTGCCCACAATGCTTACACCCATGGCAGATACCCTGGAAACAAGGGAAGTGAACCAGAGGAGACCGCCCTGAGCTTGGCAGACTGGAAAAACAGCATTTCAGTGGCATAATATACTTGCCATCTTAATCAAACCTAGACCCACCAGATGCCCAGGCCTATGCTATGTGAGTTAATAAATCCTCTTAATGTTTGTCTTTTGGATTGGATTTTCGTTACTTGCAGCCAAAAATTCCTGCTACGAAGGCATTCTGGAGAGAAGTAGCAGCATATGCTACAGAAACAAGAGATATGACAAGAGATGACCTGTTTTAAGACCTAGAGGTATTAAAGACCACATCTAAGGTGATAGAGTAGCTTGATGAAATGTATGTGGGTGCTCAGTTGATCAGTTATATCCTACCCTTTGCGACCCCATGGACTATAGCCCGCCAGGCTCCTCTGTCCATGGAATTTTCCTGGAGTGGGTTGCCATTTCCTCCTCCAGGGGATCTTCCTGACCCAGGGATCGAACCCATGTCTCTTGTGCCTCCTGCACTGGTGGGTGGGTTCTTTACCACTGCACCACCTGGGAAGCCCAGTTTGATGAAATGACGCCACACAATTAAGCAGAGACCTGAAGACCAAGGGAGAACTACTGAGAATTTTCAGCATATGACACTGGCAATTCTGTATCAGGAGCAACACCAGAAACAGGAAGACCATGGCAGTGGTTGTTTTACTTACCTACACCAGTAGTGATGAAGACTTGAAGAAAGGGAATGACAGTAAGAAAAGCAAAATACAGAAACCCACTGAGGCAGCTCTGGGATCTCAGAGCTCTGGGATCTCAGAGCCCCTCTGGGTGGGGCCTGGATAACCAGCTGGGTGTTGCTCATGGAGATACAGAAGGAAGCACCTATGAGAGTAAGATTATTTTCTTTGGGAGAAGTTGGGGGAAAGATAAGAAAAATTCCATTTTAATTATCCTGACATTTGAGGTCCTTATTGGGCATCTAGGTGGAGCCATCCTGCATGTAGTTGCTAAGGGGGTAAAGTATGAACTACTTTCCATGCCTGAACTCAGCCAAATTTCCCCCATGCTCCATGTTTTGATGCACAAAGAAAGCACAATATCATAAAGACCCTGTGCATTTTCATAGGTAACATTTGAAGCCTACTACCTTGAAAAGAACTTTCTGAGGCTTATAGCCATAAAACTAAACCATCACTTCTTCCCCAGGCAGCCCAACCAATGATCCTGACCACCCCTTGAACTTCAGGCTTGGATATACAGCTGCTTACTTGATCTCACCATTGGAAATGATTGGCAGGATCAGCTGAGAAAAGGAAGAAATTCCGGTTGATCAAGTATAAGGAGATAAGAACATGGATCTGGGGTTCCTGTTGTAAATGTGGTTGTAAGGCCAGGGGATACCCAGGTAAGAACTGGTGAAGAATGAATAGATCATACAATTCAGTAGCTCGAGATGAACAGTGTTGAACAATCTCAGGAGGATGGCACGGCAACCCACTCCAGCATTCTTGCCTGGACAATCCCATGGACAGAGGAGCTTGGTGGGCCACAGTCCACAGGGTCGCAAAGACTTGGGCACGACTGAAGTGACTGAGCACCCAGGTATGTGAACAAGCTCATGGCTGGCTAAACAACAGGTTGACTCATTCACCTGAAGTAAGTACTGTGTGCTGACTCACTGCGCTGGTCAGTGGAGGATCAAAGATGAGTAAGACGACGTTGGTCAGGGTTCAAGGTATTTCTGGGCATCCATGGAGAGGCAGACATATAAATCAAAATGACAGCGGAGAATTACAGGTGTCTTGATAGAAGCCTATCTGAGGCACAACAAAAGCCTCCATCCTCTCCTGGGACTAAGAGGAACAGTGTTAGACAGAAGAAATGATGCCTGAACTGAGTCTTGTCTTGTCTGGTGAATGGCTATTTGCCATTTATATAGGGAAGAAGGTGGGGCAAAGTCTAAAGGCATAAAACAGAGGCATGGCCTATTCAGAGAGCTATGGCTGAGTAAGTGCTTCAGGAGGAGAGACGTAGGCAGTGGCTGCATCACTGCACACACTGAAGCCACGCTATGGAGTTTGGACTCTGTGGACAGTGAAGATGGGGATGGCGGGCACAGGAGGGGAGTAAATTTACTCTGATTTATATTTTAAAATCTCTTGAACAGCAAAATGATAGCTCAACTTTCATGAAAGAAAACAAGAAAAGAGGCAGGAAGACCAGTTAGGAGACCCCTGCAATGATCCATAGATCTGAAGACCTGAAATGAAGCAATGGCTTTAAGAAGACAAGAAAGCGGCAGACACAGAAGAATTTAAGAATGCAGGATGGACAGAACTCGGTCACCAAGGATGTGGAGAGGCAAGAATAAGGAAGGCATCTGGTTGGTCTGGCTTGGGAAACCAGGATAAAGGTGCCACTTGCCAAAATCAGAAACATGAGGATGAACAAGGTGGGAGAGAAACGTGAGTCCAGCTGTGATCCAGTCAAACATCTCCAGGCGGAAACGCACAGTAATGAATTAGCATCACTCAGCAGCTCCAAAGAGACCTGATTGCAGAGGACACATTGATTCTCTTGGTAAATTTCTGTCTTCTGATTGACAATTAAATCGATAAATGACTAGACAAGTTAGGAATGTCACTTGTGCTCACCGAAGAGGTGGTATCAGCCTAAGACACTTCAGATTGACTCAGTACTTTTGCACTCTTCATTTAATACTTCAGAACAGTGGACTTTGGATATTTTAGATGGAAATAGACCCACAGATGATCTGACCTGCACTCAACCTAGACATCCCTCCCCCAGCACCAGTTTCTCAGTTTATTCACATGCTACCTGTGCATCTCTGTATGCCTGCCTGCCCCCTGCCCCGTTCACTCCACATTTAATAGGCATTCACACCATTTTTGAAATGGAGGGCAGAATCACATGAAAAAGGCCATCCTATTGTTAGAAATTTCTGTTTCTTAGGGACATTTTTTTAACCTTAGGAACTTTTAAAAAATGTTGACAAAAGGCCTGTTATCTCAGAAAGTACCCTCAGCCTTAGGAGAGGCAGATTTTTCAATTGAGAGAAAACCTCTGATCTTCAAGCAATCTATGTAACAGAAAGGATGTGTGACAGTCTTCAAGTCTAGGATTTGCCTCAGGTCCTTTCTTCTAAAAAATAAAAAAGAAGTATTTGAAGAGCGTTTGCTATGCGGCTTTTGTTTTGAAATGACATTTGCCCACTGTGCTTTAATTCAATACATAGCTTAATGATATAAGCGATGCTTGCTGCAGAATGGAATGGATTATAGCTTTGAACATGGCACCTTTCCAGCTTTTTAAAAGCACACCAGCACGAGGAATTTTTTTTTTGAGTGATCTGGGATGTTGCAGTTTTGCAAATGACCAGCAGGGGGAGCTGGGCAGTGTAAGTGGCAACTTAAAATTTTTTGTTTCTTGCTTCTGAAATGTATAAGCACTTTTAAGGGGCTGTCTCAATGCTCCCTTGTTGCAAAATTTAACGTTATCCCTCCTAATCCCAAATTCCAAAAATACATGTGGCTTCCAAGCAATATTGTGTTCACACCTAGAAGGAGAAGAATATGTTTTTCTCTTCATTACAGGTTGAGCACAGCCAAGTCATGTCAAGAGACTTGTGGGGAGAGAACAGTTTTGTCTTCTGGACACGAACAGTATTTATAAGCAGCCAGAGCAGCCCAGGGAGGCCACGTGAGGAAGGAGGAAAGACACAGCAGATGGGTCCAATCTCCCCCAAAAGAAATGCTTTAAAAACAAAAATGAAAACAAAGCAAATCTTTCACTCCCTCCTCCCTACAATTTGTATTTGGAAGGATTATAAACCTAAAGAAAAAGTTGCAAGAACAGTTCCATTAACATCCATGCATCCTTCACTTAGATTCAGTGACCAATTTACCACACTCGTATTTTCCCTCTGCTCCCATTTCTCCTCTCTCTCTCCTTTTCATTAATTCCACTGACATTTTTTTTTTTACTGAAGCATAGTTGTAATACAATTTATGTTAGTTTCTGCTGCATAGCAAAGTGATTCATATATATATACATTTTAAAAAGAATGTATATATATATATATATATATATCTCCAAACTCATGCAAAGGAATTAGGAAGGAAGATTAGTAGTGGCCCATGATTGTTAAGGAACTGAATATAATCATGTAAATATATATATATATGTATATATATATATACATTCTTTTTAAAATTCTTTTCCATTATGGTTCATCATACATAGAACGTTAAGTATAGTTCTCAAGTGCTATACAGTAGGGCCTTATTGCCCATCCATTCCATACATAATAGTTTGCATCTGTTAACTTCAAGCCCCCAATCCATCTTCCCCCTCCCCCCCCAACAAACCACCAGTCTGTTCTCAGTGTCTGTGAGCCTGTTTATGTTTCACAGATAGGTTCATTTACATCATATCTTAGGTTCCACATATAAGTGATATCATATGGTATTTGTCTTTCTCTTTCTGACTTATTTCACTTAGCATGATAATCTCTTTAAGTCCATCCATGTTGCTACAAATTCCATGCTTCCAAAAGACATGTAATTTCAACATTGAACTCTAGATGTCACTGTTAACCAGTTCTACACAACCACCCTTCATAAGGTAAAAGTCATCACCAAGATTAAAGTCACATTTATGTGATATTGTGCTACTTAATCTATAAAAACTGGAACAGCAATAAGACACAGAATTCCATTAAATAATACTGTATGTTTTCTAGTCTCACTTTGAGGGGCTCAAAAAAAAAAAAAAAAAAAAAAAGGCCTGTTTTTCCCCAAGTGAGAGATAATAGCAAAAACATATCATGCAGCATTGGAATAGCAGGCATTGTCATATATTTGAAACCTCCTATTGGAGGTAAGAGGTCTTTAGACTGGTCTTTTAGAAACTGATTTGAAACCCAAAGAATACAAAGATCTTTCACCCAGGAAAAGCTCATCATAGCTTTCATAAGGGAAATAAGAGCACTTTAAGGTTTTGTCAAGTACAGTTTTGAGAAAACAAGGCTAGTATCTGGAAACCAAAAACTGAAACCAGCTCTTTTAATTCACATGATTATATTCAGTTCCTTAACAATCATGGGCCACTACTAATCTTCCTTCCTAATTCCTTTGCATGAGTTTGGAGATTGGGCAAAAAATAATCTTTTCTTCTGGCACTCTCTCAAGGACATCAGGTATTGCTATAACTACTAGCATTATGCTGAAAATAAAACACAGGAAAACATAGTAAAAATAAGTAGGAAAATAGTAAATTTCTAAACACCAGGAGATACTGATAAGATTTAAAGAAATCAATAGGATCCATATACATACTATATAAAATTTCTAGACGATATTTCTGTTTATTGAATGACAGAAGATGGGACCCCAAGAACTGATTTGCTCTTAGGAACCACATTTTTTCCTCTGGTTTATTCTAAAAGAAAAGAGCTGCTGGAACTTTTATTCTGTGCTTTTCAATAAACCTTAAGAAATTTTATTAAAAAAAAAAAAGAAATTTTGTAATTCCTTTTTTCTTGTCATGGTTTTGCCATCTGGAGTACCTTTCATGATTGTAACTTCTGTTATTCTAGTCCTAAAAGTCACGAAGCATACATTTCCTAATCAAATGAAAATGTATTGTAAGTATGAAGTCTTGCTAAAGCCCCCATAGATGGCTTTTCCAAGTGATAAACAATGAAGGCCATAAGTACAGTAGCTCCACGCAAACTTACCTTTTGTAAGTTTAAATGCCATCCATTTTATTTCTCTTTCAAAATGTATGTTCTGGTATTCATTTATGAACAGACATACAGACTAATGAAATATACTAGAAAGCCCAAAATACATATACACATGCATACATTCATACATATGGTAATAAAGAGGGAACCCCAAAATAGTGGGGGAAAGATTTATTCAATTATAGGAAAGGCAAAATTGGATAGCCATCTGAAACAAAGTAAAATTGAATCCATACCTCTCATGATACACCAGAATAAATTCCAAATGGATTAATATGAAATGTAAAAATGTAAAAGCATAATTATAAATTACTGAAAGAAGACACAGAAGAAAATTTTTAACTTCAAAGTGTAGAGTCTTTCCATGACACAAAATCTAGAATCAGATAAGAGAAAATTACTAAATTCATCATTTAAAAAATGTAAAACTTCTGCTTGGCAAACAAATAAATAAAACCACAAGAACAAAGATACAGGTCAAAAGGCTACTTGAAGAAAAACGCCTTGAAATTTATATATAAAAAAATTCTTTCATGTATGAAAAGCTTCTACAAATTAAGAGAATGATCAACAACCCAACAGAAAGACAGATCACAGGGGAGGAATATAAAGGGTTCCCCAGGGCAGGAGATCAAGGTGCACGCGGTGCAGGGCGGGGATGGGGGTGGGGGACTGAAATGAGGCAGGTGAGGTACTTAAGGCACATTTAAGGAGACCCTGAGAATTTCATTTTATTCAGTGCCTCCTTAAATTCTGCATCCAAGGCACCTCACTCATCCTACTCCAAGCTGAATGGATCATCTTACTGAAAGGATCTTAAACACAGGAAAAGAATCCCAACCTCACTCAAAATAAACACAAATGAAAACTACCCAAGATACCATTTTTCACTTATCAGATTGGCAAAAACCCAAATGCTGGACAACACACCACCCTCAGACGTTGCTGGTCTAAGGGTTAGTTGTTTCAGCCCCTCTGGAGAGCAATTTGCCACCCACTGGGCATTAAAATCACAAATCCATATGTACTCTTGACTCCTAAGACTTCGTCCTACCGATACAGACAAACATAAAATCGACTTACACACAGGAGTATTTATTGTAGAATTCACTGCTGGTAACGGTAAAAGATTGGATATGACCTAAATATGCATCACGGTGAAATAGCTTATGGTTAGTTTATATAGTGCAGTACCATGCCACTGTCAAATGAAGGGGTATGTGTTTTAGATATTGAAATAGAAAGCTCCCCAAGATACATTAAGTAAGGAAAGCAAGGTCCAGGCGGTAGCCAAGGGGAGGGGGTGGGAGAGGGATGGACTGGGATTTCGGGGTTGGCGGGTGCAAACTGTTACATATAGAATGGATAAACAACAAGGTCCTACTGTATAGCACCAGGACCTATTAATATAGCCAATATCCTGTGATGAACCATAATGGAAAAGAATATAAAAATAGAATGTACATATGTGTAACTGAATCACTTCACTGTACAGCCGAGATTGGCACAACATTGTAAATCAACTATACTTCAATTAAAAAAAAAAAGCAGCTGCCTTAAAAAAAGGAACTATCAGAGAGGGGTTATTTCCTGCTGGGGAATGGGAAGCTGGGTGGATGGAGACAGAGTATCACTTTTTTTTTTAAAACTGGAGTCAAGTAAATATATTATTATCTATTTAAAATATGAAATAAAAATGTGTTTTCCTTTGGCACTGTTGTCCTCATACATCTGTTTCTACCGAGATGCATGACACCTCAGGATATTTTTCTGAAGCTTGTCTCTCACCCGAGCAGAACTGCTCACTACTTGGTGTGACCTTACTTTTGGCAGAAATGTAAACAAGACGCCCAAACTCGGAGTCAGGGTAACAGGCTTTCAGGCTCTACTGAATCAGGCTAAGCAGGCTCTGTCAATATGATCGATTAGGAACATAAGCTGACTCAGCAAGAAAGTGCACAGGGGCCAAGGGGAAAGAGGGGAACCTGGGCTTGTTAGTCCGAACAGACACTGCCTTGTGGCTTCCATATGCAACACAGTTTTCTGCATCCCTAAATATTTTTAAGATATTTATTTCTTTGGCTGCATTGCGTCGTAGTTGTGGCAGGTAAGATCGTTGATCTTCACCGTGGCTGCAAACTCTGTGGGATCTAGCTCCCTTGAAGAGGAGAAGTAAAAATTTTACATAACCTCCTGCTCCTTCTGCCTCTGTAACTCAGCTTGCTCCTAGCAAAGTCTGGATCACGTAGGTCTCAGAAAGTGGGGAATACTAGGAACTGGAGCTTATCTCATTCACCCTTGTCCTGCTCTTTGCAATCGCTCAGCCCTGCAAACCCGCTTAATCATGCCTGTCCGTGTATAAAAGCTCTGTAGCCCCTTTGTTCAGGGCTCAGAGCTTGGAGTGTTAACTCCTCTGGGCCCGCCAGTGTAATAAACCTGAGTTCGCCAACTCTCCAAGTGTGGGGCTTGGTTTCTTGACTTCTGCAACACCCTGACCAGGGATCTGTCTCGGGCCCTCTGCATTGGGAACTTGAGTCTTTGCTATTGGACCTCAGGGAAGTCCCCCTGACATGGTTATATACAGCGAGTGTTGCATAACTCTGCAGTCTCTGTATCCTACTCAGCAGTGCTTCTAGCCTGTATTTGGTTCAGGGCAGGAATAGGGATGGACTGGGGCAAAGGTGGACTGTCTGGCCCAGGGGACTTTGCTGAAGTTTCATTTTCTCAGTTACACGTGCCATTCAGCACCCTTGCCAATTTGGGTAAGAATATTTCTTAAGTTCCCTTTGGGGGAAAGCGGTCCCTTCAGAAGAACAGGGGAAAGGGACTCGAAAATCCTCTCTCTTCTGACACTGGTATAGGACAGGCCATCGGGAAGGGCAGGTAAGAGGCTTTGTATACCCTACCCCAATTTCACCTGAGCAAGTCTTTTCTCATCTGTTTTAATACTGGAGATCCTGGCTGACCCCCAAACCTGTTTTCGACCCATAAAACCACCTATTTTCTAGGGCACTCTTTTTTGGCCTAGACAATGACTCAATGGAGGACTAATTTTGCTATAGCCAGCATTCACCCAGGAAAACGTGAATACTTTGGAGGAAAGAAGGATGGCACCATCAGCGGGGAACCAGACTCACCCAAGGGCAGGGAGCAGAAGAAAATACAAAATAATCACCTCGGTATCTATGAGTTCCTGAGCACCATGAGTCCTGGCTGCAGGCCTGACACACATTTCCTCCAATCCTTGGACATGTATGGCTGGTAGTACTGCCTGCACTTGTAATATAGAACCCTGCTTACCTTGGAAACCTCCCCCTGACACCCATCTAATGGATGCCTCTCACCACTGTTCACTATTTCAGTTCCCCTGTCAACTTCAAAGTGCTCATCAAAATTTGTCATGCTTTTGTTTGCTAGTGAAAGTCGCTCAGTCGTGTCCAACTCTTTGTGACCCCATGGACTGTAACCTGCCAGGCTCCTCTGTCCATGGAATTCTCCAGGCCAGAATGCTGGAGTGGGTAACCATTCCCTTCTCCAGGGGATCTTCCTGACTCAGGGATCAAACCCAGGTCTCCTGCACTGCAGGCAGATTTTTAACAGTCTGAGCCACCAGGGAAGCTTTTTGTTTGTTAACTGACTTTTTATCACTTTCTCCATTAAATTTTAAGCTCAGTGTAGGTAGGAACTATGTTCATCTTTGCCATTTTTTTCCCTTATCTCCAGTGTATGGCTGGGAGCAGGCTATAGAAAAAATATGACTATTTGTTGAAGGCTCAAAGAGGAGGGGATATATATATATATAACACAACATTGTAAAATAATTACACTCTAATTAAAAAAAGATGAATTAATTATGTGTGTTGCCTGGGTTGTTGATTAATGCTTCGTTAATCCTATTCTTGATCATTTCTAGGAAAAGAGGTTTGGAAAATAATTTTCTAACTTGTTCTTCGGTTCATTCATTGACATGCTTTTATTTATTTATTTATTTATTTTTGACATACTCTTAAAACTTATTCAATTTATTAAAAAATCTTAATACCTTAATACCTTAAGTGTCAGGGGAAATACTGACTAAAACCACCTGCCCTGGCCAGGGCAGACAGCAGCTACTTGTATGAGTTACCTTAGACTAGGAAGTCCTGGTAAGGAACTCAGAACTAACAAGTCACCACCAACCGGAAACATTTGGGAAAGGGCAGAAGAAGACAGGAGATGCCAGTCCATATGTCCTGCCAACCTCCCAGAATCCTTCTTGCTGGAATCCATCTTGGCTAAGGGATGCGAGCATCACTGGGAAGAGCCCTGAGTCTGAATGATTGGCCAGAGGCAACCCAGAAACTAACCTCATCACCATAAAACCCCAAACTGCGAGCCACGTAGCAGAGCAGTCCTCCTGGGTTCCTTTACCCCACTGCTCTCTGCCTGGGCATCCCTTCCCATTAAAGTCTCTTGCTTTGTCAGCACGTGTGTCTCCCTGGACAATTAATATCCAAGTGTTAGATAAGAGCCCACTCTTGGCCCTGGATGGGATCCCCACTCCTGCAACAAAAGCACTGAGGATACAAATGTGTATAATACTCCCTCAGCTTTAGGAGTTCAGACACATGTCAAAATAACTGTAACATAATATGATAAGCATTTTAATACCCACAATCAGAAAGTACTCTTAGAACACGATTTGCTTGGGGTGGAAATACAACAGGGAATCCACCAAGTCACATAAGCTCAGAATTTAAGCAAAGTAAAAGCCCTCCACCCTCTTTCAAGGCTCAATTCATGCACATGTCTGGCACAGGCCAGAACACTTTACTCAACGCAACTGACCCTCTTGGTTTCATTCAAGTAACAAGAGAACTCTGAGCAAAGCCCACAAAATAAGCCACTGACCAAAAGAGAAAAAAAAAAAACAAAGAAGCAACTTGGGGCAAATAGGCAGAGAAAGGAGCAGGGCTGTTTGGTTCAGGAGAGCTCCAGGGCAGTTTATAACAGAGAGGAAGAAACTTGGCACCTGAATACAGGGGCGCACACAGATGCACACGCCCATCATGTCATCCTTTTGGTCACGGCAACACTCTGGTCCAGAGCTTATCTCTGAACATGTGGAAAGAGTTACCTTGCTGTAATTTATTGAATAAATATGAGACTGTCCACTGATGCGTCCTGATGGAGCCATCGGAAGCTGAGCGGTGCCCCAGCTGGGAGAGGAGGTGTGAAGGCGCCCCCGCCCCCGCCCTGCCCCTGAGGATGGGTAGATGGCAGAAGGCAAAGGCTGACCAGGCTATGGGGAGGGGCGGTGTGGCAGAAAGGGGTCTTCCCTCCACAGCAGAAAGCACCGTGGGAGACTGCACTCTCACATTTGCTTAGCTTCTTCCTGTCATTAGGTCTGTCTGGACTCAAGAAATTCAGTGTGAGCAAAATTAAAAGCAAGATGAGGGAGACAGGAGCCTGGGGAGGTGCCAAGAATTCTGCTTGACATTCAAAGCCTTGGGTTCTGGGGATCTGGCCAAGGGGGCTCCGCGTCCCTTTGCGAGCAGACTTCCACTGCCCATCAAGCCAAAAGGAAAAGCTTTGTGCTGGATTTAAGATGAATTTCATTTGCTAAAACCCAACAGACTGAGTCACCAAGTACCTCAATTCATTTACACATTTATTTTAAGCACCTATTGAAAAGCAAAGTGCCTGGAAATGCTCCCGGCCTGGATGGGTGGTAGGCTGGGGAAATGGGAACAAATAAGTACAAGAAGTGGGAACAGAAGAACAGTAACAGTGTTCAAGGGGGTCAGCCAGTGGCTTTTGAGCAGAGTCCCCTGGGTGGTCCGAGAGTGGACAAGGAATAACTCTCCAGGCTGACAGTGTGTCCAGGCTTGTGAAGGCACAACCTGGATGCCTGCTGGGTCAGGGAGCAACACGTCCCAGCTCGGCCAGCATCTAGGCCCTGGACTTTATTCCGCAGGAAATGGAGAGTCACAGATGGAATTTAAGCAAGAGAGAGGCATATCCTAATGAGTATTTTAGAAAGACAGTTTGCTTTGGAAAGAGGTGGTGAGGAAAATAAACCCTGAAGAGGGGAGACTTGAAGCACATGAGTTTCATCCTATCTCATTTAAATTACTTTCTGTTCTGATTAACAATTCACTGAAAAAGCCAATACCAATAGCCAACTCTCCATGTAGCACTGACGGTGTCCAACTCATTTTATCTTCATAACAGTCCTCTGTAAGATGGGGACTAATAATTCCTATTGACTGAGTTACTGTGAAGACACATGGCTTAAGGAAACCCTTCTGTATGAACAGCACACGGCACAGTGTCTGGCACAAGGGAAGCTCTCACAGGGGCTCCTAGCTGCCTGCATCAGCTCCAACACATTCCTGCATGAAGGTTTTGCATCAGCCTATTGTTTTATTTTATTTTTTGGCATCAGCCTATTATTTCAAGGCACCTACTCAAGGACTGCTTCTTCACCACCAGGGATTTTTTTTCTGGGGGGAAGGAGGGTGGGTCTTGGGGGTGATTCTGATCCTTTCAGGAGCATTTAAATGTGCAAGTCTGAGGTTTCTGAAAGGCTGGTCTCCAGGGAGCTAAGGTGATTTTTTTTCTTTTTTTGTGGGGTTTTTTTCTTTTTAGTTTTTATCCAAGGGACCCTGTTCTTTCAAATGCCTGCCATACTTTTGTAAGCAAAGTTTCATCTATTTTTATTAAGTTGTCGGCAAAAATAGCATGCACATGATCAAACCATGAAAATGTAGGATTTTTTAGACAGAGTTTGAAACGGAGATCAAGTAAAAAAAAAATCATAGCAAGTTAATGTGATGTTTAACGATAGAAATGATTACTGCATTGTTCTCTATTAATTAGACATAAATGCTGTCCCATTTCCATCAACGACAATCATGAGTGGGTGGGGCAGAGACTTCTCTGAAGACTGGCCAGAGGTTCCTATTTGATGTCTAGAGGGATGAGGTTAAGATAAAGAAGAAATCTCTGTGGGTTTCAGACACACTTTCTTGCTTTAGGAAAAGTCAGGGCTCCAGCTCTCCCTTCAAAGCCTAGCTATCAAAATGCAGTCCTCAGCCTGAAGCCAGCATTTGAGATCTTCACTCCCTGTCAAGAAAGGACGCGTCACACACTTCTGAGGGACTGGAGAGGAATTCCCATGTTCTCCAACCCTGAGCCCAAGGACTTCTGCATTCTTACAGCCTGGCTTCTCTTGCCACTCTTGGATGGAAAACATCAGTGGAGCTCCAGGGACAGGGTAAACGCAGGCTGGCCAGGGAGCACTCCATGGGCGCTGGAAGAGCATTCCAGCTTGCTCTGGGAGGGCCTGGGGCCTTTCTGCGGCTTGGTGTTGGGAGCACGCCCTTCTCCCCCAGCTACTCTTGTGTGGGTTTAGCTCATATTCTCATTTAGTGCTTGTCACTTTTCATTAACTTTTGTTGCAGGCCTGGGTTTGCTTTTACCTCTCTGTGGCTGGCAGAGGCTCTGTGGAGCTATTTCAGATGCAGACACTCCTGTTGGAGAGTGATAGCCCTCCCAGTCACAGGTCAGAGAGGCAGAGATAGCAATTTGAATTCCGGGCTTCCAATCAAATATTCAAAAAAGGCACTCTACCCTTTGAAAGTTACAGAGTAAATAGAGCTTAGCCTGGGAAGCAAATGTACTTCTGATTATTTAAACTGAAGTTCTAGTGAGGACAGGACAGTCAGTTGTTCCAACAATGTCTATGAGCAAATTTTGGGTAAATACACAGAGAACAAATAGGAAGTAATATCAAAGCTGTCCTTATTAACATCAAATTCCTATTCATCTACTCACATCCTGGGGAATATCTGTCTCGGTCTTCTTGCAACTATCATCTGCAAACTGTGTTGTCTGACACCATTAGTTTTCATCAGTTAGTAAGAATTCATACCCATATGTCCTTATTAGTATTTGTTTTTCTTTCATATCATCAGCTTAGAGGCACTTAAGGCAATACTAAGAAAACAAGCTCCCCCAGTGGAAACAGACCACATTTCCTCTTCCTTCCAACTCATCTCACCACTCTATATTTACATTTCTGGCTCTTTGTGAACTCTGCTTTAATCAAAGGGTCCTTTAAAACTTTGCTACTCAAAATATGACCCATGGACCAGCAGCATCAGCATCACATGGGATCTTGTTATAAAAATAGACTATTCAGGACTTTCCCCCGACCTACCAACATAGAATCTAAGATCCCCTGAAGACTCACGCTACAGCAAAGGGACACTGCCTCAAAAGGTAATGCGAACACATGCACCCCTGTGTGCATTGCAGCGCTACTTACAATAGCCAGAACACGCAAGCAACCTAGATGTCCATCAGTAGATGAACAGATGAGCTGTGGTGCATATACACAATGGAATATTACTCAGTCATCAAAAGGGACAAATGTGAATCATTTGAACTGAAGTGGCTGAACCTAGAGCCTATTATACAGAGTGAAACAAATCAGAAAGAGAAAAGCAAATATCATATATTAATGCATATATATACATGGAATCTAGAGAAATGGTACCAATTAACCCTTTTTGCAGGGCAGGAACAGAGCCACAGACGTAGAGAATGAACTTGTGGACACAACAGGAGGAGAGGGTGGGACGAGTTGAGAAAGAAGCAGTGACACATACGCTACCATGTGTGAAACAGACAGCTAGTGGGATACTGCCACATAACACAGGGAGGCCAGCCTGGTGCTGGGTGATGACCTAGAGGAGTGGGATGGAGGTGGGGGGAGAGGGGCTCAACAGGGAGGGGATATATGTATACAGCTGGCTGAGTCTCGTTGTTCTACTAACGCAACACTTTAAAGCAAACATCCTCCAATTTAAAAATAGAAAAAAAAATTTTAAATTGCAGCCAAAATATATAAGGAAAAATTATTATAAAGATGTATCTGTCAATTAAAGTATTTTAATTTTTCTGCCAAATACGATAATGTGAATCTCACAAATCTATAATCTGCTAAAAAAATTCAAGTATTTCTGCATAAAAAATTCAAACACAACAGGTCATATGAGGGCATAAGTGAACATAATACTAGGAAAAGTCAGCCTGCTTTACCAAGTGCCGGAACTGATAATGAGAACCATATGTGTATTAGCTCATGACTCCTCACTACAACACAGGAGGTAGGTACGTCCTCCTCGTGTTGTAGGTGATGTAGGGGCACAGAGAGCTCATGGAACTTGTGCAAGTTTACACAGTCATTGATGGAAGAAGTAGGATTTGAATGCAAGCAGTCTGACTTCAGAGGGCATGTTTTTAACCACTACATTATAACATCTCCCAGCAGTGTGCACTTGTATTTAGGAAATTAAACAGTTGATTCAGGATCCGAAAAAAAAAGCTAGGTTGCTATAAAGTGCATCATTTCAGGCTCAGTTAACATTTAGAAGAAGGGACTAGTTGAGTCGGAAATCACAAACTCTAATGGGACTTCCTTCAGTATTATCTGAAGACAGTAGGGATAGAAGGGATGCATGAAACGCCGTGGTTTTTCCAAAGGAGTCGAAATTGGGGCCACATGGGTCTCAGCCTGCAGTGTGCTCCCCACCATATTCCTTGCCACTTTTGAATCCCATCTCAAAGCTTTGTGGGTTTCTTGTGTGTCCAAAGGCAACTTCACATGCACCAAATATCAAATGACAGTTTTTTCCTTTCTTTACTCACAATCTCAGACTATCCATGTCATTGCTGTTTAGTTGCTGAGTCCTTTCCAACTCTTTGCGACCCCATGGACTATAGCCTACCAGGCTCCTCTGTCCATGAGATTTCTCAGGCAAGAATACTGGAGTGGGTTGCCATTACCTTCTCCCAGCGATTTTCCCAACCGAGGTATCGAACCTGCATCTCCTGCAAAACAGGCAAATTCTTTGCCTCTGAGCCATCTGAGAAGCCCCAGAATATTCATACTGCTTTGATAAATTATTTTGTATTCTATTTAAAACCTCATTAAGAAAAAGACTGGAGGGGGAAGGAGGTGCTTATAAATCATACTTGAGTAGCTCTAATACTAAACAATGCAGCAATTTACATTGAAAGTACAACATGAACTTTTAGATGTGATAGCCAAAGAGCTCTTCCTTTGATGAAACTTAGTCCTGCCTGTGATTGAGTGTTAATTAAGACAGAATCATAGCCTGGGCTCCAAAGAGTCATTTACCTGCTAGAGTCAGACCTCCACTCTTACATTTATAGATGAAAGGAGGGTGGACGTTCAGGGCCCAATGGATATGACTGTGGAACTGGTGCCATCTCCTTTGGGGCGCCTGTTTTTAAGCAAATGGTGCTTTCTGTCAAAGGGTAGCATCCCACAAGGATTCTCTCCAGCCCAGAATGCAGGGCGGGGAGTTCTTGGAACAGACTTCAGAAGTCCAAGGAGGCTGAAAACTTCCTGCTGAAAGTACAACTTCGGCTATAAAGGCACTGGACCGCTTTCATTTGGAAGCCTGCCGCAGTTGGTGGGAGGCAAGATAAAATATGCCATGCCCTTAAAATGCCACCCTGATGACGCCAACCGCCTCTTGACTGATCCAGCAGTGCCCTTTTCATAACCTCCTCTTCAGAGGTAAGGAAGAAGCTCCAGATCCAACAAGGAAAGATCGCTGAGTTTCTTTACAGCGCACATGATGTAAATGTAAACCACTTAATAATCGAAATGCCAGAGTGAGACTTGGCAACTCCCAAAGATCGAAAACTCAGAGCAGAACAAACCACCCCGTTTAATCCACTTCTCCCAGAGCTCATGGTTCAGAGTGGGGGTGGGGCGGTGGATGGGGGCGGGGGGTGGACCACAAGTGATGGGGAGGAAGCATACCACAGCCTGGCAAACAGCGCAGTTGGCAGGCACAGACCAAACACCCCGAGGCCCACTGCAGATACCCCAGTCCGGGGCACTTACCTTGCACTGCCCGGACACACAGATGGCCGTGCCATTCTGGTCGCAGGGGGTGCCATCAATGACCTTCTCAGCTTGCCGCACATAGAAGCGGTAGCCCATCGCCTGGCAGTTCAGCTCACACTTCCGGTTGCCTTTGACTACCAAAAACAACAACAAAAGCCAATCAGCATCTTTTATCTTTCCGTATTTTTTTATCAAGATAAAATTCACATAACATAAAATTAACCATTTTAACCAAAGCATGTATCTCAACGGTTTTTAGTATACTCACAATGTTTACAACCATTTTCACAAACTAACCTTAGAACATTTCCATCACCCCAGAAAGGAAACACTGGACCTATTAGCTGTGACCCCAACCTCTCTCCTCCTCCCAAGACCTTGGTGGCCGCCAAATCTATGTTCTGTCTCTATGAATGTGCCTATCCTCGGCATCTCACAGTCACACACATTTAAAATGCATTAAAAGTATTAGATCTCTCTGTATTTGATGGTGGAGAGAAGAGATTGCATCTTGATCTGCACACGTAGGAGAGATTTGATGCTGAGTGAATATCATAAAGGAATTCTTAAAGAATCTCAGAATACAAATAGGACTTCACTTTTAGGCATCCTCCCATCTTTAACAGTCTCAATTATATCATATAAATCAGTAATCACAGTGAGCACGCAATGTTTGTGCTCTGCTTTTTATTACTTAAAATCTATGCAGTTATTCCATTTTATGTTCTTTTAAATGGCCCAAGTTTCCTGTAATAATTCCTCCATTATGAGACATTTAAGTGGTGTGCCTATCACCTTAGATTGAAGTCTAAAGTCCTTTCAAGAGCTGAACCTCACCTACCTTTATAGTCTCATTTCCTACTGTTCTATTTCCAACGAAGCACTTCCTCTGTGCCGCTACTGATCACTGCTCCTCTGGCTTTGCCTACTTGACTAGCATCTGCTTCTACTTTGCTTTAGGTCCCAGGTCACCCTCTCCAGGAAGCCCTCCATGGATCCTGATCTTCCCTCTAAGTCCGTGTATCACAGGCTGATCCAGTCTCCTCTACTATACGGTTCAAAAAACATCATTTAAGGCATGGCTTTGAGGGACCACAGAGATGTGTCTGTCTTTTTTAACTAATTTATTTGTGTCTGCACAGTGTCTGTTGCTGTGTGAGGGCTTTCTCTAGCTGCAGTAAGCAGGCGTTACTCTTCCTTACGGTGCCTGGGCTTCTCATTGCGGTGGCTTCTCTTGTTGCAAAGCATGGGCTGTAGGGCGTGCAGGCTTCGGTAGTTACAGCACATGGGCTCAGTAGTTGTGGCTCTTGGGCTCTAGAGGGCAGGCCCAGTAGCTGTGGTGCACCGGCTTAACTACTGCATATGGGATCTTCCCAGAGCAGGGATCGAACTCATGTCCTCCGTATTGGCAGGTGAATTCTGAACCATTGGGCCACCGGGGAGTCTGAGATGTGTCTGTCTTACTCACTTTTGTATCTCCAGCGCTCAGCAGAGAGCTTGGGCACGGGGTGAATGCTCAACAAATAACTGAGGAATAAAGGCAAGGACGTGTGCTCAGTTGTTCAGTCACATCCAACTCTTTCGACCCCATGGACCGTAGCTCACCAGACTCCTCTGTACATGGGATTTTCCAGGAAAGAATACTGGAGTGGGTTGCCGTTTCCTTCTCCAGGGGATTTTCCCAGCCGAGGGATCAAACCGGGGTCTTCTGAATTGCAGGCAGTCTCCTGCATTGTAGGTGGATTCTTTACTGACTGAGCCACCAGTGAAGCCCCAAAGGGAGGGACAGAAAAAATAAATATTGGCCTTTGGAGGTGTTTTAATTTTTGTTTTTCTCTCCTCTCTCTCTACTAGATAGAAACCCCTACCTCAGAGTCTTTCTTTATATTTCTGTTACCTCACACAGAGCCTGCTGCTCAACAAATACTAAATCAATTACTGCTATGACTAATATTTTCAGAGCAATCTAGTTGCCTCCAAAATAAGAATGAGAAAAATGTTCAGGCGAGATATATTTCCATATCCAAGGGAGAGAGACATGCCAAGTACACACTGATTTTGTTTAACTGTTTTTGGAGACGAGACTAACGCGATGCTCAGCCATAGACAGCATGTTCCAGGGTCATGCCTTTGTCTGAAAATCTGATTACTGCACTGGATAATACTGACTTTTTCCTACACAACACAATACATCATATTTTCCCCAGTGTGGCTGCCTGACTGTCATAGCAATGAACTTCCTTCTACTCCAAAGCCATTGAAAACCGCTAACAGGAAATCTCAGGCAACCTGTGGTACCACATGGATTAGGGAAGACTGAATCTTCTGTGCATTCTGAGCTCTATCGGAGAAGTCAAGAGACTTGATTTCCTACCCTAGCTGCCCAAAAGCTATGAAGTGATCTTGGAAAAGTCAAAGATTACCAAAGACAGAAGCACTACGGGAATTATCTGAAACCAAACTGTCATTTTATAGATGAAACACACATACACGCACACGCACACATACACACCAGGCCCAGGAAAGGAAGTGACAAGTTGGAGGGAAGCTAACCTCCTACAACCTGCATTCTTGTGTCATATATCTATCCAGACCCCATTTCCTCTCTCCCAGCTCCTTACTTACTGAAGCTATCGCAGGAACTATCCAAGTGCATTGCATTTTGATGTAATAAAAGTGTTTATAAAGCAGCCCCACAGAGGGCAAGGGTTTTGAGTTCTGATGTCTCTGGGCTTCCTCCCAATTACTTCTATCCTTAGGAATAGTATCATTGGCAGCCACAAGTTTATTCCTCAATTTTGCAACCATACTACAGAAGAACTTTCTGAGAACAACAACAACAACAAAAATGATGGTTAATCAGGAGACAATGACAGCAAATGGGCTACATAACCAGAGGAATAACCAGAGGAATAACCTTAAGGAATGACCAGAGGAATGACCATAAGTCTGGGTTTCTTCTACCTGTGGCCCAAACCAGCTAGCTCTAACCCTATGCCTGTGTGGCTTAGGCAATGTCCCTGCCTCTCAGACTTGCAGCAAGGAAAAAGGAGATCCTAGGAGACAGGTGAAACCTGGAGACAAGTGACTACTTAACAAAACTGCCTAGAATCCTGCTGCCTTAGCAATACTCCACGTAGAGCTTCTTATAAGATTACATAAGCCCTGGACTTCCCTGGTGTCCAGTGGTTAAGAATCCACCTGTCAATGCAGGGGACACGGGTTCAGTTCCTGCTCCAGAAAGATCTCACAGGTCACGGGGCAACTAAGCTCTTTCACCACAACTACTGAGCCCTCGCTCTAGGGCCCAGAAGCCACAACTACTTAAGCCCACATGTCCCAGAGCCTGTGTTCCACAATAAGAGAGGCCACCACAATGAGAAGCCTGAACACCACAGTTAGAAAGTAGCCCCCACTCACTGCAACTAGAGAAAGCCTGCACACAGCAGTGAAGACCCAGCACAGCCAAAAATAAATACATATTTTTTAAAATTACATAACCACTGACTTCTCCAGACCCTGCCCATACCCCCCAACCACTTTAAAATGCCACATAAAAATACATTTGCAGGGCTTCCGTTTGCATATCTATGTGCAAAAAAAATGAAGCTGAACCACCATATATAAAAAATGAACTCAAAATGGATCATCAACCATAATGTAGAAGCTAAGATTATAAAAAAAAAAAATCTTAGAAGGAAACATAGGCATAAATCTTCATGATCTTGGATTATGAAGCTCTTCCGCTTATTACAAATCTAAGCACATGAAAAGATGCTCAATATCATTAGTCATCAGGGAAATACAAATCGAAACCACTCAATACAAATACAAATGAGATACCACTTCACACATACAAATTGAAACCACTCAATACAAATACAAATGAGATACCACTTCACACATAGGAGGATGGTTGAAAAAAGAAAAAGATGATAAGAAACATTGGCAAGGATGTAGAGAAATCAGAACCCTCTTACGATGCTGACAGGGCTGTAAAATGGAACAGTTTTCTTGGAATACATTTGGCAGTTCATCAGAATGTTGATTTACCGTATGACCCAGCAATTTCACTTCTAAGTGTATAACAATGAGCAATGAAAACACACATCTTCACGAAAATTTGTACATGAAAATTCATAGAAGTATTATTCATAATAGCTTATAAGTGGAAACAATCCAAATGTCCTTCCAGTGATAAATGGATAAAGAAAATGTGGTATATCCATACAGAAAATATTTGACAATAGATGGGGATGAAGTGGCACACACTGGTACATGCTACAACATATAAACCATGAAAACATTATACTCAGTGAAAAAAGTCAATCACAAAAAGCATATATTGTATAATTACATTTATATCTAATATTCAGAATAGGCAAACATACAGAGGTAGAAAGTAGATTAGTGGTTTCCAGGGACGGGAGGGAGGACAGAATGTGGAGCAACTATTAATGGATATGGACTTTCTTCTCGGGCAATGAAAATGTCCTGAAATTATATTGAGGTGATGATAGCATGACTCCAAACATACTAAACACCAGTAACTTGTACTATTTAAACTGGTGACTTTTAAGGTAGGAGAGTTTTCTCTCAATAGAGCTGTTATTATTATTTTTTTTTAAAAGAAAAGTGGCAGCAGTTAGCTTCCTAGATCCCCAAGTGAAAGTCACTCAGTTGTGTCCAACTCTTTGTGACCTCATGGTCTATACAGTCCACGGTATTTTCCAGGCCAGAATATTGGAGTGCGTAGCCTTTCCCTTCTCCAAGGGCTCTTCCCAACCCAGGGAATGAACCCAGGTCTCCCACATTGCAGACGGATTCTTTACCAATTCCCCAAGAAATCATCAAATAAATAACCAGAAAATTTCTTGATGGAAGGAGTCCACCAAGAGCCCGGACAAGGGTGCAAGGGGTGCTCAGATTACCTACTGCTACCATCCTGATCCAAGTCAGGGTTCCCCCAGCAGGTGGGAGCGCTGCCAGCTGGTAGCTCACAGCTGTGTTTTTCTGGAACTCACCCCCAGCCTAAGGAAGCCGCCTCCCCAACCTCCTTCCCTGGGGTAGCCCCTGTCCAATGATCGGTCTGTGTGGTTGTACAATGGCCCATTCCGTCTCGGGGTGGGGTAACTCTACAGGGCTGACCCAGCTCAGAGTTGTTCAATCCTACATCTTGTACCCCCCACAGAAGCTGTTCCTGAATCACTCTCTAAAAAACACTGGCCACAAATCTCTACCTGGGGATCGGCATCCTGGAGCTCTGACCTATTACACTATGTGGCTCAGCTGTGAAGAGCATGCAGGCAGTTACACTGGAAGCGCTGGTTATTAATCTAACAGAATTACCACATAATTCCATCAAGAGTATGTGGGATGGGAAGTGTGTACATGTGGTGAGGTGGAGGGCGAGGACGATGAAAGAGGGCTACAATCCTCACCTTCAACAGAAAATCCTGAAACTAAGAAATCCAGAAGTAACAATATAAACATTATTCGGAGGTAAAAAAGAAAATATCAAAGGAACAATTAAAATTGTTGAGGAGGAAAGAATAGTAGGGGATGGGCAAAGTTTGTAGAATTATTTGACTCTCTAAGATACATGCATGCAGATTAACTCAGATTAAACAATAAAATTAATTTTATAAAGAATGTGAAAATGAAGTCCAATAATTTGGGTTCTGAGAAATGGAACTCTGTGCAGTTTTATCAGTGGTAAGTCCCTTCCATCTCTATTCAAAATTAGCACAAAACTGTAAAACTCCTTGCTGTCTTTTCAGGAACTCAGAGTAAGTGGGAGAGCAAAATGTTGCTTTCTAAGAAAGCAACATGCTGTGGAAGGTTCTAGATTTCATCCAGCTTTGCTACTACCAAGGTTTGCCTTAGCTTGGAGGGAGTAAGTAAGAGGGAGACTCCTCAAAGTGGCAGGAGATGAGGTTCAAGCTTTGCAGACAAATGCACATTCCCTGGCCATCCCTTAAAGTAGAGAGAAAATTTCAGGTAAGAAGAGGAGAGATATTCTGTGAATAAATACATGAGGCTATTCCTGGAGAATGGATAACATCTGTGCTTAGTTTTGGATCCATTCAAACTTCACAAGTTCACTCCAAGTTTAACACCGAGCCCTCATTTCCCAGACTCAAGTTCCCTTTTTTTGGGTAGAATATACGATATCCCTGTTCAAGAAAAGCAGCCTCGTAAACGCAGCTCATAAAACTCAGACGTGGCAGGGTGCTTACCCAACACATGCTGATGAGTGAAGTGTAAACGAATTAGAAACATGTGGATGCAATGTCTTAACTGTGTATGCCAGGTTTAAATAAAATAAAAGGGGGTTTGCCCAAAGCCCTAGCAGTGGGCATGGATTTTGTAGCATTTGGTTGGGGTGGAATAATCCAAGGACAGACAGAGCAAGTTATAGCCACAGAGCCACGCCAGGTTTGACCTCTGTCGACTACATTATCTATGTGCTATTCCCCCTGTTTATGACACAGGATCTTCAAACTCTGCACTAGACACAGATGATTACTATTTAAACTGCTTTCCCCCAGACTATATTTTCCAGGACAAAGTTATGGAAAATAAGATGAGGAGAATGCTTCTAAGAGCCCAGACTCTTCTCTGGAATTAGAAAACTGTTCTAAAAAAGAAGAGAAGAGGGGCAATACTGTCGAATTCTTAGCTCTTTCCTCTTCTGAAAAGGAAATTGTTTGGGGTGCATTCCAGTATAAAAACTTAAATGCGAAAGCATACGTCTCATTAATTATGTAATATCCCTAACCTTCTATCCCACACTGCGACTATGTAACTAAAACTTTAGAAATTCACAAGCGGTACCCTAGTGAATCTTATTCAATTGTTAGTCTCTATAAGCTTGGAGATCTGGATTAGAAACAGTACACAAAATGTGTTCATTAAGTCCTGAAAATTCATTGGCTTGATGTTCCAGAGATGTTAAATTCCTCTTAGCACTGCTCAGACTCACATGTATTTCTAGTAGGTAACACTTTAATGAGGTGGTTCTCAAACTTAACTGTATTCAGAATCACCTTGAAGTCACATTAAAACAGATTGATGGACACCACCCTTAGAGTTTCTGATTCATTAAGTCTGGAGTGGAGCCCCAGAATCTGCCTTTCTTTCTTTTTTAAAAATTAAGTCATTTATTTTCAGCTCTGCTGGGTTTCCGTTGCTGCACATAGGCTCTCTCTAGTTGTAGCAACAGGGGGCTACTCTGTAGCTGTGATGTGTGGGCTTCTTATTATCGTGGCTTCTCTTATTGCAGAGCATGGGCTCCAGAGCTCCCAGGCTTTAATAGTTGCATCAAGTGGGTTCAGTATTTGAGGCGCGCACACTGCAGCCCATGGGCCCCATGGCATGTGGAATCTGCCCACACTAGGAATCGAACCTGTGTCCTGTGCATTGGTAGGTGCATTCTTAACCACTGGACCACCAGGGAAGTCTGAGAATCTGCATTTCTAAGAGGGTCCCAGGTGATGCCAATGCTGCTAGTCCAGAAACCACATTTTGAGAACCACTGTTCTAACTGGTGCTACTGAACCCAGAGAGGGAAAGGAGACCTACCCAGCAACCAGACCACTAGTTGTCACCCCAGGAATGCACTGCCAAAGCAGACACACAAAATGATGTTCAAAATCAAAGGTTTTATACATGCAAGCCAGCCAGTTGAGCCATGCAAGGATGAAGTTCCCTTCTGAGCTGGCAGGTACAGTCCACACTGTGTAGGAAATGAAGAGGGAAAAGGAATTTCTCTTTTTTACCACCTGCATTTGCATCTGGCTGCCTAACCTCTTCCTGCCTTTCACAATTTTTTATGTCTACATGTTTTGTTGTTTTTAAGTCACTAAGTCGTGTCTGACTCTTTGCGACCCCATGGACTGCAGCATGCCTGGCTTTCCTGTCCTTCACTATCTCCCTGAGTTTGCTCAAAGTCATGTCCATTGAGTCAGTGATGCCATCCAACCATCTCATCCTCTGTCACCCCCTTCTCCTCTTGCCTTCAATCTTTCCCAGCATCAGGGTCTTTTCCAATGAGCTGGCTCTTCTCATCAGGGGGCCAAAGTATTGGAGGTTCAGCTCAGTCTCAGCTCTTCCAATGAATCTTCAGGGTTGATTTCCTCTAGGATTGACTGGTTTGATCTTCTTGCTGTCCAAGGGACTCTCTAGAGTCTTGGCCAGCACCCCAGTGTCTACTGTTTACTGAGTACCTAGTATGTGCCAGACCCTTCATATACATCAACTCGGCTAATCCTCACCTCTGGAGGGTGAGGACACAGAGGCTCAGGGAGGCTGAGTGACCTGCACATCACTCACTGGGACCACACAGGGCCCATTCAAAGGGTGAAGAGACATCCTCCACGGTGGAAGTGGAGAACAAAGGGGGATGAGCTGGGATGAGGCTGCAGAGGCTGGCTGGCAGCCCACGGTGCACAGGACCATCATTCCTGCAGAAAGAATGAACACACTTGTCTCGAGTTCCACGAAGCAGCATGGCTAGCACCCCTTGGACTTTACTGGATAGCAGACCATGGCACGGCAGAAGCTTCCCATTTGGAGAAAGTTCCTAGACACATCATTTCACGGGAATTGGTTAAGCCAACTTTGTCCAAGTAACCCAGCCTTTTTCTGAAATGTGTTCTTTTTTAGTCTCATGTAGATCCAAAGCCAGAAAAAGTGACTGAAAACAAATACTGTTAGGAAAAAATACCATGCTATTCAAAGCTCTTCAAGCAGTGTGACATGTAGCACTACATCTTAGAATGTTACATTTAATTTAAAAAAAAAATTGTGTGAAAGGGGTTCTGTCCATAGAAAGCCAGTTTGGCCCACTGTCAGGAAAGCAGCTTGACAGCGTCAATAGAAGTGGGAGGTCATGACCAGTATCTTAGGGGAAAATATAGATCTAATCTGATGGATGTGGATATTATTAATAAGACACAGTATATATTCATATCCTCCAGAAAAATGATGTGGCTGGAGTTCTTCTTGCTAAGGACTGAGGCTGTTAAGAGTTCTGAAAAAGAAGCTGGGGAAGGGAACTCTGGTACAAACTGTCATGCATATAAAAGCCTCAGAGGCTCGAGAAACTCAGAGAGAGAGGAAATGGTACCACCTTTGCAGGCCTCGCCCAGAGAAGGGCAGCTTGACCTCCTACCACCTGCCATTATTATAGTAAAAATTAGATATATGTATATATGTGTGTGTACATGCGTGGGTTTGCATGTGTGTAGTATGTATATATGTTGCACGTGTCTTGGTGTATGAATTCATGTATGCATATATTCAGGCTCCCCGGGTGGCTCTGTGGTAAAGAATTCACCTGACAATGCAGGAGATGCAGGTTCAATCCCCCGGTCAGTAAGAGCCCCTAGAGGAGGAAATGGCAACCACTCCAATACACTTGCCTGGGAAATTCCGACAGAGAAGTCTGGCAAAGAGTCAGAGATGACTCAGCAACTGAGCACACACATACACACACATATATTCAGGTGTATTGTGTATTCATTACACATATATAGCTGACTCATTGGAAAATACCCTGATACTGGGAAAGACTGAGGGCAGGAGGAGAAGAGGGCAACAGAGGATGAGATGTTTGGATCGCACCACCAACTCAATGGACATGAGTTTGGGTAAACTCCAGGAGACAGTGAAGGACAGGGAAGCTTGGCATGCTGTAATCCATGAAGTCACAGAGTCAGACGTGACTTAGTCATGTTGTTGTGACTTAGTCATATTGCTGCTTAATAACAATTTGTGTACTTATTTACGCATGTGTATTTGTGCCAAATTAGGAGACATAAGAGACACGGGTTCAACCCCTGGGTTGGGAAGATCCCCTGGAGGAGGGCGTGGCCACCCATTGTAGAATTCTTGCCTGGGGAATCCCATGGACAGAGGAGCATGGCAGGCAACAGTTCATAGAGACTTAAAGAGTTGGACACTATTGAAGCAACTTAGCAAGCAGACATTACATATTATGTGTGTAATGTGTAGTGAGTATATGTATACAGGTATGTGTTCATGTATATATGTGCATAGTAAGCACGCATAGACTGGGTTGGCCAAAAAGTTCTTTTGGGTTTTCCACATTACAGAAAAAGCTGAACAAACTTTTGGCCAACCCTGTATCTTTCAGAGTCTGTTCCACAGTGATAACACAATATGAGCTGGTCCATCAGGTGGCAAAACTTACGGCATGAATGTATGGGCAGATATAGCAAATCCACATTCCTGAAAACCAAGCAGCGGTTCTAATGATGACTCTCTCTTTTAAACATTTAATAGCAGACATGGTAAGACACTAGAAAAAAAGATTTCAGGAGAAAGAAAGTTTTTGTGGCTTCAGGGAAAGAATTTTTTGTATAACAAATTCTCAGAATTCAGGGGAAAACTTCAAGGAGCCCCAGGTAAGCTCAGACTCAGCTCTCCCTTCTGGCTCTTAATAAAACCCACTGAAGAATGACTTCATCCTGTTACCACTCTTCTTGTAGCCACTCCCTCAGAACATCTATATCCAGCCCCAACGATGGGGTTCAAGGACATGTTTTTCTACAAGTGGATCTTTCAGTAACCATAGCCACTCTATTGCTCTCTTCACTGTTCTGGAAACATACCATGGGCATTTACACCTCTGTACCTCAAATTTTTGTTCATTTAACCAGAATACTGTGGACATTCCAATCTACATACACAAACCCTACCTCCAGCATATGGCTATAAAATACACAAACTTAAAAGTGGTGAGCAGTGCTTTGAAAGCAGTCTCCAGGGAACATGGAACAGGATGGACTCTGTCTAGGGAATCAGGAAAGGCTTTACCAAGGAAGTTACTTTTGAACTGAAATCTGAAGAATGAATTAGTTTTACGAGAGAGGGGATGGAGAGGAAGCCTTCTCCAGCAGTGGGTCTCAGCCTGTGCAAAGGCCCTGTGGCACAAGGAGTGGAAAGGAGACCAGTGTGGCTGGAGAGGAGAGAGGCTGGAGAGGTGACTCTTCTTTAAGCCCACAGTTCTTATGATCTCTCTGGATCAGGGTTGCCAGATAAAGTGCAGAATGCCCAGTTGAATCTTTCAGATGCACAATACATATTGTATAGGACATACTCAAGCTAATACTTACATTAAAAAGTTATTTGTTTATTTGAAACTCAAGTTTAACTGACAATCCTTATTTTTATTTGCTAGCGATCCTACTCTGAATGGGGCTTTCCTGGTGACTTAGTGGTAAAGAATTCGCCTGTAACGCAGGACACCCAGAACACATGGGTTGGATCCCTGGGTCGGGAAGATCCCCTGGAGGAGGGCATGGCAACCCACTCCAGTGTTCTTGCCTGAAGAATCCCATGGACAGAGGAGCCTGGTGGGCTGCAGTCCATGGGGTTGAAAAGAGTTGGACACAACCGAAGCAACTGAGAAAGCATGTTACTCTGAATACAACCAAAAGACATAGTTTCCTACATAACTCATTTATATTCTTTACCACAATAGGTCTTTTTTTTAAAGCTGGCTTCATGTCTTTCCAGCTCTCATGACCCCAGTCAGAGAACCTCAGAGCAAGAAGAGTCCTAGAAATCAGCTAGTCTGACCTTGTAGCTCCACAGACAAGAACAGGAGGCTTAGAAAGGCTCCAGGGCTGCTCAAGGTCACAGATCAAGACCCCACTGAGGCTTCTTTCATGCCCTCCTGCTGTGCCTAGGACAGTGCTGAGCACATTACAAAAGAGCCTAATCAATTGCTTCATTGAATTAACAAGCTCATTTACATGCCTCTGGACAGAGGGGGATGAATAGATATAATCCCAGACAGTCAGGAGCTTTCCAAACAAAATAAACAGCCAGCCAGCCAGCCAGAGCAGGGGCCACTTGCACATGCACAAACACAGGGAGAGACACAAAGGACCCCAGCCAGTGGCTGCTTTGAACAGCGAGACTCCTGCCTTTTCCCAGAGACTCTACAAGAGCCAGGAACCCAGAGGGCGCTCCTCCTTGCTGGCTTGGTAAATTTACTCTTGCATGGTAGCCCATGGAATTGACATGGCAAGTGTAGAAAAGGATCCTTTTCTCCTTAAGACAGGAGCTGTGACACTGAAAGCACACACCAGCCAGCTAGTCTGTCTTTTGCAGGTCCGGTTATTTGCTCAGAGACTTTTTCAGGCCCTCTCTGTAGGCAGAACACGTTGCATCCAAATTCGCACAACCACCCGGAGAAAAAGGCAGGGGTGGGACCCTCAGCCACTATTTACCAAACGAATGCAGCCCTCCACATTCAAGTTGACTGAATGCAGGGGGATTATCCCTCTGAGTAAGCTGGGCTTTCATTCCTCCACGGGACTTGAAAAGACGTCAATCCATTCCCATCACAATCAAATGCAAGCATTTCACTTTCACGAAGAAAAACAAGGATTTGGACAAATGAGAAACGGAGGCTCCCTTGTGGAGGCATGAAAAGGGAATTCAGCAGCCCCGACTCCCTCTCAAAGAAAGCACCGGGAAGGATGTTCTGGCTGCGGCCACACAAAGCGTGGCATGAGCTCATCACGCCAGAACCTAATTGAAACTTCAGGCTGAAACAGTGTTTTGTGATATTTGGGGAAAGGATGGGCAAAGACAAAAAAGAAAAACAAAGGATGTGTACAGAAGAGGCATGAAAAGCAGCCCACTTCTTGACTGTTGGGACGATTTGGATGGTGGCCATTGAGTTAAATGAGGTGCAGCCTTCCTTTCAATCTCAGACCTAAAGCCCTTTTGCAGAACTAGCTGCTGCCAGCATTATGGCTCCCTAGCCAAGGCCTTCAGGGCCCATTAGGACCTTCAAAATGCAATTGCATTTAAAGAAACACCATAGAAAAGATGCTGGTTAGACCTTTAGACAAACCACCTAGCACTCGCAAATCCACTGAAAGGCACAAAGGGTAAAGCGAAGGAGCGTGGTTTCTGTACATCCTGATCTAGGTTTGCATCGGAGTTCTGCCACTTACCAAGCTTGTGTCATTGGAATAACTATGTCTATGAACCTTGTTTTCCTCATTTGTTAACATGGGTATGCTAATGCTTATCTCACAGTCTTGTCTGAGAATTAAGTAAGAGAATGCTTGTAAAAGCACAGGTGCAAATATATGATCACTTCCTTTCTTCTCCCCTGAAACTAGATGCCCAAGGAAGTGATGAAGTCTGCTTCTGGAAGCTTTATTAAGAACTGCAGACATGGAAATATTTGACTTGATAGAAATGTGGCAACCCTTGGCGGTAAAAAGATGGGCTAGGAGGTAGTCCCTGCTAGTTTCAAGGCTTTATTAAAAGTATTCCCTTGCCAGTAGGTAGGTAATTGATGTTAGTCTGTCCCCAAAGCTCTGCAGAGCTGTCTGTTCTTTTAATTTTCTTTGATAATTGCCGAAGCAGCGAGGTCAAGTTAAAATATGTCCTGGAAGAGGAGTAGGGAGAATGGTTCCATGGTGTTTTGGCTGCACTTCAGGACTCCAGCTGCTCAGCAGCCAAACCTTGGGAACGCTGTTTAAGATCTCATTATTCTATTTTCTTTCTCTTTTATGGTTCTTGCAAATAGCCACCTGCAAGTTTCATTTTGTTATTAGGTCTGTATAGAAAGATCGTTTTCATCCTCCTTTTTCTGAGAGTCTCCTGTGTTCTGAAAGGCCATCAGCTGCAGTTCAACCCCCAGCTACTGACAAACACAGGTCTTAGTGAGGAACTTGCTATCCTCTTCCTTCAGTAGAAGTTTCTATTGATGAGCATACTCTGGGTGTGTGTTAGTTGCTCAGTCGTGTCCAACTCTTTGTGACCCCATGGACTGTAGCCCAACAGGCTCCTTTGTCCATGGAATTCTCCAGGCAAGAATACTGGAGGGGGTTGCCATGCCCTTCTCCAGGGGATCTTCCCAACCCAGGGATCAAACCCAGGTCTCCCTCATTGCGGGCAGGTTCTTTACCGTCTGAGCCAGCAGGGAAGCCCAAGCATACTATGTGTACCTCAGTGCAAAATGGGTAACAGACAGGGATGCCTGGAAAGAAGGTACCTCTCCCTAGGCTCCCAACAGTACACAGTCACAATCAGTATACCTTTGTGAGGATACTGGCTCTTCCTAGATTCAGTCCCCTACTTCACTTCGACTATGTAGCTGTAGCCTGATGCTCTGAATTCCTCTGAATAGCTTTATTTCTATTTTATTTTTAAGTCTTTATTTAATTTTTTACAATATTGCTTCTGTTTTATGATTTGGATTCTTGCCTGCGAGGCATGTGGGATCTTAGTTCCTTGACCAGGGACTGAACCACACCCTGGCACTGGAAAACAAAGTCTTAGCCATTGGACCGCCAAGGAAGTCCCCCTTTGGATAGATTTAGCCAGGGATAATTATGTTAAAAATTGGGAAAGGTGGGGGGGGGGTGGAAAAGCCAGGAAAAAGGAGAATTTTCTTTAAATGCTCAATAGGTTTGAGATAAAAGGATGTAAGCTTTTTGACTGAGTAATCCAGCCTATGGGACTTCTCTGGTGGCTCAGTGGTAAAAAATCCACCTGCAGTGAAGGAGCTGCAGGAGACTAGGGGTCAGTCCTTGGGTCAGGAAGATTCCTGGAGGAGGAGATGGCAGCCCACTGCAGTATTCTTGCCTGGAAAATTCCATGGTCAGAGGAGCCTGGTGGGCTACAGTCCATGGGGTTGCAAAGAATTGGACACAACTGAGTGACTACGCACACACACACAACAATCCAGTTTATTACCTACACTCCTCCTGAGTGTACTATGCAGATCAGGCTCCGAGGAAAGTTCCTGGACCATCCGACATAGTGAACTGCTCCTCAGGGCACTGTGACAAATGGGCAAGCACGTGTTTAGACCAAGGACATTCAAGGTCTTTCTGTTGGTTCAGAGTGCTGGAGGCCAGGGGAAGATCATATGACAGAGCAGACATAGGGAGATGTGAGATGCAAAGTTGGATTCAATCCTGTAGACCTATGAAAGTCAAATTTTCCATAGATGTCTATGCAACCCAGACATCTTCCAATAGTTGTAACCATATTTCCAAGTCCTCTCTAATCTTTCCCCCTACTTTCCTTGCCTAGCTAAAGCCATACAGAGATATCATGAAAATCAAATTAGATAATATACAGAACGAGGAAATGTAATATAAGCTCTTTTAAACCTTTGGTTTAGGTTCCACTGGGCCCATCCTGTTTGGTTTTTGATACTAGGTGCGCATGCTTAGCTGCTTCAGTTGTGTCTGACTCTTTGCCACCCTGTGGACTGTAGCCTGCCAGGCTCCTCTGTCCATGGGATTCTCCAGACAAGAATACTGGAATGGGTGGCCATTTCCTCCTCCAAGGGATCTTCCTGACCCAGGGATCAGCCCTGCGTCTCCTGTAGCTCCTGCGTTGCAGGCGGTTTCTTTACTGCTGAGCCACTGGGGAAGCCCAAAAGGTGATATTAAGAACCACCAAAAATAAACCAAGAAGAGCTGAATAATATAGTGACAAATGTTATTAGCACTTTTTGATTTGTATCCTTTCATCTGAAAATGCAGGGATTGTTCTGATATGTTGTTGATTCTGCTTATTATTTCATGCTTAGAGCCAACATCTCAAACCCACTAGAATGGCTATTACCAAAAAAAAAGAAAAGATGGGTTAATTAAGATCGAAGAAACTGAAACCTTTGTGCACTGCTGCTGGGAAGGCAAAACAGCACAGTTACAGCAGAAAACTGTATGGAAGTTCCTCCAAAAAGCACACATAAAATTGCCATATGATCTAACAATTTTGCTTCTGAGTATATACAGTTGATCCTTGAGCAATGTGGCAGTTGGGGTGCTGACACCATTGCCCCACCCACACAGCCAAAAAATCTGCACATTGTTATCTCTCCCTCAAAAACAAAAACACTGGTAACTGACACCCAAGGACAGGAAGCTGAAAGAGTTTGGATAGAATCAGTACTCCAAACTTAGTTCTTTTGATTGCACACATTTTGATCTCTAATCAAACACAAACTTTTCCCCACACTTAATTAATGTAAAATGGAAATTCAGGGACTATAATGAAAAAAATCTAAATTTGTGGACCTCCATGGTTCAAACTCATGTTGTTCAAGGGTCAACTGTATATCTAAAAGAAGTGAAAGCAAAGGTCTTGAAAAGTATTACACGCCCATGTTCACAGTGAGACAGGAAGGAGGGAGGCAGGGTACACCATTAAAAGAATTACACAACAATTAGGAAGAACAGGAGACCACAGAACTACTTAGAACCTTCTAGGCCCAAGATGGGGGAAGATTAGACTTCCAGTAGCCCTTGAGCCTCATTATACACTCATTGTAATACATTAGCATATGCTAACCAACACACCCACGGGCACCATGACAGTTCCAGGTCTGATCACAAAAGGCCAAAAAGTGGGAGGTGCCCCAAATCCTGGAAACATCCCTCTTCTCCAAGATAGAATCTTCCTTCCACTCATTAGCCTATGAAACTACCCAGCCCACAAAAACGAACCACCCCCTCACCACCATCTCACCTTTGGAATCTGACTGCATTGCCTATGGAATGTGTGTCTTTCACAGTGCCACCCTCACTTTCCAAATAGAGGACCCCAGCCCACGGTTCTTGCCTTCAGAGATGGCCCACACTCTGTCTATGGAGTGTGCCCCTCTCTAAATAAACCTGCTTCACTTTACTATGGCTTGCCCTTGAATACTTTCCTGCGTGAAGTCAAGGATCGTCACTTGGTGGCCCATCCCAGAGACTCACCAGAGACCTGGGACACGACCATCCTCTTATATCCCATTTTTTCGTACAATAGCAGCAGCAAGAGCCAAAAGGTGGAAGCAACCCAAGTATCCATCGACAGATGAATGAACAAACAAAACATGGCATACACTTCTAAGACAGTATTTATTCAGCATGAAAAAGAAAAAAAATTCTGACACGTGCGACAACATAGATGAACCTTCAGGCATTATCCAGAATAAAATAAGCCAGTTACAAGAAGACATTATATGATTCTGCTTATATGAGGTACCTAGAAAAATTAAATTCTTAGAGACAGAAAGTAGAATGGTGTTTGCAAGGTTTGGGGGGGAGGGGAAAATGAGGAGCTATTATTTAATGGGACCAGGGTTTTAGATTTGTGAGAATAAGAGTTCTGGAGACTGATTGCACAGCGATGTGAATGTACTTAACGCTACTTCATCGTATACTTAAAAGCGGTTTAGATGGCAAATGTTATGTTATGTGTCCATTTGTGCTCCCGCTCAGTCGTGTGTGACTCTTTACGACCCTTTGGATTGTAGCTTGCTAGGCTCCTCTGCCCATGGGATTTTCCAGGCAAGAATACTGGAGTGGGTTGCCATTTCCTCCTCCAGGGGGATCCTCCTGACCCAGGGATCAATCCTGTTTCTCCTGCCCTACAGGTGGATTCTTTACCCTCTGAGCCACAGGGGGAGTCCTATTATGTGTATTTTGCTACAAATTCGAAAAAATCGAACTAGAGTCTTTACATTCAAAAGCCTGTCCCTCCCCTTATTATATTCCAAAGATCAAATCAACACTCTGATATGAAACTGTCTAAAATTGGTGGTCAAATTCCAACAGCTGGGATGATCTACCAGACTACTCTGCCCCACAGAGATTTTCCTTCTAGTCTCTGTCTTCCCCTCGTCAAATGAAGTGGGCATAAAAGAAGAGTTCAACACAGACAGCCTCTTGAAAGAGAATATATTCTGGGAGATGGAAAAATCAGCCATCCTTTGCAAGCAAAGATGACATTACTGACCCCAAACCAACAAAGCATGCGAGGATGCTGCGCTCACCATTACTAGACACACATTTCCATCGCTTCGCCTGCCTTCACCTACTCTTAAGAGCCTGGCACAGAGGGGGCACTCCATAGGGGTTTGGTGAGCAAATGAATGAACCACTCAAAGGCGAAGAGGGAATGAACCAAGCACTATTTGATAAAAATGTAAGAACCCCTCAAGAGCGCTAAAAACACAAACTGATTGCCTCTTTCTGGACATATCCGAGGGATGATTTATGGGAAGCAAGGTAAAAGAAGTTCTTGTTAAAGTCTCAGGTTTTACTGAGAATATGTGATATCCTGAACGCAGTTTTGATTTGCCTTCTGTGTATGTGTGCAAGCCACAGAAGCAGTTAACTGTTGATGGCCAAATAACAAATGTCTCTGCCCCTCCCTGGAGAGATTAAATAGCTCTGGGTCGAGGGGGAAAAAAAAGAAGATCAAAAGAAGATCCAGACATCCCCGGCTGGCAGGCAGCAAGAGGTCCTCTGGCCAAGGGAGGGTAACCTTTGCTTGAACTTAGAGGAATGTAGAAAAGGGGTTCTGGGCTGAGAAGAAGATCTGTATGATGCTTCTCCTAAGCTGTGCAGAGCAGGATTCTGAGCTGCATACCAGAAATTCCCTGACCTGACCATAAAATTTACTTCTAAGCCTTTGCTGTGTATACTTATAATTAAAAAAGAGGTCTTATTTTCTTTTTAAAAAAATGATGGCACGTAAAATAAGTTTGGGGTGAAAGTGGTATCTTCGTGTAATTGGTCCAATACTTTGGGGACAATAAGGAAGATACTCAGTGACATATTATTCATATGGACAGACCTATTCATCCCCCTCCTAGAATTTATTCTAAGACTAAAATCTAAAAGAAGAGAACATATTACAACTTTCCTGAAAACGTATTTGAATGAAATTTGAGTTCTTAAAAAAAAACCTCATTAGAAAAAAAGACTGGAGGAAATAAAACATTATCCCCATTACACCTAAGGCCATACTAACCCCCTATATAAGTCCTGATTCATGGGTACCACTTCCTTGGTTTGGAGGCAGTTTCACCAACCACAGCATCCTAAGCAGATCTGAAAATGCTTCCCTAACACCTGAGATCACCCAGACAACACAGTCCATCAAAAAGATCCAATTCTATAGGCACCCAGACAGGTTGTTTTTCTTTTTTAAAATGTTAATGAGTTATGCCTAGCAGTTAGCTTGCAGGGCACAGCTATTCAATTCCTCAAAAGGGTGATAAAAGCATCCTGCCCAAGTCCTCAGAAGCTGAAAACAAAATGCAAGCAAGCTGTGAAAACAACTTGACCCCCAGGCCCAGGGCTGCAAGGCAATTTCTAGGACCCAGGAAAAAAATAAAACACACAACAGAAAACCCAGAAACCTCCTAAAGTAGCGAGTACTATAATGCAAATGCATGTTGATTTAGAAGGCAAAGAGAACACTTTTCTGCCTCTGCTTTCCAAACAGAAAGCTTAGAAAACAAAGGATTTTTGCCAAGTTCTCCCAAATCGAGAAGGAAATAACTGAGAAAGGCTTTCATGGTTTTAAAAGCTTACCCTCTGAATTTGGAACCTAGGTAATGTCCATATTTTCTCTTAAGATGTGTTATTTACTTAGAGATGGGAGTCTACATATTTCAGGGGTCCTCTCTGTGTCTCACTCCTAAGAAAGAAGCCCTCCCGTTTTGGAAAGGAGGAAGTCTGGGACAATGCCCACCTGTCGAACTTCTCTTTCACGTGGTAACATCACCATCTGCTGGAAATTTAGATGTCTGCATTAAAGGCAGATAATGTTAGTTTTATTTTCCTATAACTCTAGGTCAAACTTACATTCACACTTTCTCATAAAGAAGCACTGCCATTTAATTTAAAACATCTGGCTTCTTTCCTTATTTCTGAGGTCCCCAGTGGCCTTCATTCCTCTGGCATTTGCGGGACCTCCCTTAACCCTGGCTCACCCTCCTCCCCATGGTTTGCGCAAGTCTCTGTCATTCTTCCTTTAGAACTGTACAACCTCAAGTTAATCCAGAAACCCTACTGTAAAGCTGGATATTGTTTACCTGGAGGTCAGGGGTTCCTGTCCAACCACTTCCCCCAGACTGGCATTGCTTTGAACTATGATCTTAGCTGTTCACAGCACAAGCTCCTTTATTTGGCCAGATAAACTGTTCAATAACCACCTGTTCTGTCTTTTATTTTAAAAATAAATAAACCCACAAACACTGGGGCAGTTAGGGCGAGGCTGTGGTTGTCATTCTCTGGTTTCTGGTGTCTCTAAGGCTCTTGCTTTTCTGTCTGTTCCTGTAGATTCCATCTTGGCCAGGTACCCACCCAGGGGCTAGCCCCAGGAAATACAAGTGCATTTGCATGTGTACATGACTACTTTTCTGCCCTTTCTGTTTCTTCATTAGCATCACTTTTCCCTTCAGAATCAATTTCCTCCTCTTCCTTTAGTTTAGTCTCCATTCTGCCATTCCTTTCTTTAAAGTAAACCAACGTGCAATTCTATTTATAAATTATTGCTTCCTGGTATTTAACTCCTCGCCTGAACCTGAGCAGCTTTCTGGGCTTCCATCTCTTTGTTTGTACAGTAAGGAAATGGGACTGATCCCTTAAATCCATGCTATTTATGATGGTCAGAGGAAAAAGAGTCCCAGACAAGGAATGAAGCCATCTCCTTCAATAGCCTGACAAAGACAACAATCCTGAGAGCCAGACGTTGGCAAGCAAAGAAAACCTAGGTTAACCTTGTCCTCCTCTTAGGAATGGAGAGAGTTGGTGAAGGACAAGCTAGCTATGAGAACACCTGACTATAAGAAAACAGGATACACCCAAGAGGACTCAACATTCCTCCCTCTTCCTAAGAGAGCTTAGAACTGTTGAGTGGAACAGAAATGCAAACTTTTCCCTGTCTTTCAAAACCATCTGCTACCAGAGAAGGAGAAAACGAGAAAAGATGAAAATGAGATAAGCTAAGGAAAAACACCATCTCTCTCTTTCTCTCTCTCTCTCTCTCTCTCCCCACAGCTGCTTACTCCAGTGGGTGGACACCCTAAAAAATTTTGATCTCAGCAACTGATTTAAAACATGTTATCTTCTTTTACCTGGAAGAAAGAATCAGGTTTATTAAGCAGTGATTCACAATAAAAGATCCATTAAAAATGATGTTTTAATTATAGCCAATATGTAAGCTTATTCCATTAAAAGCAAGAGCATAATGAAGTGGAACAGTGGATGTGGTAGGACTGAATTTGGGTGCCCAGCACTTTAGACATAAGATTACTGCGTGATGTCATTTTCCTACTCATGCCCTTACTTAGATTCAGTGTTCCTTGACGATGATGTCTTCTCATCCTAGTAGCCGATATAGAGATCCTCAGCAGGTGTTCAATAAATGCTTGTCAAATTGAAATGGACTCATTTCAAAGCCCATTCTAATGGTCCATCCACATATGGAGAACAGATGGCTGATGAACTATCTGTAAAGTCTGGTCCCTCATTCATCTAATGGGAGCTGTCCAGGTCTCCTTCGTGAAGACTTCACAATAATTAGAATAGATGTCCCTGCCTCAACACACCTTATTTCTGCCCAATAGAAAATTATCACGATGTGTTGATACTGATAGAAACAGCCACTTTTGCCATCTGCTGGAAAGTTGTCATAGTAAATATCCAAATCACTCATCTTTTGAATCAATAGAATCATAATAAAAATATGGAGAAAATCAGGGACTTCTCTGGTGGACTGGTGGTTAAAAACCTGCTTGCTCTGCAATGCAGATATGCAGATAACACCACCCTTATGGAGAAAGTGAAAAAGAAATAAAGAGCCTCTTGATGAAAGTGGAAGAGGAGAGTGAAAAAGTTGGCTTAAAGCTCAACATTCAGAAAACTAAGATCATGGCATCCAGTCTCATCACTTCATGGCAAATAGATGGGGAAACAGTGGCTGACTTTATTTTTGGGGGCTCCAAAATCACTGCAGATGGTGATTGCAGCAATGAAATTAAAAGGCGCTTACTCCTTGGTAGGAAAGTTATGCATATTAAAAAGCAGAGACATTACTTTGCCAACAAAAGTCCATCTAGTCAAGGCTATGGTTTTTTCAGTAGTCATGTATAGATGTGAGAGTTGGACTATAAAGCTGAATGCCGAAGAATTGATGCTTTTGAACTGTGGTGTTGGAGAAGACTCTTGAGAGTCCCTTGGTCTACAAGAAAACCCAACCAGTTCATCCTAAAGGAGATCAGTCCTGGGTGTTCACTGGAAGGACTGATGTTGAAGCTGAAACTCCAATACTTTGGCCACCTGATGTGAAGAACTGACTCATTTAAAAAGACCCTGATGCTGGGAAAGATTGAGGGTAGGAGGAGAAGGGGATGACAGAGGATGAGATGGTTGGATGGCATCACTGACTCAATGGACGTGGGTCTGGGTGGACTCCAGGAGTTGGTGATGGACAGGGAGGCCTGGTGTGCTGTGGTTCATGGGGTTGCAAAGAGTCGGACATGACTGAGTGACTGAACAACTGAACTGCAATGCAGAAAACATTGGTTTGATCCCTGGTGTATCATGAACTCAGATCCCACATGCTGTGGAACAACTAAGTCCATGTGCCACAACTACTGACCCAGCCCGCTACAATCAGAGAGCCTATGCACCACAATGAAAGATGCCACATGATAGAACAAAGATCCTGCGTGCCACAACTAAGACCCATCACAGTCAAATAAATATATATTTTTAAAAAACATGAATAAAATCAAACCAATAAAGATAAATACTGCCTCTGGAGATGCAGTAATCTATGGAGGAGACTAGCTGAACAACTGTGGAAGCCAGCTGATTTCTTTCAGACATATATGTGACTAATCTTGAAAAACTGAATCTATGAGTTGGTGGTAAATGGTAGAACCATTTATATTCTGTTACTTTCATGTTAGCTTCAGAAGATTCACTGATGGAAAGAGGCTGGGAAAGTGCGTGTTTGTGTGTGTGTTAGGGACTTCCCTGGTGGTGCAGCTGGTAAAGAATCTGCCTGCAATGCAAGAGACCCAACTTTGATCCCTGTGTCAGGAAGATCCCCTGGAGAAAGGAATGACTACCCACTCCAGTATACTTGCCTGGAGCACCTCATGGACAGAGGAGTCTAATGGGCTTTAGTCCATGGGGTTTGGAAGAGCCAGACACGACTGAGTGACTACCACTTAGGGAGTTGGGAAGGGGGCAAGCAGTGATCACACGTTAGATCACAAGGATTCTAACAAATGACTTCTCTCCATCATACATTCTCAGGCCCAGCAAGTTTTATCTGTAAAGTTGTCTGCAAAAGGATTTCCCTGTCGATACACTGTGAGTTCAGGTACCCAATAGCTGTCCTGACACGAAATGGCCCACAGCACTCTGGGTTGTCCACAGACCCACAGGCACACACATCAGGTCTGTTCCTTCTCTTGTCCTCGCTGCAGATTTACACTGTAGACGACCACTCCTTCCTTGGTGCCCTCCAGTCCCTTTGGCATCTCCAGGTTGCCCTCCTCCTGGGCTATTTCTCCCTACATTCTTCTTCTTCCACCCTGAGGCAGGCATTCTCCGAAGGTCATGTCTCAGATCTGAAGCTCCTCCTCCACTCTCCCGTTTCCAGCTGTCTCCCGGGACGGGGAGCCCCCAACATACCTGTTCATCTCAGCCTGCACACAACCTGCGGTTCTGGCTCTCCATATCCCTGCTCATTATTCCTATGGGGACATTTTGACTTCAAACTCACTTTACTGCTAAATTCAAGCCCTCAACTTCCTCCTACCTCTGCTCTTCCCCACTGGACTTCCGGTTTCATGTCATCATTCGAGTCACAGAGCTTCAAAATAATGTCATCTTTGATTTTTCTCTGGCCCTTAGCTCCTGCCTGAACTCAGCCATCCAGTCCAATTGACTCCCCCTGGGGAATGTTTCCAGTGCTTCCTTCATAGGTCAGTTTCTTCCCTCCCCTGTACCTAGTGCCACATCCAGCCTGGATAACTGTGGCAGACTCCTCTTGGTCCCACTTCTGCTGATCACTGTGCTCACACTTGCTAGGTCACAACCCCTACAGAACCTCTTTCAAGTGTCACCACCTTTCCCAGCTCAGAGCTCTGGCAGCTCCCTCCTATAGCACCAAATCCAAACTCCAGAGCTGAGGGATTAAAACCTTCCATCATTTTACCAATTGCTTGTCAGTGTTTCAATACAATGTGACTTGACATGGTTTCTTTAAATTAAAAATTATTTAAAAAATAAATCAATAAAAAAAAATTATTGTATATTGGACTGTAGTTGATTTACAATATTGTATTAGTTTCAGGTGTATATGTACACATATATTTATTCTTTTTCAAATTATTTTCCTAGGTGGTCCAGTAGCTAAGACTCTGCACTCCCAATGCAGGGGACCCAGGTTCAATCCCTAGTCAAGGAACTAGATCCTAGATACCACAACTAAAGATCCCACATGCTGCAACAAAGATTGGAGATCCCAAGCGCCACAACTAAGACCTGGAGCAGCCAAAAAATATTACAAATATTTAAAAAAGAAAGACCCAAGGGGTGGTGATCACTATGGGGGAGGTCCGGTGGCCTGTACTGAATGCCCAGTTACATCAAGACTGATGTAAAAGGGCAGGCCACCCAAACTGGGCCATAAGAAAGAAGGGTGGGTTCTAGAAAACTATAGCATGAAGCTCAGAACAGAACCCATAGCCAGACTGTCAGCCCTAAGTCTGGCCTTCATCTTGTCCTGCATAAATTCAGGACTGTCTCCAGACGAACCATTGCAGACATAAGGGATGTGAGTATTCCTTACTCCTACACACATGGCAGACATCAATAATCAATTGTGGCACTTTTTCACTCTGGGCCCAGGAATAACTTCAAAATCCTTCATACAAGATCTCCAAACAGCCACTGTCAATTAACTGAAAGCACATGAGATCAATTCTATTTGTCATGTAGACGTAGATGTGAAAGTTGCTCAGTCGTGTTCGACTCTTTGAGATCTTTGAATTCTCCAGGTCAGAATACTGGGGTGGGTATTCTTTCCCTCCTCTAGGGGATCTTCCCAACCCAGGAATCAAAACCAGATCTCCTGCATTGAAGGCAGATTCTTTACCAGCTGAGCCACAAGGAAAGCCCAAGAATACTGGAGCAGGTAGCCTATCCCTTCTCCAGTAGATCTTCCCGACCCAGGAATCAAATCAGGGTCTCCTGCATTGCAGACAGATTCTTTACCAACTGAGCTATCAGGGAAGCTCTCTTTTTGACATGACAGTACCAAAGTCACAGGTAGGGACCAGTCTGAATGCGAGAACTCACTGGCTCAGCTGTGAATAGCATGGAGACAGAGCTGCAGGCCTCTAGGTCAGCAGTTCTCTTACTTTGATGTAGAGGGCTTATTAAGATACAGATTGCCAGTTGCCCCCTTCAGGGTCTCTAATTTTGCAGGTGTGGGGTGAGGTCAGAAATCTGCAATTCTAACAAATTCCTGGATGATGCCGATGCTACTGATCCAGGGACCACAGTTTGAGAACCGGTGAACTCGGTAAAACCACATCCTGTCTCTCATTTTGCTCATGTCTCTCGGGCCAGAGAAAGTCCTCTCTCCTCAACTTCAGATTACCTCGTCCAGCTCCACTTTTAGAGAAGATTATCAATACTGTTTATTTGATTTATCAACAAACAGGTATTATGTTGGGAATGACAGAGAGAGGCAAAGTCCCTATTCTCACAAGTAACAGACAATTGAACAGTCAGTCACAATTCAGTGTGAGAGGCCCCGTGATGGGGGAAGTACAGGCAATGGTGGAAACAGAACAGCTCACCCGGTCTCAGAAGGTCAGAGAAGGCTGCTCAGGGGATGGGGAGCGGAGCTGCGACCTAAAGGATGAGGAGAAGGCAGTCTGGAAGTGGGGGAAGAAACTTATGTATTGCCTAGGGTCGCTTACCTTTTGCACACACACCTATGTACATGCGTGTGCGCGCACACACACACACACACACACACACACACACACTCTGCCTTATCTCCACATCTAGCAGTAACTGACCTGGACAAAGTGGTGGTCTTTAATCTACCCAGGCATTCCTTAGGGTGCTGGACTCTGGCAGACGTAGATGTTTTATTCATTTGCAACAGACTGAAGTTGTTCTGTATTTAGGAAAGCATAGGGGAGGAGCAGCGGGGAAAATAAGGGCATGCAGGTTTGGCTGAAACCCCTCTCCCCACTGTGATTTGGGGCTTTCTGTGGCTGTGAGGATTTCTCTAATTACCTGTAGGACAGGGCAATGGACAGACACCAAGCCCTACTAAGCCCTGTCTCAGCCCAGTACTCCGCTTACACCCGGCAGCTTATCTGCAGACAGTGATTAATGGCCCAAAGTCCTAGCCTTTGCATCCACTCCCAGCCCAAGCCACCATCTGTGAACAGTCTCTTGCTTGAGTAATAGCTGTGTCTCGCAAATTGTTTTGCACGTTTATAAACAGAGATGGGGCGTTTTCCTCTGCTGCCTTAATTTCAAGTGGTTAGGCTGAGCTCATTCCTGCAAACAACTTCATGCCTAGAATTCAAAGTTGAAGGGTCAGTGCCATTGCTCATCCTCAAGTTTCATTCCCCAAAGCAGCCTTCGAGGGAGTTGGAGGGAGGCCCTAGCACTTTGGTGAGGTCAAGACAGCCTTTTCTGACCACCGAACGGGTAGACGCCACAACCTTCCCCCTAAAACTGCCCCTTTCTGACTTGGAAATTTAGATGGATATTTTCTTATCACATCCCCTATCTGACCACACGCATTAATTCATATTTAGAGTGTGATTAGCTCATGCCTCCCTTTAGGTAGAATAAGTGACGGACATCTACTAAGCTCTTCTGGCTTCTTCTCCATCTTTGTCTCTGCAGAAGACAGCACAACATGACATATGTTAAATGCTCAACAGATGGAAGATGAAGGAAATAATTAAGATACATATTCAAGGGGACTTTTGAAATGAAGAAAATGACCCACGTGTTTTGCATAGACAGTTACAAATGCTCCATGTCCCCATCAGAGAACTTCAGCTACCCCACAGTCAAGGGCATCCGGAAAGGAACAGTACAGCAGTGAGCACTGGAAACATGTGCTTGCATCCCCTTCAGGGAGTCCACCCATCACCCAGCCCATGTGCAGCTGTTCTAGACAAAGAAAACACAAGCCAGCATTGTGCATATCATTGCAGGTCTGCCCTCTGACCTAGTTTGCCATTGAACTTGGTCCAGAGCTCATATAACAAACTGAGGAAAGGGTTACCCCAGTGATTTTAAAACTGACTACAGACCAGCAGTTCCAGCACTTTTTAAATAATGATTTTGTAATTCCCAGGGACCAGTATATGTAGCACTTCCCTGAGCAAAATGCTTTCTCCAAGAAACACTCATTTGCAATGGGAACACCCTGCTTCGTGAACTGACTGTGACCTTCAGGATGGAAAGCCCGGGGCCCACCGTGCAGAGTCGTAGACTTTGAGAAGCAGAATTGACCATGATAACATCTGATCCAACCCCCATATTTCATGGGGAGGCGACTCGCCTAGGGGCAGGTCAGTGGCAGAGCTGGGTCAAGAACTCACAGGTCCTGCCTCACCATCCAAAGTTGCTTTAGGAGTAGGGGAACACTTCCCCACCAGAGCTTATGGATCTAGAAGAGACTTTCTGATTGCTTAGGGATGAAATAACAAAAATGTAGTTGAGTCTAGTGTATGCTAATGTTCTCAATTAAAACTTGCTATTTGGTCACGTTGCTGTTGTTTAGTGACTAAGTCACATTTGACTCTTGCAGGAGGCTCCTCTGTCTATGGGATTTCCCAGGCAAGAATACTAGAGTGGGTTGCTGTTTCCCTCTCCAGGGGATCTCCCCGACCTAGGGATTGAACCCAGGTCTCCTGCATTTCAGGCACATTCTTTACCACTGAGCCACCAGGGAAGCACATTTTGGTCACAAGCAGTTCTAAAATGCTTTTGTTTTAGTCTCTGCCATCTCCTGTGTGTAAGACCTTGAACTAGGAACAATGAAAATCTGAGTTAAGAGAAACTCACAGAACTCTCTACCCAACAAGTGAACATGAAAGTGAAAGTTACTCAGTCATGCCCGACTCTTTGCAACTCCATGGACTGTCCATGGAATTCTCCAGGCCAGAATACTGGCATAGGTAGCCTTTTCCTTCTCCAGGGGATCTTCCTAACCCAGGGATCGAACCGAGGTCAACGACCAAAAAGCAAATATCCATGGAACAGTCTTCAAATATCCATGAAAACAGCTACTAAAACTGTCCATATACTAGGCCACCATATAAACTTCACTACAATCTAAAAGTTGGAACTCATATAGGGCTATATTTCTGTTCCCAAAAGAAACAAACTAGAAATTGATTCTAGAAGAATTATTTTTAATCTATCCACTTGCAAGCTACAGACATTCTTTGAAATAACTGATTAAAGAGGCAATCAAAACTGAAATTATAAACTATTTAGAAGAATTGTTTCCAACCCTAGCCCAAACACTATCTAAACACTCTTGGACAAATCCTATAATCACTCAATTTCATTCTCTCGAGAAGGAGGTTGTTATGAGGATTAAAAGAGATAACATGAAAAGGGGCCTAGCATAGGCAATAAATGTGACGCCAGTTCTAAGGCCAAGCTTGTGTAACTGATTTTAAAAGGGGGCTGTTCAGTCTCCTGTTCAGCTAAAATAGGAAGACAGGGGATGCTACGTTTTGAAGGGAACATAACACAAAATTTCAAAGTTGGAGAGCAAATACGCATTACATAACTCTTGAATCCCTTACTCATGGTGAAGATAGAATAATTTTGAGAAAATGTTTTTGGAGAGAGTCTGGCTGGTATTTCCCCCTCCCCAGGGGAAAGAGTAGGGTTGTCTTTAGGTTAAGAGAAAGAAGCTTCAGTGAGATCACTGGCGGACTTGATTTGGTCTCCTTATAATTATCGAGACACAGGGTGGTGGGTCTAATTTCTGCCTGTGTGTGTGTGCTGTGATCCGTCGTGGCCAACTCTCTATGAACCCACGGACTGTAGCCCACCAGGCTCCTTTGTCCATGGGATTTTTCAGGCAAGAATACTGAGGTGGGTTGCCATTTCCTTCTCCAGGGGATCTTCCTGACCCAGGGATCAAGCCCACGTCTATTGTGTCTCCTGCATTAGCAGGCAGATTCTTTACCACTGTGCCATGGAAAATCTAAAAGATTAGATGCCCTATCAGTACTAGCAAAGGAGAGGTATCTACTGGGAACTGCTCCCCTAGAGATTGTCAGGGCAGTGCTCTGTAAGACCTTTCTGCGGACCAGAAAGTGTGTTGGGGAGAAAGTGAGCCTCGATCTATTTCAATCCCACCAAGAGGATTCCTTGAGAAGGTGATAGGAGCCCAATCAAAATGAGCCTATGTGGAGAGCTGAGGAAAGAGTGGCCAGCTGGAGGAAAATGCAATGTATGTGTCAGGAAAGATACAGGTCAATGTTCCTGTAAGCATCTCAGAAGAGCCCACAGTAAACCCACAAGGGAAGGAGTCAGCTCTCTGAACCTCCCGAGCCCACGCAGTGAGGACACCTTGCAACAGGACTTGTCCAGAAGAGCTTTCCTGCCCTTTCCTCTCCCCTGTCCATGTACCCAGCAGAGTCAGCAGTCCTGGTCACAGATACGGGTGAGGATGTGTGAAAGCAGAGTGAAAAGGAAACTCATCCTCTTCTTACCTGCATCAGACTCTAATAACGAGAGGGGAGCAGATCTCACTTTTATTTTTTTATTTTTGGCTGTGCTAGGTCATCGATGCTGTGCATGGGTTTTCTCTAACTGCAGTGAGCAGGGGCTACTCTCTAGTTGCAGGGTGTGGGCTTCTCACTGCGGTGGCTTTTCTTGTTGCAGGGCATGGGGCTCCAGAGCATGGGCTCAGTAGTTACGGCACAAGGGCTTAGTTCTCCTCGGCATGTGGGATCTTCCTGGACCAGGGATCGAACCCATGCCCCCTGCATTGGCAGGTGGATTCTTAACCAGTGAACCACCAGGGAAGTCTCAGTTCTAACATTTAAACAAGTTGGAATTTATTACATAGACTGAATACTTAACAACTAAACTGAGACTGTGTTGTTAACTTCCAGGGGTTCAAGCAATCTATATTAATATTACCTGAGAGTGATCGGAAAAATATGGGACTACCTGAGCTTTCACCAAAGGCAGTGGAAGAACTCTTACTGAAATACCTTTAAAAGGACAGTGAGGGAGGAAAAAAAAACAACAAAATGATTGCTTATAATTACATCCCATGAGTTTCTTGTTCACTTCACTTACAAGTTATAGCTCCATTCCAACCAGAACCCACTTCAGGATGCTGGCATACCATGGGCTCCAAAGGCAGCCCAAAAGCTTCTTTCAGTTTATAGAATCTCTCTGTATCCCCCTACCCACTTCTCCTTATTTCTATAAAGTATCAGCAGATTCTGATGTTGATGCCTATGAAATACGTGGTAGAGGGATTCTGGAAGACAGGGAAAAGATAGAAAGAGGCTTTTTCCTAGAAGTGAGGAGTTAGGGCAACCACAGCTAAAGGAAGATCAGGTGGGAATCCAGCTGGGCAGAAAGACAGCTTGATGGAATGGAGACAGTGCTCTTGGGGTTAAGGCTCCTCCTTCGGAGGCCTGCCTGCACTACCACTTTAGCGGCCTTATTACTCTCGCATCAGCAACAGCAACATGAGGGACAGAAGACTGACAACCAGAAGGCAAGCGGGGAAAGTCAGAGCTAGTGTAGCGTGTTCTCTGCTTCCCCTGAAAATCCTCATATAAATTTCTCAAGCAGCACACACCCAGTCAAGTGGGTCATGGCTGGTGGGCTTACTTTCTCTCTCTACACACTCACACATGCACACACTCACAGGGGTAGGGAGAGAAACAAATACAATTTTATGAACTATAAAGTTAAAATGAGCATCATTTCCAATGATCTGATTTTTTTTTTTTTTTTTTGGTATTCTAGGAAATGTGGTTTAGGAGCCAAAATAATAGAATTCCTAAGATATTTTATTGTTTAGGTGGAAGCCATGGGTGAAAATATTTGTGATTAGTGCCCTTCCTCCCCAATGCAATTTAACAGGGCTTTAAATAACCAATTCATATACACAATATATGTTCCATTTACAATCCATTCCCAGATAAACTTCAAGCAATTTCATACTCTTGCGTGCTTGCCACGACCACAACATATGTGCCTTACCATGACATGCTTTAAAATGCAGTGCCATGTGGTGGCCAAAAAGAGAACACACATGGTCCGAAATGACGTGATGAAAATAAATAAAACTGAATTACATAAACGCTAATTATCGTGCTGGGAAATCTTGTGAAATCCAGAAATGTTGATATACAAAATACTTACTCATGCATCAAGACTTGACTGAGCGGCCATCTCCTCTGTGAGGCCTTCCCAAAGCCCTAAAGAGAAAGTATTATTTTCTGGAATTGCTTCCTGCCAGTTCTTCTAGCAAATCTGCAAGGTGGGTATCATTTTCTGCATTTGAACAGGTAAACAAATCAAAGTTCAGGTTGCTGAAGTTACTTGTCCATGGGCAAAGAGTTGGTCTCTAGCGAGCGCCCCAGATGGAAAGTGGGAAACTGACATTGTTACAAACTGCTTGGGCCAGGCAAAGTGTTAAGTATTAAAGTACGTGCTTTCTCGTTTAATACAATGGTTTGAGAGGAAGTTATTATCATTCCTCAACCATCTATGAGCAAACTGCTCTTGCCTGACATCGCAGGAGTGGTCAGCAGCAGTGCTCAGACTCAAATGTGGCTTTTTACTCCAGAACTGTGTACTCCAGGTCACCATGATGCTTCTTCTGAAATGGTCCCTGGAACTGTCCCCTTCACCCACTTTCACTGGTCAGCCTTCACCTAGAGGACTGCTGGTAAATCTATCTCCTCCTGTATCTGGACCACAGGCTCAAGCATTGACTACAGCGGCCAATCACTGAGTTTGAGAAAGCCTGCCAAGATTTCAAGGTTTTCTACCTCAGGGGTCCCCAGCCTCTGGGTCACAGGCTGGTACTAGCCTGTTAGGAACAGGCTGCACAGCAGGAGGTGAGGGGCAAGTGAGCTGGAAAAGCTTCATCTGTATTCACAACCACTCCCCATCACTCATATTATGGCCTAAGCTCCACCTCCTGTCAGATCAGCAGCGGCATTAGAGTCTCACAGGAGTGCAAACCCTCCTTGTGAAGTGCTCACATGAGTGATCTAGGTTGCATGCTCCTTGTGTGCGTGTGTGCTAAGTCACTTCAGTCATGTCTGACTCTTTGCAACCCCACGGACTATTAGCCCGCCAGGCTCCTCTGTCCATGGAATTCTCCAGGCAAGAATACTGGAGTGGGTTGCCACGCTTTCCTCCAGGGGATCTTCTTGACCCAGGCTTTGAACCCAGGTCTCATTATGTCTCCTGCACTGGCAGGTGGGTTCTTTACCACCAGAGCCACCTGGGAAGCTCTGCATGCTCCTTATGAGAATCTAATGCCTGATGATCTGATTCTGCAGTATGGTGAGTCGTATAATTATTTCATTATATATCAAAATGCGCTTCCCTCACAGCTCAGTCAGTAAAGAATCTGTCCGCAATGCAAGAGACCTGGGTTCAATTCCTGGGTCGGGAAGATCCCCTGGAGAAGGAAATGGCGATTCACTCCAGTTCTCTTGTTCCAGTATCTGTGGGCAGAGGAGCCTGGCAGACTATAGTCCCTGGAGTCACAAGTCAGACACGACTTAATAACTAAACCACCACCATATCAAAATGTAATAATAACAGAAATAAAGTGCACAATAAATGCAATGCACTTGAATCATCCCCAAACCATCCCCCTGACCCAGCCCGGCTCATGGAAAAATTGTCTTTTGTGAAACCAGTTCCTGGTGCTAAAAAGGTTGGGGACTGCTAGTCTATAATCTAGAGTACATTGACCTTACTAAATGTTATTTCTATCACACAAAGTTGGGGAAAATTTTGAAAGAATAAAAAAGATTTCTGAGTATGTATTTCAGGGTATAATTAGGTATTAGTTGCTCAGTCATGTCTGACACTTTGCAACGCCATGGACTATAGCCTGCCAAGTTCCTCTGTCCATGGGATTCTCCAGGCAAGAATACTGGAGTGGATTGCCAACCTCTTCTCTAGGGGATCCTTCCCAACTCAGGGATTGAACTTGGGTCTCCTGCATTGCAGGCAGATTCTTTACTGTCTGAGCCATGAGGGAAGAGTAAAATTAAGCACTGTTAAATAACCTTTTTTAGATGGCCTAATTTTATAGGTCTATGCCTTTCATAGTCTTTATCTGAGCTCTTTTACAACCCTATAAACTAGAAAAAATGGATAATAATGCAAATGAACTTTGTCATTTGTGGAGATGCAAATTATAAGCCCCCTTGCTTCCCAGAGGCTAGCTTTCCATCTACAGTCAACTCCTTTCAGCACACCTGATGATCTTCACGTGTGCTCACTCTCTCCTGTGAACCAGTTGTAACATCTTACTGCTTCCCTCATTAGTTCATGAGTTAAATAAAATCTTCAACATGTTCATTTTCTATTTGAAAGAGCATCATGACTGTACCTTTTCCTAAAAATTGCTCTTTAACATTTTCCACTGCTCCCTGAGATACTCAGCCTGAATTCCTCACTAATCTAGAAATACAGTCTGTTTTCTTTCTTTTTCAGTTCACCCCTTTCCAGGAATCACAAGGACACACATAATACACAAACACACACATGCACATGGATCAGGAAGTGCAGCCCTTGCCCAGGAAGATACAGGGAAAGGGAGAGAGTGAAATCTGACTACAGTAAACTAGGAATTAGGTGATAGCAAACTATGGCCCTGGGACCAAATATGATTTACCATGTGTTTTTGTAATTAAAGTTTTATTGGAACACAGTCCCCTGCATTCATTTGCGTGTTAACTACGGCTGCTTTTGTGATACAACTAGCAGCAGTGTTGAGTAGTTACAGCAGAGACTACCTGAGCTGCAAAGCCTGAAATATTTACTATGTGACCTTTGACGGAAAACTTGGCCAGCTTCTCACTTAGACACAATCTTTACTCTCTGCAGAGTTCAAAATCTCATGAAGGGAAGTAACAAGTATACCTAGGTGAAAAATACAGAAATGACAATAAAAATAAAGTGAGTCTCCATGGATGGGAGTGGTTAGGGGAAAAATGAAACTTAGATGGGAATTGAGTGTGGTTGAAAATGGGAATAACCAGCTTCAATAATCCCAAAGCCATGCCATGCAAATTATTAATTTGCTTGCTTATTTACTTGCCACAATTTATCTTTGTTATCGCAAAATAGTTCCAAGTATACAGAAAGGCAGTATGAAATACTTATGTGCTCAACTCAACTCACTTTACTATTTTGCCACATTTGCTTTGCTTTAAATTTTATTTTCACAGTCTTTAATTTGAGAAGATTAGACCAAGTTTCCTCTCTCATTAATTGGCTGCACAGTGAAGGAAATTCATGGAGTATTTATTCTACTCCAGGTCTGAAGAAGGCCCAGTATTAATGGTTTACTTGTTTGAATTTTGCTTTTGTCTCCCTTCCATTTTTAAAAAATAAGATTCATATGGCTCAAAATTCAAAAGGTACAACAAAATAAACAAATGAAATATTTCCCTCCTACTTCTATACCCCAGTTACTCATTATTATAAACAATACTATGTTTCTTATATTTCCTTCCAGAGATATTTTATGTGTACTTGAACAAATATGTATGTATATTTACTTTATACTCATTTTTTTTTTTTTTACAGTTTTTCTCCTTACCCAATACTTTGTCTTGGCAAGCCATCCAGATCAGCACATACAGAAAATCTCATTCTCTTTTTTCAAGGTTTCATAACATTCCTTTGTATGGATGAATTATAATTTGAGTAACTTTCTTTCCATGACATTTAGGTTGTTTCGAATCCTTGGCAATTACAAACAATGCTACAATAAATAATCACGTGCTTCCTCTAAATATACGAATAGCTGTACACTGAGAAGCAGAATTTCTAGGGCAAATAATAAATGCACTTATAATTTCGATAGATATCACCAAGTTGTTTTCCATGGAGAAGTCACCAAAATTACACTTCTACCAGCAAAGTATGATGAATCCCATACCCTCACCAAGTCAGGGGCTATTGGATCTTTGATCTTTGCTGTTCTAAGAAGTGACAAATGATATCTGTGTAGCTTAAAATTTCACTTCCTTTATTATGAGTGAAGTTGAGCATTTTTTTCACATTGTCATCATCGTCAGTCAGTGCTAAGACGTGTCTGACTCTTTGTGACCCCATAGACTGCAGCACGCCAGGCTCACCTGTCCTTCACCATCTCCTAGTTTGCTCAGATTCATGTCTGTTGAGTCAGTGATGCTGTTTACCATCTTGTCCTTTGTTGTCCCCTTCTCCTCCTGCCTTCAATCTTTCCCAGCATCAGGGTCTTTTCCAATGAGTCAGCTCTTTGTATCAAGTGGCCAAAGTATTGGAGCTTCAGCTTCAGTCTCAGTCTTTCCAATGAATATTCAGTGTTGATTTCCTTTAGGACTGACTGATTTGATCTCTTCGCAGTCCAAGGGACTCTCAAGAGTTCTCCAGCACCACACTTTGAAAGCATCAATTCTTCCATGCTCAGACTTCTTTATGACCCAATTCTCACATCCCTACATGGCTACTAGAAAAACCATAGCTTTGATTATACGAACTTTTGTTGGCAATAAAGGTCCTTACTAGATTAATAAAGGGGACTTCCCTTGAGGTTCAGTCAGTAAAGAGTCTGCCTGCAATGCAGGAGACTGGGTTTGATCCCTGGGTTGGGGAGATCCCCTGGAGAAGGAAATGGCAACCCACTCCAGTATTCTTGCCTGGAAAATCCCATGAACAGAGGAGCCTGGTAGGCTACAGTGACCACGGGGTCACAAGAGTTGGACACGACTTAGCAACTATACCACCACCACCACTAAATTAATAAAAAGACTTTATTAGATCCACGAATATATGAACTGATGGTTGAAAGAGGCATCTGATGAGGATGTGTATGCTTGCAAGGTACATAATGGATCAGGAGCTGGGGAGTGTCAGAACCGAACTAGGAGATGGTTGTAGTGACACAAAAACAAAGCACAATGAAACAGAACCCTACAAAGGAGTAGAAGTAGAATAGAATAGATAAGAGGGACTTTTTTGATGCAGAAACACTGGGTCTTGGTGGCTGATCAAATAAAGATGGCAGCTATCAATTTCTTCCTTCACTATACACACATTGTTGTTGCTCATTCACTGTCATATCCAATTCCTTGAGACCCCATGAACTGTAGCATGCTAGGCTTCCCTGTCCTTCACTGTCTCCTGGAGTTTGCTCAAATTCATGTCCATTGAGTCAGTAATGCCATCCAACCATCTCATCCTCTATTGTCCCCTGCTCCTCCCACCTTCAATCTCTCCTAGCATCAGGATGTTTTCCAATGAGTTGGCTCTTCACATCAGGTAGCCAAAGTACTGGAGCTTCTGCTTTAGCATCAGTCCTTCCAATGAATATTCAGGATTAATTTTTAGGACTGACTAGCTTGATCTCCTTCCTGTTAAAGGGATTCTCAAAAGTCTTCTCTAGCATTGCTCAAAAGCATCATTTCTTAGGTACTCAGCCTTCTTTAGGGTCCAACCCTCACATCTGTACATGACTACCGGAGAAAACATAGCTTTGATTATACGGACCTTTGTCAACAAAGTGATATCTCTGCTTTTTAATACACTGCCTAGGTTTGTCATAGCTTTTCTTCCAAGGAGCAAGCGTCTTTTAATTTCATGGCTGCGGTCACCATCTGCAGTGATTTTGAAGCCCAAGAAAATTAAATCTGCCACTGTTTCCACTTTTCCCCAATCTATTTGCTGTGAAGTGATAGGACTGGATGCCATGATCTTAGTTTTTTGAATGTTGAGTTTTAAGCCAGCTTTTTCCCTCTCTTCTTTCCCTTTCATCAAGAGGCTCTTGAGTTCCTCTTCACTTTCTGCCATTAAAGTGGTATCATCTGCATATCTGAGGTTACTGGTATTTCTCCTGGCAATCTTGATTCCACCTTGTGATTCATCCAGCCCAGCATTTCTCATAATGTACTCTGCATACACACATGCCTCTTCTCATGTCAAAAGATCAAGCCTAATAACTCATCCCATTAAGTCTGGACTGGCCTTAGAACTTGCTTGACCAGTAAAACATGGTAGCAGTGAAGGTCTGGGACTTCTAAAGCTAAGTTATAAGAACCCTTTCAGCTTCCAGTCAATTCTTTAGAATGCTGGTTCTGGGGAAAGTCAGCTGCCATGTAGGAAATTTGACCTCTCTGAGACTACTATGCTGTGAGAAAGCACAAACTAGCCACAAGGAGGGGTCACACAGGGAGAGAGAGATGCCTGATCAGCCCCTAGCTCTTCCCAGCCCAAGTGTCAAATACATGAGTGAAGGATAGATATCTCCAGTCTTGGTCACCATCTGAGTGCAAGTTCAGGAGAGAAGAAGCAAGAATCACCCAGCTGAGCACAGTCAGAATAATGAGAGATAATAATCAGAAACAAAAAGCTTTTGCTTTAAACGACTCAGTTTTGGGTGGTTTGTTACATAGAAATAGATAGCCAAAACATAAAGGAAGCAGAAGACACAAAATCACAGAGTGGGCAAGTGCAGAAGATGAATTCTCATACCTGGGTTCCAATCCCAGTTTAATTTACTACTGAGTAGCCTTTGGCAAGGTTCTTAAGCTCCCTAAACATCAGTTGGTTCATCTATAAAATGGGATGATTATATTCTTTCCTCCCAAGGTTAATGTGAAAATCAATGAGATGACAAAATAAAGGCACCTAGTATGGTGACTATAAGATAGGCCTTTGCTGAATGGAAGGTACTATAACAATAGAGGAAGAATCAAAGGTAACTCAAGATGAATGGGAGAATTGCGATAAGAATGATGCAATGGGGCCAGGAATGAGTATTAGGCAGGTTGAGTCTGATATTCAAGGAGAAAGGTATTCCACATCTTCAGTGAGCTTTGGGTCTCTGTCCACTGTCCTGGACATGGAAAGACTCTCAAGACTCATTGCCTGATTGATACACAGTAGAAGAGAAGATGCAAAGGAGAGAACGGGAGGATGAGAAAAGGAGCTTTTGGATGAAGATAATGTTCATTTGTACCATATTAAAACAACTGACAAGGACTACACTTGCCATACAGCCAACCACGCTATAATAAAACAGATCCTTCAGTCCAAGTAGCTGACAGGCTATACAGAGGCAGACTGCGTAGGAGAGAGACAAGGAAACTCATTTTCGCCAAGTTTCCAGTAGATGTCAAGCCCCGGGCTAATGTCTTCACATGCATTCTCTCTTACTCTTCTTGACAGTCCTATTAGTGTGATAGCCATCTTACACATAAGGAAACCAAGGTTCAGAGAACCTAAGTGACTTAACAAAAGGCCACTAGACAGTATGTAAAGACGATGATGACCATGGCATTGATACTAAGTAATATGACTTGAGCAGTAGCAGACACTGTTCTCAGTACTTCATGCTCATTGCTTCAGTGAATCCTCACAGCGACCAGAGGTAAATACTATTTCTTCATCCACTTCATAGCTGGAGAGGTGGGGCAGTGGGAAAGAATCCAACTGCAGAGGCAGGAGACACAAGAGATGTGGGTTCGATCCTTGAGTTGGGAAGATTCTCTGGCATAGGAAAGGGCAACCCGCTCCAGTATTCTTGCCTGGAAAATCCCATGGACAGAGGAGCCTAGAGGGCTACAGTCCACGGGGTCGCGAAGAGTCGGATGCGACTGAGCACGTAACACGACACGGCTGAGAAACTGAGGCACACTGAAGTTATTATGTCTTTGCCCAAAACCATCTCATTGATAAGTGGCTAAGGCAGGATATGAATTTATGAAGTCTGGCTCCAGAGTTGAAGCTCTTGAAAGCCCTGCCTATTCCTGTCTGTTACCCGGTCAGGCTGCTTCTATTAACAGATGGACACCTATCCCACTGGGTTTCGGCTGGACATACGCCTGAAGTCCCACCTGATCACCCTCCATGATGAAAGTACATTAACTAACAGTTACTAAATATTCCCTGGACTGAGAATAAAGCACTTTTACTGTCAGGGGAACCCTGATGTGAGAACTCACCATTAAGACATCACCAAGAGACACAGGGAGCAGAATTCCAGCAACAACTGGGAAGGAAGGGAGGGATCCTCCACCAGGACATCCCAAGGTGAGACAGACACCTGTGAAAGTGTCAAGCCACATGTGACTAAGCCCTTCAAAGCCCAGAGAAGGGCAAGGCCAGGGGTAAGGCCGTGCTGTGGGTACTTGTCTGGATGAGCGGGAGGAGCCAGCTGGGGCCTGACAACAGGGATTCAGCCACCTCTCCCCTAAAAGCTAGGTTCTCATTTCCACGGTGTTAACAGACAACGGAACCCCTCTTAGAATATAGCCCAAGTTTGAGGTATTTGGTAGGAATTGCAGCACAGGGCCAAAGAGAATGCTTTTTTCCCTCCCTCTTCAAATCAGTAAGGCAACTGGTAGTATGATGGGGACCAGGAAAAACCTCAAAACAGATTATTTTACAAACTAACATAGCTCAATTATTTTCAGACGGCAGAAAGGGAAAATCCATTTCTCGCCACATTTAATTTTCTCACTCTCTTTCCTTTATCCTTCCCAAATCTCCGTCTTTGCATCTGGAATGTGAGCCCAAGGCGCACTCCCCATCCTCTGCCAGAAAGGACTCGGGTTGCTGGGTTCTGCCAAGACACTTAATCCAGCCCCCACCCATATTAAAACTGCAGGTCGGAGAGCCAGGAGGGGAGAGGGAGCAAGGGCGTGGGGCCCTGCGCAGCCTCCATGCCTCAAATACTTTCTCAAAGCCTGGCAGCGGCCTTCGCCGCTCTTGGCAGTACAGCCCACGCCCTCCGGGAGAAGCCAGCCCACACGGAGTCCCACCAACTGGACCTGCTGAAATTCACACGGGAGAGCGTGTCAGCCCCCACCCGGGGCCAGGAACAGTAGCCAAGGCAACGTACGCCTCCTAGCCGAGCCATCTCAGGGAAGGCAACAGGGTCCCTGCCGCAGCAGAGATGTGCCACTACACACCGTCTGTCCCCGTGAGCAGCTCAGGTGGGAGGCAGGAAGGCAAGAGGAGGGGCATGCCTTTGCTTTCTCTCCACCTGCTCCAGAGTAATACACAGGAGCCTTTGAGAAGTAGTCCCTGGCCCAGATGCTGCAGAACACAACTGGGGCAGTTCTCACGTCTTGGGGACCTGGGAGCTGGGAGCACAGACATGGATGTTCCCCCCCTTATCCCAAATGTACAAGGAAAATGTCTTTTACACTTGCGAGGTGGGGAGAAGCAGAGGCTGAGGTGGGCAGCCCCTGTCCCCTCTACGCTCCCCCAGGCTAGGCCTGACTGCCTCCCTGGGCCCTGTCACTTGGTATCTTTGGGTGCATGGAGCTGCTAATGTCCTAGGAACAAACCCCCGTTCCTCCTTAAAACGGACCTGGGAGGCCCCAGGTGCTGAAGTAGCCATGGCAGACTCCTATCTGACTTAAGACAGTTCTGTGAGCTCCAAGAGGGGAGGGGAGCTGCACTCAGCAAAGGACCCTTCTTGAGCCCCCTCCACCAGAGCTCACTTAAGACAAGCAGAGTTACCCATGGCGGCCTCAATGGGAAAGAAATCCAAAACAGAGCGGATATATGTACATGTACAGCTGATTCACTTTGCTAACGGTAGAAACCAACACAACGTTGTAAAGCAACAATATTCCATTAAAAACTAATAAAAATATACAAGAAGAGTTCACATCCCTGCTGACGTTTCCTGCCTTTATACCCCTCCATCCTTTATCCCCTTCCATTCCTCTCTCACTTTCCTCCCTTCCTTTTTTCCCTTTCCTCTGCTTTCTGTTCATTGATTCATCACATTTTCATTAAACACCTACTATGCACCAAGTCCTCCTTCTAGGCTCTGGAGACACGGCAGGAATTAAGACTGCCAGGTCTCCACTCTCACCAAGTTACATTCTATTGTGGGGGGCTGGGGTGACAGACACTAAATAAATAAGCAAAATAAGAGTTTCCCCAGCTCCTTTTTGGATTGTTAAGTGTGATGGAGACAAGCAGGACCTGGCAGGACCAGGCAGAGAGTGACTGCAGGGTCACTTTGGTCTGGGTGCCTGTGGGAGGTCTTTGGGCCCCAGAAACACCCATCTTCAGAGAGCAGTCATCAACCTCATTGGAAGAATCTAAATAGAATACTCTAGTTCAGTTCAGTGCAGTCACTCAGTCATGTCCGACTCTTTGCGACCCCATGAACCGCAGCACGCCAGGCCTCCCTGTCCATCACCAACTCCCGGAGTCCACCCAAACCCATGTCCATTGTGTCGGTGATGCCATCCAACCATCTCATCTTCTGTCATCCCCTTGTCCTCCTGCCCTCAATCTTTCCCAGCATCAGGGTCTTTTCAAATGAGTCAGCTCTATGCATCAGGTGGCCAAAGAACTGGAGTTTCAGCTAGAGAAGGAACTAATTAGTATCGCACAGGGCACCTCAGCTCAGTGCTTACGTGATGAGCTAGAGGAGTGGGATGAGAGGGTTTGGGGAGGAAAGGATTATATGTATACATATAGCTGAGTCCCAGGTGGTGCTAATGGTAAAGAACCTGCCTGCCAATACAGAAAACATAAGAGTTCAATCCCTGGGTCAGAAAAATCCCCTGGCGGAGGAAATGGCAACCCACTCCAGTATCTTTGCCTGGAGAATCTCATGGACAGAGGCGCCTAGCAGGCTATAGTCCCCGGGGTTGAAAAGAATCGGACATGATTGAAATGGCCTAGCAGGCAGCACACATAACTGATTCACGTTGTTGTACAGTGGAAACTAACACAATATTGTAAAGCAATTATATTCAAATTAAAAAATTTTTTTAAAGAAGTGAATTGTAACTAAGGTGAAGAATCTAACTTAGACAACTTGGGAAAGGCTAAGACTCCATTTTTGACACATGAAGACAATACTATGTCACTCCTTACTACTTGCCACAGGGCCTGCTGATGGAAACTCCATCATGCACCAGCACCCTCCCTGGGCTCTAACGTCCACTAACTCAACTCCCTGAGGCCCAGGCCTCGCTGCCCAAGAGCATGCTCCCAGCTTGGCCAGCACCTTCCTTCCTACCCCTAACTGCCCACCAGGCAGGACAGTCCCCTTCACCTGGTGCTCCCTCCTCTCCTCTCAGGACACCAGTGAACAACACAACCTAGGAATACTTGAGCTACCTGTCCATGCTTGTCACAAAACCAAGAAGTAAACCTCTGGGAAGGTAGGGTGATCAACTGAGAGACATTTATCTAGAGCTTCTATTTTGAGTGTGCATACCTGCCTATGCGTGCATGTGTACACACACACACACAAGACAGGCAAATTTCAAACCAGTTGGAGAGAAGAATGTCTTGCTCAGAAAGTCATCAGGTTTGGAAGACAATTTCAAGTAAAGAAGAGCTCCTTGGTGAGTTGGGTGTAAGGCGGCCAGGATTAACCCCCACCTTATGCAGTTAGCAGTTTCTATCCCTCTTTGAGTGCTTGCGGTTCTGCACCAGGAAAACATTCATTTGAAACACCATTTGACCCATAGTGCACTGAAATCATCATAAAAAAGACTCTCACCCCAAACAAGGTCATGCACATGAAAGACTCTAGCACAGGCTCTATCCCACAGCTGGTGTTCAGAGACGTTGCTTTTGTTTTATAAACATCTGTACAGGTTTTATGTTAAGACAACATGATTCCCTGGTATGAAAAACTCCTCACCTGCAAAAGATTTGTCCATCCACCAAACATGGACAGAGGCACCATGTAGTCACAGGAGATGCAAGGAAGAACAAGAGGGCCATGAAGTTGACAGAAGGATAGAGGAACACCCTACACGATGAAGTGCTCTGGGTATATCCAGAGTTCTGTATGTGAAAGGCATTCATTGATCTCTACCTCTTGCCCCATCAAGACTGGGGAATTCACCATAGACTAGGGATGTAGGATTCACCATAGACTGGGCATGCAGGATTCACCATAGACTGGGGAAACTTGAGAGATAATCTAGTCTCCATCCCTTAGGCCTGGAGAGATCATGTGGCCAGCCCAAAGCCACACAGTTCATCAGTTCAGTTCAGTCACTCAATCGTGTCTGACTCTTTGCGACTCCATGGACTATCCAATCCATGAAATTCTCCAGGCCAGAATACTGGAGTGGGTAGCCTTTCCCTTCTCCAGGGGATCTTCCCAACCTAGGGATCGAACCCAGGTCTCCCACATTGCAGGCAGATTCTTTACCAGCTGAGCCAACTCCCAGAGCTTGCTCAAACTCATGTCCGTTGAGTCGGTGATACCATCCAACCATCTCATCCTCTGTTGTCCCCTTCTCCTTCCGCCTTCAATCTTTACTAGCATCGGGGTCTTTTCTAATGAGTCGGCTCTTCACATCAGGTGGCCAAAGTATTGGAGCTTCAGCCTTAGCATCAGTCCCCACAATGAATATATAGGATTCATTTCCTTTAGGATTGACTGGTTTGATTGCCCTGCAGTCCAAGGGACTCTCAAGAGTCTTTTCCAACACCACAGTTCAAAAGCATCAATTCTTAGGTGCTCAGCTTTCCTTATGGTCCAACCCTCACATCCAGACATGACTACTGGAAAAACCATAGCTTTGACTATACAGACCTTTGTTGGTATAGTCCATGGAATTCTGTATAGTCTATGGAATTCTCTATACAGTCCATGGAATTCTCCAGGCCAGAATACTGGAGTGGGTAGGCTTTCCCATCTCCGGGGGATCTTCCCAACCCAGGGATCGAACCCAGGCCTTCTGCATTATAGGCAGATTCTTTACCAGTTGAGCCACCAAGAAAGCCCAAGAATACTGGAGTGGTAGCCCATCCCTTCTCCAGGGGAACTTCCCGACCCAGGAGCGGAACCAGGGGCAGATTTTTTACCAACCATACCAACAGGGATGCCCCCAAAGCCACACAACAGACCAATATGTGGTCTGGTTATATCTTCCAATACTCATTAGCAACTGCAGGGACAGATGTCATGACAGAACCTTAAATTTCTAAGGGTGATGATACCAACCAGGATTCTAGCCTTCCCCAATCAACAGAAACTGATCAGAGGCCAGACAAGAAATCCAGGCAAGGTGTTACTGGGGCCCCTGCTGCAGCCGTGGGGTGTGAGAACAAACAACAGATTCCCTTGCTTGCTGGTTGGGGCAGAAGTGACCTTGTTCCTTATGTGGGGTGAGGGGTAGTGTCTAGTGTCAGGGCAGAGGGTCGGCTTAGGGAGTATGCCCACACTTTAGGTGGTATTGTGCAGGGGGCATGCTCCGTACACTGCTTTTGCTTCAGGCTCTTCAAAAGTGGCAGTTGGGCTTTTTTGGTCGTTTTTTCATCTTTTTTCATCTTTTGTAACTGCACATACACAGTTACTTTTAGTCTCATATATTTTCTTTGACTCAATGGACATGAATTTGAGCAAACTCCGGGAGATGATGAAGGACAGGGAAGCCTGAAATGCTGCAGTCTGTGAGGTCGCCAAGAGTTGAACAGGACTTAGCGACTGAACAACAATAGTTTCTCTGTATATTTTGTGGCTGGAAGAGAGGTGTGCCCAGGTTCAAGCATTGCAGCCCTGCAGCAGAGTCCTAGGTCCCAGCCTGTTTCAGGGAGACCGCATGAACCCAGTTCCAAGGCACCACTGGCTTTGACTAGCACACAACAGGCATTCAGTAACTTGACGTTACATTAATAAAAGAGGAGTCTTTAACGAGTTCATCAAAACTTCCTGAGCCCACTACATGTTTGAGAAGTATCTGTGAGTCCTATACCTAACTGGATCAGTCTAAGGCCACTATGAGGCCTCCCTGCCAGATACTCACCTGTCCTTTTTGACTTCTGTCCTGGTTCCCTGGCCTCTCCTTGGTCTCCTTCCTTGGTCCCCTTTTCTCAACAGCCCCTTGAATCCTGATGCTCCCCAGAGTTTCATCCTCAACCCCGTCCCCCTCAATCACCTGGCAATCTCATCTGCCTTCTTTATTACACATGTGTGAGTCTCATTATCTGTTCCCATGTTAACTTTCCATATTCAAAAGGGAGGAAACGAAAGCTGAGGTCACACTAGTAGCACAGAGTCAGGGCAGGATTTGAATTCAGGTCTGTCTAGTTCTAAAGTCCATTCCTTTAATGCAAAGAAGCCAATATTTTATCCCCCAGGCTTTGAAGAAATAGTGGGCTTTCCAAGTGGCCCTAACGGTAAAGAACCCGCCCGCCAATGCAGGAAACCCAAGAGACGCAGGTTGGATCCCTGGGTTGGGAAGATCCCCTACAGAAGGAAATGGCAACCCATTCCAGTATTCCCGCCTGGGAGATCCCATGGCCAGGGAAGCCTGACAGGCTACAGTCCATGAGGTCATAAAGAGTTGGACACAACTGAGCATGCACAGGGCAGAGCAGGGACATTACATTCTGTACATAATGTGTACATCAGGGGCTCCTCTTATCTGGGGGACTATTGGACCCTTTTCAGAATTGTATAAAAGCATGAACTTTCTCCGTAGGGCCTGACACAGGTATGTGTAGGTAGAGAAAATGTTTGTATGTGATTTGAAGGGTGTCCTGGATCCCTCTGAAGCTCATCAATAACTCCGTCTGGGTCAGAAACCTCAAATTTAAGAAACTATCCTGTAAAGACACTGAAAACATCTCTGAAGTATTTTAAATAAAACCACAATTTAGGTGTTCTTTCTCCTCTGCTCTGAATTGCCTCTCAAAAGCAAACTGAAAACTGTGCCATTTCATGGATTGTTCTAAAGAATAACTGGAGATTTTATTAAATTTGGTTATTTATTGTTAAAAATTGCACTAGGCCCAAACCAACCAAAGATGTTGTGTCCCATGAAGATTTTGTTTTCCTCACCCCTCACTGCTCTTCTAGGTGTGACATCCCCTGATGAAAATAGAGAAACCTTGCTTCTGTTTCATGTGGAATGTGTCTATAAGAAGGATCTGATGGAGATGCTGTGATAACAAAGAAGCACCAAATAGAGAGTGTTCAGCAAAACATCTGGTACACGAGGTGGTGTTGGATGAATGGGAGCTATTTCCTGCAAGGTCCTTAGAAAGCTGGCCACAGCTGCCTTTATAGCCTCATCTCCTGATCTCCTACTGACTCAACCTGTAGGATTAGACAGTATTTCCCAGAGTTTTCAAGCTTCTGGACCTTCAGCCATGCAGCTCCCTCCTCTTAAACAGCCTTTCCACTAATGTGTCCATATGAAAAATTTCATCAAGATTCAACTTAAAAGTTCTCATCATAAGGGAAAAAAATGTGTAACTATATTTGGTGACAGATGTTGACTAGACCTACTGTGGTGATCATCTTGCAATATATACAAATATCAAATCATTATGCTGTACACCTGAAACTAATATAAAGGTATATGTCAGTTATACCTTAATTTTAAAAAAAGATCCAGCTGAAAATTTAAGCTTTCCACCACCCCTCCCCCACCCAAACTCTGGTTGGAATTCCTTTTCCTTTCCGGTTGGGACTCACAAAGTGCTATATGTGTGTGCTAGTCGCTCAGTCATGCCTGACTCTTTGCGACCACATGGACGGTAGCCCACCAGGCTCCTCTGTCCATGGAATTCTCTAGGCAAGAGTATTGGAATAGGCAGCCATTCCCTTCTCCAGGGGATCGTCCTGACCCAGGGATGGAACCTGGGTCTTCTGCATTGCAGGCAGACTCCTTCATATCTGAGCCACTGGGGAAGCTCCATAAAGTGCTCTAATAGTTGCTAAACTTCTATTATGGGCTTCCACACTGGCTCAGTAGTGAAGAATCCACCTGTAATACAGGAGATGTAGGTTCGATCCCTGGGTTGGAAAGATTTCTCTGGAGACGGAAATGGAAATCCACTCCAGTATTCTTGCCTGGGAAATCTCATGGACAGAGGAGCCTGGCAGGCTACAGTTCATGGGGTCACAAAAGAGTCAGACACGACTTAGTAATTAAATAATCACAACAACTTCTATCACAAAACTTCTATCACAGAACATATAATACCGTATTCATTTTTTTCTCCTGGTATCTAAGAACTCTTATAACTCCTGAGAACAGGACCCATGTCTCCAACATTTGTATTCCTCAGTTCAATTCAGCTCAGTTCAGTCGCTCAGTCGTGTCCAGCTCTTTGCAATCCCATGGACTGTGGCATGCCAGGCTTCCCTGTCCATCACCAACTCCCGGAGCTCACTCAAACTCATGTCCATCAAGTCGGTGATGCCATCCAACCATCTAACCCTAACCCTAACCCTAACCCTTCTCCTCATGCCTTCAAACTTTCCCAGCATTACAGTTCTCAATACTCTTTGGAATGAACACAACTACACTAGCAAATCCTCTCAAATTCTTTTAAGTCCCAGGGTGTCTAGAAGCTTTAGTAAAATTCAAGTATGTTCCAATTTACCTGGTTTTTAAAGACCCATACCTTTCAACCCCATTCGTAACAGACCCAGCAGACACTGTAACGTCTGCTACTCTGTTATGCGGCCATGACTGTGTGAAACATCCTGTAATTTATCTCCATATGAAGCCGTCACCAAGGGAGAGAAACATGTCTGCTTCTCCGAAAGAATGGCTGGCAACCATCAGGGCTTTGGATAAACTCAGGTCATGTGTCTTCAGTCAGAAGTTTACCTTATGGACCAATCATCAAACCTTAACCTGGCTGAGGGCTGAATGTAATAGAAATGGTAACACTAGGACTGACGGTCTTGGAAGTTTCTGTTTTTCCAAATGAACATTCAACATGTTCCTGGTTGGAAAAGAATGCTTAAGTAAAAAAAAAAAAAAAAGGCGGGGGTGGGGACAAAAGGTATCAACCAATTCAAATCACCAACCAGCCAAAAATAAAGGAACATTGTAATCTTTCCTTTGGACACTTTGGACATCAAAAAGGGAAGATGTGAGAGGTACAGGGCTATGATGATTCTTCAAAGAGGGTTTTTATTGGGTAGCTGCACACGTGTACTAAGAAGTTTCAAAAAGAACCAAGGCTGGCAAACTGGGTGGAAAACCTAAATGGAAGAAAGTAGTGGGTTTCCTAAATGCAGACCAGCGTAGGCAAGTAACCATGATTTGATAACTGACTTCTGAATCAATACGGCCCCTGGAAGGGAGTAAGGAGATAGAAGCAAAGGCAGGGACCGAGTTGGGAGGCACGGTGCAGAAAGGAAACTGGTTTCTCTGGCATTTGCAGGCCAATCTGGCCGCAGAGAAAACCATCACCAGCCCAGGAGAAGGATCAGGCAAATGCCATCTCCACTCTCTGGTGAGAATCTGGAAACAGCTGTGGCTGAGAGCTTGCTGTTTCAACCCAGATAATGAAAGTTAGAGCACATGTGAGAAGCATTTACATATTATTCTGAAGTTATAAAAGGGTTGTTTAATTTTTGTACAAGGAGGCATTTAAGAGCAGACAGCTGGGAGGAGGAACAAGGTTAGAATTCTCATGAAATCCACAAGTTGAAAGAAAAAACAAAACAGTATTTAGAGAATAAAATCAATCAAAAGAAGTAATATAGTTTAAAGACCTATTGTGTCTATATTACTTATGTATATTTTTTGCAATAATGACATATATATATATATATATATATATATATATATATATATAGTATTACAGTGGGAAGCACAAAAAGCTCTGCTCAGCACCAGGTAGCCCCATGGGCCCTGCCCATCACTAGTGGAGCCTGCCCATCACTCTAGGCTTGGGCCAGTTGCTCTCTAATGCCTCTCACAGTGCCCATGTCCCGTGACTGATTTACCACGCAACATTTCACTGTGATGCAGGGCTGCCTTCCCACAGAGTACACATGGACTTCTACTACTCCCCTCTCACCTGATCCCCCAGGACCACAGCTGGCCTTGGAAACCACTTCCCAAACAGAGGTAATTGGTACCCCAGCTGGCGCTCAAGCAAAGCTCTTCCAACCGCCGCTTGTTGACAGACCTGTCTGATTATGCTCCTTATACACAAGGACCCAAGTGGCCTCCCGTATCAGCTCAGTTTAAAGGTAACAAAACCACCCATCCTCCCAGGGGTGTTTCTTAGAAGAATTATCAACAGGCTTCATGCAATGAAGATGTGAGAGGCCTGTCCACTGCTTGGCCTGCAACTTATAAAAAGGAGACTCTGCAAACCTGGGGATGGCACACTCTCATCACCAACTATTTCTTTTTCTCATATATCCTTCCCCTCAAGGTCTCAGCTTGTCTCCCCAGCTCTCCCACCTGCCTTCTTCCTAATTGTCCAAGACATCTCAAGTTTGTTGGCCGTTCTTTCCAGTTGAATGTTTTGGAACTGAAGAAATTCGACTTTAGAGTTGTATTAAGAGCAATGTTGGGAGATTTTTATTTTAAGAGAAGAAGGAAAAAGAAAAAAATCGAGTCACCAAGTGTTTACTCTGGAAGTTAGAGCATCTTGGTTCCCAGAGGGGCGGTCACTTCACCGGTTAGCGGCAGTGCCAAAGCAGATTCCCAGCAGAGAACTCACTCCTGTTCTACTCCTCCGCTCAGCGGGGAATGACTGTGAATTCTAGGGCGCTCGGCTCCCCACCAGGAACACACGCTTCAAAGCGAAGGTGCCAAAAAGAAACACTAAACAGACTCCAATATCCCCTCATGTTAGATACTGGGAATCATAACTTTGGGATAATTTTAGTGAGGGAATATAGTCAAACTCAGGGACAAAACAAAACTCGGCTTAAAATAATGACACTCAAGTTAATACACCCCACCTTGGCTTTGGTATCAAATTCACTTTTTTTCTTCTCTTTTTGGTACTTTGCAGTTTATACAATTATAAGACTTGAAATCTATCACACCGGCTGGGCAGGGATACACTATAAATGTGCTAGAATAAAATATAGATGGAGATTTAATTATCATGCTGCTCATGCTTTTTGAATAACAGTATGTCAGCACTTCCATAAACCGATTTGCATTACGTTAAAATTAATGGACTGTAAACCTCTGCTCCTGGAGAAACATACCGTGTCTTTCCCTCCTGCTCTAACCTCCCTCCTGAGACCAGACGCTTATCGGCTACCCTAGCTGGGCCTACACTCCATCTGCCCCTCAATTACAAAGCCCCCAAAACCTCTAAGAGTAAGTATCCCATCCTATTTCAAAGACAAACGTACGCACACACAGCCTCATCCCATTTCTCCAAAACATGGGAAAGCAAAACAAAACAAAAACTGACCCTTTGATTAATCTCTCAGTCACACTTATTCTTGCCACCGTGATTTTTTAAAGTGGTTTTATTTTAATACACGTATCATATATACTTTAAAAAATATTGATTTGACTGCACTGGGTCTACGTTGTGGCATGCAGGATCTTTGACATGACGTGAACTCTTTAGCTGTGGCATGTGGGATCCAGTTCCCTGACCAGTGATCAAACCCTGGCCCCCTGCCTTAGGAGTGTGGAGTCTTCGTCACTGGAACACCAGGGAAGTCCCACCATGGTGATCTTTGACCAATGCTAGGTGTGGCCCACTTTTACCTGTGAAAGTACCATCAACTGAAGAAAAGATGGAGATGCTGCCTCTCGACAGGTGAGCAGGTCAGAGAATATACAGAATTTCCAGGCTGAGGGCATGCACTGTGGGGTTGGGGTTACTGACGAGGGCCAGGCAGACAGGGAAGTGATGAGAGTAGTCAGAGGCCATGTCTTCAATAAGCCAGTTAGTGGAGGGAGGCAGGGAGATGGAATAGCATTTTGAGAAAGGAGCAGGTTCACGTCACTGCCTTCCTGATAGCAGAGATGTGCATGATTGGATGAAGAAGGGAAGACCTGAGGAAGAAAAGGGTCAAAACTAAAGAGAAAATGGCACAACACTGTAAATCAACTATGTGTGCGCATGCTAAGTTGCTTTAGTTGTGTCTGACTCTCTGCAATCCATGGCGTGTAGCCCACCAGACTCTTCTGTCCATGGAGTTCTCCAGGCAAGAACACTGCAGTGGGTTAGCCCTGCCCTCCTCCAGAGGATCTTCCCGATCCAGAAATTGAACCTGTGTCTCTTATATTTCCCTCACTAGCAGGCAGGTTCTTCGCCACTAGCACCACTTGGGAAGCCCTCAAAAAATCAACTATACTGCAATTAAAAAAAAAAAAAAGCAAAACTAGAGAGAGAAATAACTAAGAAAGGGAAACATTTTTTGGTGTTTCTCTGGGCTGGGCACTTCTTTATCCATTGTGTCCTCTGTATATACTGTGTTTAATTCTATCCCTACATGTCAGAGAAGCCTCATTTTAAATCAAAACACCGAAGTTCAGAGAAGTTAAATAATCTGTCTATAATCTCACTGCTAAGAAGAACTGACATGGGATTTGAATCCAGATTAGCTTGACTTTTCTGCCCCAGTTTCCCCACTGCATGATCTTGGAGGATGAGATAGACCTGAGGATGCAGGTAGGGAGGACCATCCAGAAGAAGTAAATGTGTGTCTGAAATCCAGAATAGAGCGCTACAGAGACTGCAATACAAGATGTGTTTGGTAAAGGAAACTAAATTTCATCATAAAAAGGTGAAATCCCACCTACCCAAATAGGAGTACTGCCCCCAGCTTTCAAGGGGCTCACCCTGGAGATTTGGTATTTATTCCAAAGATGATACTGTCACTCAAAATGTTTATATGACTCCTTATTTCCATGGAGTTATAGAACATGCAGCACATTCCTTTGAACAGCTTAATGGAAATAGGTGTTCATCATTTGGAACCAAATCTGAAGCAAAAGGTTGAATGGGAAAGGGTAAACTTAAAAGCTAAAACTGCCATCATAAATTGGTGTGATTGTAAGACAGAGATACTACACCTTCTCTAGCCCTACTTGGCTCTGAATACAAGCAAAGCTCTGAGCTGTCTTCTGGAATGGGGGGATCATCCGAGTATAGACTCTAGAGGTATCGCTGTTGAAAGACAACATTCACCTAGATATCAAGTTGATGAGCAGGTGTTCCAAGAGAAGACAAAGGAAAAACAGAGGATAGAGTTAACACTTCTGGGATGCAGCATCTCGGACATCCAGGACCTGCTGATGTGGTCCTCAGACCAGTAACACCAGCACCCACTGGGGCTCATTAAAAGGCAGACTCTTGGGCGGGTTCCAGACCTCCTAAATCAAAGTGTCTGCATTTTTATAACATTTCCATGTGGTTGTGCTACATATGAAAGTTTGAGAAGCACTGACTTGGAGGAGGAGGCCCCGTGCCAAGGGTGGGATCCTGGGAAACTGAAAGGACAACCTGGAGTCAAGGTTCCCAGGAATCACCTAAAAAGAAAGCTCTTCAAAAGCTCATCAAGCAAGAATTTGATTCTACTCACTTTATAACTACTGAAACCATAAACCCAAGAGTTTCCAAGACAGTCTCAGTTTCAAATATTCTGTTCCATTTGCAGACTGCATATTATGGATGGTCTGGGGCAACACGGATGGGCTGATGGGTACTGTGAATGAGTACTCAGGGGTAAGATGAGTGAAGTGGTTGTGGGTATGGGGATAGGCTAGTTAGTGTGAAGGACTGCCAAGTGTTTGGATGGCCCAGCTAATCATTTGAAAATGAAAAATTAAACTAAAGTCAGGATGAAAAGCAGTCAGGGAAGGATCAATGTCAAATTAGGAGGAAAAGAGAGTGGGTTCATGCAGTATATAACAGAGTTGTCCAACAGAACTTTCTGTGACAATGGGAATGTTCTGTATCTACACTGTCCAATATGGTAATTGCTAGCCACATATGACTACTGAGTACTTAAAAAATAGCTAGCAAAACTAAAAAAGTAAATTTCACATTTTATCTAATTTTAATTACTTTAAACTTAAAAGCTACAAGTGACTGTTGGCCCCCATGCTGGACAGCAGAGGTATATATAAACACCATGGATAGGAAACCAACCCCTGTGCCCGCTTCAGGCACAAGGAAGGCCAGCAGAATCCCCATTTAGGGAAGGGGCATTGAAGAGGTGCCAAAGGTACCGGTCAAAGAAAGATAAAGGTTTGACTGAGTAGATTTAGACATAGAGAAAACAGAAATCCTGATAAAGTCAATCTTTGCCTTAAAAAAAGGTGTGGTAGGGGGCGAGCAAGGGAAGATGTTCATCTGGCGGTGGACAGGAGCAAGGTGCCAGAGTCCAAGTGGGAGAAAGATGGTATTCATGTGCAAGGGTGATCTGACACTGAGTGGATGTCTACTTTGGGCAGGGGTAGTGATGACAAAGGTAAATTAATTACATGTAAGGTGTTTGAGCAAATAAATATGTTAAGGATACTGGGGGACTTCCTTGGTGGTCCAGTGGTTAAGAATCTGCCTTCTGATGCAGGGAATGGGGGTTTGATCCCTGACTGGGGAACTAAGATGGCACATGCTATGTGGCAACAAGACAGCACACCGCAACTAGAGAAGCCCGTGCACTGCGACGAAGAACCTGCATGCCACAGTGAAGACCCAGAGCAGCCCACAGTTAAGTAAATAAACAACAATGGGAGCTGGATTTCTCCTCACCAGAGAAGACAGTTACAAACACGGAAAGAGAGAAAATTAAAATGAACCCTATCATGTTAAACTGAAACTTAAGATATGAATGTGAACTCACAATATTCAATGTATATGTAGATGGATACAGAAATTAATGTAGATTTAAATATGTATGTATGTGTGTGTGTATATATACACACACATGTACATACGTATTTGCCTAACTTTGTCCACCTTGACAGCCTGGGAACAGCAATGCCCCAGTAGCAAGAGGCACACCCGTTTTCCAGATCTTGGCTTCTAAATTTCATGTCCCACTTAAGCCAACCAGGTTTCCTTGGGAAAATGGCTGATTTCAGGGCTTGGATTGGAAAAATACAATATAAGCTTGGAGCATTCTATTGTGCCAGAGAGTGAGATAGGGCTTGGGGCATGAATAATGTTGACACTCAGCCTTCTTTATGGTCTAACGCTCACATCCATACAAGTCAACTGGAAAAACCAGAGCTTTAAAGATATGAATAATGAGGGCATGTCAAAAAAGATACAGAGAGACAGGGCTCCCATGGGCAAATTAGGACAATATGAGCCTCAAAATAAGGAATGGCTGTAACAAATCATAACCCATTGAGTATAAGAGAAATCCATGTGTCCATACTGATATAAAAAAACGATCAAATAAAGGAATAGATAAACACGATGGACCATCTGCTAGGATACACTAAGAACACACCACCTCTTCTGTGATTTTCCTGCTGGAAACACACTGCCTGAATCTAGTCTTGAGGAAACTTCAGACAAACCCAAACTGAGGGCCATCCTACATAATAAATGGCCTGCACTCTTCAAATATGTCAAGGTCATAAAAGTCCAGGGAAGACTGAGAAATTACTCCAGATTGAAGGAGACCAAAGAGATACAACAACTAAATATAACATATGATTCTGAACTTAGATTCTTTCACTATGAGAACATTCTTGGGACAATTGATGAAATGTGAACGATGTTGGACAGTAGTAACATACCAATATTAATTTGCTGATTTTGATGGACTTGTGATTATGTATGAGAATGTCTCTGTTTATAGGCAATACAGCATGCAGGGGTGATACTGCACCCCATTGGCAATGTACTCAAATAGTTCAGGGAAGAACTAATTCCGGGTACAGGACTTGCAACTTTTCTGTAAGTTTGAGACTATTTCGATGTCAAAAATAAAAATAAACCATGTTTATCTATTTTGGGCCAAAGGCCTGTAATGCAAATTCCTTGGAGACATCTCAGAAAGATGTTCTTCTTTAGCAAAGAGAGAGAACACCATCATGCTCATGCTCAGTCACGTCTGACTCTTTGCAACCCCATGGACTGTAGCCTGCCAGGCTCCTCTGTCCATGGGATTTTCCAGGCAAGAATACTGGAGTGAGTTGCCATTTCCTCTTCCAGGTGATCTTCCTGATCCAGGGATCAAACCTGCATCTCCTTTGTTTCCTGCATTGCAGGCAGATTTTTACCTGTTGAGTTATCAGGGTCAAAGGATTGTAATGGAAATTCCTTAGAGACATCTCTGGGCTTCCCTGGTGGCTCAGCTGGTAAAGAACCTCCCTGCAATGCGGGAGACCTGGGTTCGATCCCTGGGTTGGGTAGATCCTCTGCAGAGGGAAAGGTTACCCACTCCAGTATTCTGGCCTGGAGAATCCCACAGACTGTATAGTCCATGGGGTCCAAAAGAGTCAGACATGACTGAGTGACTTTCACTTTCACTTTGGGGACATCTCAGAAAGATGTTCTTTTCTAGCAAAAAGAGAGAACAGTGTGCAGGAAATCTCTTCCCTTCCATGTGACCCAGACATCTATGTACTGAAGCTGATGCTGGGAGCTGTGGCAATCATCCTGGGAATAAGGAAAAGTCACTAGAAACTCAGAGAAACCATCCCAGGGACTGATGCTATGGAGTTTCTAAATTAGCAAGCCCACAACCAGCCTCCCTCCAGATTTCTTATGTGTGATTTATCACCAAATCCAGATTAAGTTTAAAAAAAAAAATCTGCCAGCGACTTCGCAGCAGCAGCAGCAGCTCTCCTGTTTGAAGAAGGGTTCCACCAAAGAATTCAGGACTCTGTCCCACTATAGGCTACTCAGTCACCTTTGGCCCTGTGTTGCCTTCTGTATTTCAGCTTCCCATCCTCCACCTCCTGAAGGTGCTGACATGTAAAATACCCTTCTGATTGACAGACTACTAGGGTACAACTTCTCCCTACTCAAAGTCAGTCGCTCATTCACCCTACCTACACACACAACACACACACACACACACACACACACACACACACACACACACACACACACACACACACCCCCCACGGTGAAACAGAAGAAAAATGTACCTTACAGAAATGAGAAATCACATCTCTATTTACAGCCAATGTCACAGACCCAGTCTAGACTAAGGAAGGTCAAGGATAAAGATGAAGAAAGCTGACAGCAGTTTTCCTTTGGATTTTAAACCTCATGCTCTCCCCCTAGAATATTTTCCCTCGTGAAGTGCACCCCTCTTTCCCCCCTTCCCCTCAGGACTACGTACATACTCAGAATTCTTGGCTCAGTCTCTTGTCATCACACCTAAAGGGCATCCCCCACCTGGGTGGCTCTCACCGGTTAGACCTGAGAAACAGACGTTGATACTACACTATTTTCAAATCCTTCCCATGGCCCTGAAGATTCTGGTGAGCAAGGTCAATTTGTTTGGTTGATCTTGTACATTTGAACACAGAATCCACAGAGGCAAGCATGAGAAATCATTTTGAATGCTTGCAGTAAAACTCAGTATTTCCATGGCTTTTTTCCCCCCCTTATATGTGAAAATAATGTCCCTACCCTAGACCCAGAGAAACTTTTTCACCATTTACTATTTTCCCTAAGTGATCATGTCCAGCAAGAAACTAAAAATAAGCCTATAGCACAGTGCTAGGTGTCAAGGAGGGCACGAAGGGTAAAGGATGTGAGGTTTTTTTGAGCAGACACCCAGCTACTGTGTCGGGAGAGGCAGCTCATACATGTTTGGAGAGGCAATCAACACTTTTCTTTTTTATGATGTTTTTATCTATCTATCTATTTGTGGCTGCATTGGGTCTTTGTTGCTGTACGTTGGCTTTCTCTAGCTGCAGCGAGCATGGGCTACTCTTGTGGTGTGCAGGCTCCTCATTGCGGTGGCTCCTCTTGTGGAGCTCGGATTCAGTAGTGGAGCTTGGACTTAGCTGCCCTGTGGTACGTGGAATCCTCTCAGACCAGGGATCAAACATGTGTCCCCTGAATCAGCAAGCGCTTTCTTAACCTCTGGACCACCAGGGAAGTCTCAGTCAATGCTTCTTGATAATCAGGAGGGAGTAGAGGGTTCAGAAGTAGAAAGTGACCCCCTCCCAAATAGATCCAAACTTTAACCCTGGAACTTTGAATGTGATTTTATTTGTAAAAAGGGTCGTTGCAGATGAAGGATCCTGAAATGAGACCATCTCGGATTTATGGTAACCCTAAATCTGGAGAAGGAAATGGCAACCCACTCCAGTATTCTTGCCTGGGAAATCCCATGGACAGAGGAGCCTGGAGGGTTACAGTCTATGAGGTCACAGAAGAGTCGGATACAACTTAGCAATTAAACAACAATAAAAACAAATCCAAAGGCAGGTGTTCTTATGAGAGAGATGGAGGTAGATCAAAGTCACAGACACACACAGAAAGGCCCCGTATGAAGACAGACACAGAAGTAGAGGGATGGAGGGTAGGCGAGCCACGGATTACCAGCAGTCACCAGGAGTCAGGAGAGAGGCATGGAGCCCCCGGAAGAAGTCCACTCTATCCACACCTTGGTTTCAGACTCTGCCCTCTGAATTCACAAAAGAATAAATTCCTCTTGCTTCAAGCTATCAGGTCTATGATCCTTTGTTACAGTACCCCTAGGAAACTTGTAGAGTGGGCAAGGCCAGGTCATTGAAGGGTAGACTCTGTCAAGAAAACAGATCATCTTCCCTCCCAGTTCTGATGACATAAGACCAGAATCACAAAGGTTCTGGCATATGGAGAAAATGGAACTTTTGGGGGGTGTGACAAAGGCGGTTTCTCTGAAGACCCTTTTGTGGGCAGAACTGGGCAGAGAAAGGAAGATAGCAGAGAGCCTCAAACAAACAGGGATGGCAAACACCTTCTGAGACTCAGCACTTGGCTTTCTTTGAGGGTCTAGGTGAGTCTGACATCAAAGATCCCAGGAGCTGAATTCACCACGAGGAAAGGGGCATCTAGTTGGTGTCCTGGGCCCCTATCTGTGATGTGGGGTGGGGAAGGCCTCTTCGGTGCTGCTTACAACTGAGACTGGGCTCCCTCCAACATAGGTGCCAGGCACAGCACTTGTGTCCTGAAAGTAGGGATGGGTACCTTGGAGTCAGTCAGAAGGGCTGCCACCATAGGGCACCCAGGGGCGGCTCTGCAGCCCTTCAGGGTCTGTCCCTGCCAGCACCTTGGGGCAGGAGCAGAAGGGGACATAGGGAGCCAGGTGAGGGAGTCTAGAAACTGGAATGTGTTCCATTGTATGGAGGGCAATTCAATGGGAGGTCGGAGAAGGGAGAGATACAGATGCTGAGATGCACCTCTTGTGTCTCCAGGGGTTGAAAGAGTGCCTGCAAGTGGAGGACCACAAACCTGAGACCAGGTACACCCCTCTTCTTTACTAGATGGACCACTTATACCGTGGATAGTTCACACTTCCTACGACAGTCTCTAACACAAATGGCTTCTCCATTTCAACTCCCCATGCTGTAAAACCTCATCAGCTGTGTTATTTTTAAACTCCAGGAAGAAAATGGAATTTACTATATGTTTCTATAACATCTACTGCTCCGTTTTTATAAAAAGCATTTCAGTCAATTGATCTATTGGTTTCTCTATGAGGACTTCCATCAACCAACCCACTCATCCATCCTTCTCTGTGTGTGTGTGTGTGTGTGTGTGTGTGTGTGTGTGTGTGTGTGTGTGTGATGCATTAGAGATGCCTGGAAAAATGTTCACCTACTGTTAACACAAATTAATTCTCAGTGGTGGAATCTGGAGTGATTTTTTTTTAACTTTCTTTCTAGCTTTCATCTGGATTGTTTGAATTCTTCACATTGAACACGTGCTAATTTTAGAAAAAATTAAGGTATTAGGTCATTATTTAAAAAAAAATAGAATAAAATTTCCATAAGCTGAAGTAAATAGAAAGAAAGGAGGGAAGAGGAGGGAAAAGAAGAGAAGATAGAATAAAAGAAGAGAAAGAAAGAAGAGAGAAAAGAAAAGAAACAGGAGAGAATGAGACCCACTCAAAAGAAATGGTGAGGCTATGATCTGGATACCCACCTTAGACACCTCGGGCCCAGTGTAGGCCCTCCTGTCCCATTTTCATGAGTGAATCTCCCTGGAAAGCTTATAGAAGAGTCTCTGGAGGCTCAGTCGGGCGCAAACACGAGCTGCCTCTCCCACAAAGGAAAGCCCGCATGGTGGGACGGTGGGAGACTGCCACAGCCAAGGGCTTCCCGAGGGCAGGTGGCACAGCAAGCTTCCGGCGTCACATGGAAAGTGCCACACGTCCTGGATCCGCTCGCTCGCTCCCTTGAGGATTTGCTTTGAGAGGCCAGACTTTTCACCTTCAGGATGGCAACACTTTAGAATCTCTGGTCCTCACAGTTTCAGGATTTCTACTATATCTGGAACTTCAAAGTGACCTTACAGATGTTTCTCAACCTCTCAGAGCGTTAGGTTCCTCATCTATGAAGTGGGGATACAGGGTCCATCCTAGCAAAGGGCCAAACCTACCATGAACCTTAGCAGACAGGTCACCGTGCCCTTCCTCTGCAAACACAACCTGGGCAAGATTCACAGTACAAAGCAGATCAGCCCCCAACTACTGAGTATGTGCTTTATACGTCTTTGCCATTTAACAACATCCTGGGAGGTGAGCTCTTTAATTATTTACATTTTATAAATTAGGAAGTTGAGGCACAGAGAAGTTAAGAACTTGCCTCAAGTTACAAGCTTGCAAACGCTAGTGCTGGGGTTTTCATATAAGCAATCCATCTCTGAAACACTGTACCTTACGCCTACGTGATGATAAATAATATATGGCTCTCGTTTTCATGGCACTAGTGGTAAAGAACCCTCCTGCGAATGCAGTAGATGTAAACAGATGGGATTGAATCCCTAGATTGGGAAGATCCCCTGGAAGATGAAATGGCAAACCACTCCAGTATTCTTGCCTGGATAATCCCATGGACAGAGGCTACAGACCAGGGGTCGCAAAGAGTTGGACACGACTGAAGTGACTTAGCACAGAGCACTTGTTTTCAATGAGGTTACATTTTTAGGTAGGGACAAGGCACTTAAATATATAATAATGCACTGGGATCAGTTTAACAGGACATGTGTGCTAAGCACAGATATAACCCAGGAGTAAAATAATAAAATAGCTGAGAAGGTCAAGGAAGATTTCCTAAGAGTGACGAAACTCAATCTGAGTTTTGAAGGATGAATGGAAGTTTTTCCAGGTTAAAAAATAAAGAAACCTAAAGGAGGCCCAGGCAGAAGGAAGAGTTTGGGTAGGCAGCAGAGACCACCCCCTCCCCCAAATAAAAGGAAGAAGGAAAGAAAAAAAGCAAGAACCTGCATAGAATACTGAAAAAGTTTAAGGAGACAAAACATACTAAGAAGGCTAAAATGCTATGAAGAACGGAGCACAATGCACAGAGGCAGTGATATCTCAAGCGCTGAAAACAAGGCTGAAAAAATAGATCTGGGACGAGGTCAGGACAAGATGGCCAGGGAGAAAGCAAGGCACAGAGAAGGCCAGCTGCTGCAGCAACACAGGGTGACTGCCTTGCAAGGAGCTTATCCTATAAACACCAGCCACACAGGCGTGCCTATAGCTCCCTTCCTGTAGGAACAAAGGTGAGCCCTAGGACAGACAGTTAGCTCCAGAACCCTGACCTTGATCTCAGCTCTGGCCACCCCAAATTGGAGCCTGTCATCTTCGCTAGGCCTACTCTGGTGGTTCAAGTTAGAGGGACTTTTCTATTTGGTCTTAATTCCCTTTTCTCTTACCTTCCACTAAGAGTCTGTTCCTGCAAGAGACTGGTTATGAGGTTTATGAGAGCCTTTTCCTTCTAATAATCTCAGTTTTCCGTCACTGATTCAGCAAACCCAAACAACAGAACTTACTCAAAAACAAAAAGCTGAACTCCAGCTCTTTTGAGCCGAATGCACGTGCCTCCTAATCTCCCTTCCTTTCTCTAAAGATGCCATAAAAGGAGAAATCAGAGCTGAAAGAACCTCACTGTGGAGCAGATCAGCATATTAATTTATACAGTCGGCATACTCTCGGCATTACCTCACGGCCTGATTCTAGGTTCCACGTGTGAGTAAGGACTGAGTGAGCGATGCTCCCTGATGCGTGAGGCTGGCTTAGATACAGGTCCAAAGGACACTGATCATGCAATGTGGGAGCAGACTCTGCTTCTGGAGTCTCTGTGCTACCAAGGAGAGCTCAGAGAGGTCAGGGCAGGGGGACCCGAGCCACCATCAAGGAATCCTGACATTTCAGAGCATGCCAAGATTGCGGGACTGGCTCAAGGTCACTTAGCTAAGGAAGGGAGCTAGCAATTAAAGCTCAAACTTCAGATTCTTCAATGTTAAAAACCATACTTTGAACTCAGTTCTTTTTTAAAAAATAAATTTATTTTTAATTGGAGGATAATTGCTTTACAAGACTGTTAGTTTCTGCCATACATCAATATGAATCAGCCATAGGGATACATATGTCCCCTTCCTCTTGAACCTCCCTCCCACCTCTCACCCACCCCACCCCTCTTGTCACAGAGCACCCACATGGTGGGTTTGAGCTTCCCACAACGTGATTGTGACTGCTCAATCACGTCCAACTCTCTGTGACCCTATGGACTGCAGCCCACCAGGCTCCTCTGTGCATGGAATTTTCCAGGCATAAATACTGGAGTGGGCTGCCATTTCCTACTCCAGAGGATCTTTTCAACCCAGGGATGAAACACATGTCTCTCGCATCTTCCACATGGGTAGGCAGATTCTTTACCAACGGTGCCACTTGGGAAGTCCCTGTTTCACATACAGCAAATTCCCACTGGCTACCTATTTTACATATGGGGATAAGTATGTTTCAACATTACTCTTTCCATTTGTCCCTCCCTCTCTTTCCCCCATGAACCCAGTTCTTGGGGAAATAAGCTGATGGCCTTGGGAGGAGAAGACGGAGGGATTTATCGTCCTCACAGGGAGGGGAGATGTGGACACCAGCCTTTGCTAGGTACCACTGGGTGATAAACTGTTTAACACAGTTCTGTTAACCCTCACAATCCTTCATGGAGGTCATCAGTGCTCTGATTTATTTATATAGGGAGGGAGCTGAGGGTAAGAAAGGTTCAGAAACTGGACCACAGTCAGTTAGTGAATGAGAGTCTGTATTAGAACTCAGTCTGACCTTCAAATGAGCAATCTGCCTACATCACACTGCATCCAGAAGTCACCTTACTAACCCCTCCAGCCTTTGAGGCATGTCTCCAGGCATCCCAGCCTTCCACCAGGCCCATGAGGGAAACCCAACATGCAGAGCCTTATCTTCCAGTCTGGCAGAGGCCTTTGTAGCCCCGGGCCCAGCTTTTTGAGACCCCCCCACCCCCGCCCCAGGGCTGAATAGAGACTTGCTGCATGGATGGCCTGCCAGGGCAGAGCGTTTGAGGGCTCTCTTACCCCATTCCTGGCTGGGAAACCCTTTTGCTATTTATCAGTCTAGACCAGTTTATCCAGTTCCGATTAAGGATGACTTTTTGCAAGTTAACCAGTTGATTCTTGTAGGGTTTAGCTCATAGGGCAGGTTATTTGTGGTTTTTCTCCTGGGGCAACAGACACTGAATAAGCAGGGCCAGGCCCTCTGGGGCCAGGTTTCCCCCAGCTAGCTCGGTTCCAGCGTGCTCCTCACTCCTACTGCCACCAGCGGCCATGGGGCCTAGCTTACTCATCCACCTGGACCCTAACCATGGCTGCCAGGTTCTCTGAACCTCCAGGCTGGGTCCACCATCCATTCTACATCTGGCCTGGCAGCTACAAGGACTACCACCTTCCTACTACGTTCTCTCTTGGGTTGGGAAATAGCCACTCAGCTTGGCTTCCATTTTTATGGGTGGAACTAGAGAGCAACTCAGGGCTGCATCCAGTCCAGCCACATCCATATCCACAGATGTCCTCAGCCTAGCCCAGGACCAGATGGTCATTCCAGCCCTTCTTCTTCCTCCATTCTTCCCCCTCCCCTACCGAACAGACACTTATGCACACACTCTGGTTTGTCCTAAGATCTGGAAGGGCTGGACAGATAACAAAAAGCCCTCAAGCAACTGTTGCTCAATCACTAAGTTGTGTCTGACTCTTTGTGACCCCATGGACTGAAGCATGCCAGGCTCCTCTGTCCCCCACTACCTCCCAGAGATTGCTCAAATTCATGTCCATTGATTTGGCACCCAAGCAAATAATGCCCTTTGTTTTCCTAAGGCATATGACTAAATATGACCAAAGTCACCTACAGATGATCCTAATAAATAGCAATTTTCCCTGATGAAGAAGTGAAAGCCCCACTCATTTTAGCAGGTTTGTGCATCATTCTTAGAATTTCGCCCACTTCTCCAGAAATATTAGACCTAAATAAATATTAGATTGCAGTTAAATCAGTTTTTTGCCTCAGAAATTGTACTAAATATGAATGACTGACCAAATATGAGAAAACAAGTTATGAATTAATAAAAAAATCTTTTGAGGAAGAGAAATGATGAGTTGCTAGATTAGAGCTTTGAAAGCATGTCTTATAGAAATTTAATATTTCTACATCTTTTTATAAAGTCTAATTCTGTGAGATCTATTGTTTCCTGGCACACATGGTACTTTAAAACAAATGGAGACATGGTTCAATGTGGAATTGAATGAATAGCCAGTAGTAACACCAACTGCTCCACATATTCATCATTACCTTTAAGAAAAGCAGTTACACCCAAGTGACTGCTTGTTTTTCCCTTAAATGTTAAAATGATAAAATTGAGAATTCCTTGCTTGAAATATTGCTAATAAACATTTTAACTTTTCAGTAACTTGAATTTGAATTTATTTTACATTTAAATGAATTTCAGATTCAATAAAATATTACAAACTTGTAATAAAGGGTATTCATCTATTTATTAGATGCCTCTTCTTTCCATGCGTTACAACTCAGACCAAGGCTGTAAAATTTGTTTTCATATTAAAAGTTGAAAAAATATTGCCCTAAATTTAACTTAATTGTTAAATAGACTCTAGAAGTGTAAGCATTTGTGGGAGAGAGAGTGTCCCACACATGGGGGTAGGGTAGCAGTCATTAGACTGCCCCTCCCTAATGAATTAAAGTTGAAAGGCCATCCACTGAGGTGACTACTCCCCAATTTGAGAATTTTTTAAAACTGATTGTGCTTTGTTGTGGTCCAGCTCCTCAAGATTGGCCTTTGACATCATTCCTTTACAACCCACCCCCATGCCCTTGTAGAAGAAGGATGACCTCAAATGGGAAACAATCTCCAGCATCGGCTTGGGTCTTTGATTTTGTAGGTTTATTTTACACATCCTAATTCTGCAGGAAACTCCCTGCAGATGTGGAGGAGCCCTCGATCACTGACCTCTTGTTAAAAGACAAACAGCCAGAAACCAGAAACATGACCGGAAAGACAAACAGCTGTCCAGGTCTCAGCTGCTGGCCAGAATGGCAACATCTTCAGAAATAAGCCTCATCCTCATCTTGATGGAGGAAGTCAGGCATTGAGTCTCCTTTGTTTAATTAGAGATGGTAAATGCATGGCACATATGTCCTCCCACCCCTCTCCCATATTCATGACAGACATCACTAATCAATCACTGTATCCTTTTCCTCTGAACCTGAAATCAGCCTCAGAATTCTTCTTGAAAAGAAGTCTAGCCAGATTCCATGGTATCAGATTAAATCCATTTGCCATCCTGGGAGTCCAGGTTCTAAGGGATGAGGATTATACAAAAATCCTCATGGGGAAAGGGGCACTTCGTTCAAGTCCTAAACAGCGTAGGGAGTTCTGTTGCATTGAAATACCATCTCTGACACCAGTAACACTGATTTAAGCGAAGAGCCTTCAGCCAGCAGATGCTGGTGCTGATGTGTTTGCATTTACTTAACGTGAGCTGTGTGCCAGGCGCTCTGAGCACCTCACATGTACTGTCCCATTTAATTAATAAAAGATGACTCTGACATGAACACTACCCAGGATCCAAGATTCATTTCTCAGATCCAGCATGTTTCACAGATGAGCAGAGCCCAAGTTGCGTAGGACAGCTGCATGCCAAGAGCACTCTCAGCCTCCCGGGACCCGAGCTCCATTAATTCTGCTCCAGAAGGAGGGCCCTTCTAAACGCCAGTGCAGCCCTGGCCCATCTGTTTCAGGCTGTCACTCAGCCACACTCTATTTCTGAACACGCAGCTTCAAAAAGGCAGCGCACTTTGTAACACAGGCCACCTTTGCCCCAGATGGACAGCACAGCTTCCACGGAGAACATACATTTCCCTTCCTCCATCTACCAACCCAAATTAAGTCCTAAAAGGCACTGTGCGTATGCTAAGGAGCTTCAGTCAGGGCTGACTCTTAGCAACCACATGGACTATAGCCCACCAGGCTCCTCTGTTCATGGGATTCTCCAGGCAAGAATACTGGAGTGGGCTGCCATGCCCTCCTCCAGGGGATCTTCCAGACTCAGGGATTGAACTCACGTCTCTTGCATTGCAGATGGATTTACTGCTGAGCCACTGGGGGAAGCCCCCATCTACCACATCTGATGACATTTCTGAGAGCTATGAGGGTGACAAATCTATTCAGCAATCGGATGATGCCAAAAGCTTCATTTCAAAAAATAAGAGATAGAAAAGCTATGGGGCTTCTCCCAGGCCTGAGTCAGATTCTGACCTGCCAAGTCATTTGCCCTTGTGGGATGGCATTTGGCCACAGACTGGGACAAATTCCAGTGTTACTTGGCCCTCAGGAATCCTCCATGGATCCTGGGTGACAGACTTGTACCAGCTGCTCCCAGATCTGGGGAGTGAGAAAATCAAAATGATGACGAAAATAATAATTAAAAGGAGAGCTACCGATTTACTGGATGTTTGATAAGCACCCTTGAAATATACCAAATGCTTCACATACACTCTCATGGCTAATGCCCCAACTCTCCTATGACCTATTCACATAGAAATGCTGCTTATGTTTATCTCTTGGGGAAAAGGCTCTAGCAAAATCATGGCTTGATTTCAAAGCTAAGATTTTGAAGAGGGCCTTTAATTCTGCCTGCCCAAGTGCAAGAAGGACAGAATTCTCCTTGGTTTTCTTCAGGACATATAACCTGGAGAAAAACGATCTGTGTGAACATGCTTGGGACGATTTTGTGGAAAAGAGAGAAGCTATCTATGATGTTTCTGCTTGCTGATATACTGTTCTGGCTCCCTGTTTGCTGGATGAATCTTATTACACTGTCCTCCATAATGTGACTTCTAAATCTTAAAAATGGTCTTTCTCTACAAACTTTCATCAATCGAACCAGCACCCACAATGGCTGGCTCGGGGGTTGTAAGTTTCTCAAGGACAGAGGTTGTGTCTCTTACTCATCTGTGAGTTCCACATATCTGGTATAAAAGAGCCAGGCTAGAAATGTGAGTTGAGGATAAGGGACCGGAGAGTGGGCGAGGGAAGGAAGCCACAACTTTCTGTAGCATTATCTTGTCAACTAAAGTCCACACTTTGTCAACAAGCATCTACCACGCCCTGCAAGACAGGAAGGCTTGTTCCTGCTTGATACTGCCTTAAAAGTTCAGATGTCTGACACAAATGTCACCTCTAATGAGAGGGAAATAGCTTTGAGTATTAAGTCAAGTATTAAGGAAAGACTTAATATGTGTCTCTAATGACAGCCACTGGTCTGGTGGATTCTCAGGAGAATTAAAAGGTCCACACTGATGGCCTGGGATGATCCTCTCCTATCACTGCCCTTCTGCAGTAGACCAGCTGCTAGCCACTCAAATCCAAACTTTTCCTGTCCAAAATGGTAGATGCCAGAACAACAAGGCTCCTGGCCAAGAAAAACAAAGGCTCAGCCTAACGAGAGCATGCTGAGGGTGAGAAAGCTCAAATCTGAGAGGGCCACACATCAGAAATGGGAGACAAAAGAGGCAGCTGCTTGGGGTCCAGATGGGCAATCCTCCTCTTCCAGGACACATTAACACTCACAAGGGCAGCAGCAGGGCTGAGGTTGGAGGGGGCGGTTGTGCTTTAGATGGATTGGACCCCACTCCACAGAATGCAGGCCTGATCTGAAAGCTGAACCAGTACATTCCTCCTGATGCAATTTCAGCCCGGAAATTCCAAAGGAAGGAAGCCCACTCTCTTGGGTTGACCTGTTAAAACGTGCATTGCACCCCTCTTCTTCAAGCAGAAAGCACAGGGCTCTCTCCACTATGTCTCTGCATCCAGCAAAGAGGGACAATGTCTTCCTAGCCCAGCATCCCAGTTTCCCCATAGAAGCGCCACAGTTAGGCAGGTCTGATGGGGAAGAGGATGCCCAAATGGAATCTGGGTGAGCTAGATTGGGTGACACCAAACTAACAGTCTGCAATCAATGGATTCATCATATTTACTTCAGAGCCTTCTGTGTACCGAGCACAATTCTAGGTATTGGTTACACAGCACTGACAAAACAGACAGACCCAGCTGCCTTCAAGGACAATGAATGAACCCTACCTTAACCTTGTGAAAGTCACTGGATCATAAGATGTTAAACTCACAAAGCTTGAACTGGGGTTAAAATCTGAGGCACGCTGTGTTTTAATTGTGCAACCTCAGGTGCCCAGCTTCGCCAGGTTTGGGGGGAGGATTAAATTAAAGGAGGGATCTGAAAGACTCTAAGTAGGGTCCATGCCTCCCCCCAGGTCTCCGGATTCCAAGCCAGGTGTTCTTCCTTCCATATTCTACAGCCAAGAATTGCCATACACACATAGACCCATGTACACAGAGGCATCATCCTTAAAATAAGATGCCCTGTTCTCTTTCATCTCTTATCCTCACAGCCACCTGCAGGGTAGGTATTTCTAAGAATGAATGTAAGAATGAATGCCCTCTGCAGACCTCCAACTACAGGAAGCGTAACTGACTAAGGATCCCAGCTGCTGGACTCTGAAATTCATCACTGCATCAGCAGTAGCCCTGAGCTGAGCTTCCCAGAGGCAATGGCTGGACCCAGCAGGAGTATAGAGGCAAGTCTGCTCCTGAGAGACACGGATGCTCTGATAACCAACTTTGTTTTGTTGCCATTTAAAAATTTTTATTGGAGTATAGTTGCTCTGTGTTAGTTTCTACTGTCAGAAAAGTGGATCAGCTATATGTGTACACAGATCCCTTCTTTTTTGGATGTCCTTCCCATTGAGGTCACCGCGGATCACTGGGTAGAGTTACCTGTGCTACACAGTAGGTTCTCATTAGTTATCGATTTTATATATGGTATCAATAGCATATATGTGTCAATACCGATCTCCATTCTTCTCTCCCCCCTTTCCCCCTTATTATCCGTACATTTGTTCTCTACATCTGTGTCTCTGTTTCTCCTTTGCAAACAGTCTATACTACTTTTTTAGATTCCATATATATGCATTAGTTAATGCATATATTAATGCATAATTAATGGGGGCTTCTCCAATGACTCAGTGGGTGAAGAATCTGCCTGCAGTGCAGAAGACACAGGAGACACGGGTTCGAACCCTGGGTCAGGAAGATCCCCTAGAGGAGGGCATGGTAACCCACTCCAGTATTCTCGCCTGAGAAATCCCATGGACAGAGAAGCCTGGTGGGCTACAGTCCAAAGGGTCACACAGTCGGATATGACTGAGCGGCCATGCACGCACACATATGCATTAATATGTAGTATTTGTTTTCCTCTTTCTGACATGCTTCACTTTATACGGCAATCTCTAGGTCCATCAATAGCCAACTTTGACTCCAGGGCGCCCTGATATTATCTTCCTCGGAAATCTAGGATCTTCCCTCACAACCTTCCCTCCCTCTCTCCTTCTCTCAAGGGCAGGCCTGCACTGCTGTCTGACCATTTTCCTAGCCCAAACATTGCCCCTACTAATATCTTTGCGCACTGATTCCTGTCTTGGTGTCTGCTTCTTGCCAGATCCTGACAAACATATCTGTACTACAGATATGGAGGCTGACATTCAAAAAACAAGTAACCAGCCCAGAGTCACAAAAGGGTTTGAAAAGAGCTGCAATGGTATCACTTCTTGGGGGAGCCAAACGACACAGACACCGCCCACCCTTCCACAAAGAGCCCCAGAGCCCCACAAAGGCCCTGAGGTGTATTTTGTGAAGCTGGAAGCCTTTCCCCGGGTCCCACAGCTGATGAGTGGCAGGCCAAGACCAAAGCCCAGGTTTTCAGCATCTGAATCTGGGATTCCTCCTCCCAGCTGGTGAGCTCCAGGATCAGAGCCTTCCTGGTGAGAGCGTGTCTCCGCGGTTCACCCCGCCCCATGGAGCCACAGCAGGTTTTTGCATTTAGTAAGTGTTTGGAGACAATCATTTCATAAAAGTTAATCCGCTCTGAGTCAGAGCCAGCTGAGACTGATAACTCCAAGTATCCCCAAACGTGGAGTTCAGATGCAACGCCACATTTCTTCCCAGCAATCCTGGCCACCTGAGGCCTGACCGCCTTCAGATGAAACATGGATGTGTCCACTGCCCCAGTTGGAGATTTCAAAGCTCCTTCCCCAATGTCAGGAGGAGCCTGAGGAAGGATAGCCATCCCTCCGTCACCACTTGCAGGCCAAACACCTAGGTAGCTGGTGGAGACACCCAAATACCACCGCAGGAAAACCAATCAATGCTGTCTAGATGACTGTAGCAGAAGAGTGCAAGGGGAGATAGACAGCACTGCGGGCCAAAGGCCACTGAGGGGAGTCCAGGGGCAAGGAGCTCAGCTCTCTGTCTACATCCTAGGCGATGCACAGGTGGGACAGCAAAGGTGCACAGCCTCCCCCGCTCTCCTGCCAAGGCCAGCTTGCAGGGACAGCCGGTAAACAGGCTGATCAGTGTCCGAGCCATTCAAACCTCCGATGTGTCAACTGATGTCTGTTTTATTTTAAGTTACTCACAGAACTAGCCTCTCTCTTACTCTTGGCAGCCAATCAAGCCGTGGACCAGGGTCAGCCACAGCAGAGACAGAGAGAAAGTGAGAAAAGGTGAGTGGGTTTATAGAACAGTATTTTAGGTCGGAAGAAACACAGGGCCTGAGCACCGCATTCAGCTGGGTCCCAAAAGAACAGAAGGCAGGAATGAAAGGGCAAACGGTTATTGAGGGCTTTGCTGATTGCCAGGTACTGTGCTAATTGATTTATGTCCATTATGTCATCTAATCCTCACACCACTGACAAAACAGCCAGACCCAGCTGCCTTCAAGGAAAATGAATGAACCCTACCTTAACCTTGTGAAAGTCACTGGATCATAAGATGTTAAGATCCAGACAGTCAGTACTATTATGATTTCCAACACACAGAAGAAGACACTGAAGTTTAGAGTGGTCCCAAAGCTTTCCAAAGAATAATCAATCATCAAGCCTGAATTTTAACCAGTTGATCTAACCTTGAAGCTTACTTTATCCACTACAGCAATACATGATTCCCTGTGTTTTCTGCATACCTACTGTGTGCCTCATGTAATCCTTACAAAAACCTGACAAAGTCTGTGTCATACCCATTTCTAAAAAGTGAGAACAAAACTCAGAAAGATGAACTGACTAAAAGTCACATTGCTAGTAGGTGGGGTGGGGTCGGGAGTGCGGGCATAGGTTGGAACTGAGGCAAAGTGGCTCCAGACACCCTAAGTCCTTCTCATATGTGCACCCAGGGGTAGCCATAGCCACTGTTCTTTTCCTTTTTTTTTGCCCAGGAGGGCATTTTTATGCTAGCAATGATCCTGAATACTGATCAAACATTACCAATGGCTTCAGTACCAAACCAAACACTTTGCACATACTAATAACCTCATGTGATCAGAATCACTTACCTGCCAGGTAAGTGGCATGACCTCGATTTCACAATCTGAGGCTCAGACAGGCACAAGTACTGGAAGGAGACCTAGAGTCCTAACTCAGACCCACCATACTGCCTGCCAGCCTAGTGTCTCACAGGAGATAAGAATTCAACTCAACTGTCTCCTTTCCACTCAAACAAAATATGCTTTTTGGCTGAAGAATCCCCTTTAAAGCAAGTTGTTAAGGAATCAGCAAAAGAAGTTTCAGGGTCTCACCCTGAACAGGATTCCCCAAAACAACCTCTAGAAGTTACAGGGAGTGTGGGTCACCCAGTCAACTGGCCACCCTGCTGTCCCACTGAGCTTTCCCTGGGCCTGAGCCTCCACGATCTGCCTCCGACTTCCTAGGACATGGCTCTGGCCTTTCAAATCAGCAAGATTCCAGCGGAGGCCTGAGCTCATGCTCAGCCCAGCCCCTCCCTGTCGCCAGGCAGCCAGCTCCTTGTTTTTCCTCCATGATGATGGATACAACCTGTCAGGGAAGCTGGGAATATTTTTAGCTCTGAACTGATTTTTATCTAAATTTAACTTTGGGCCACAGCATCAGCAGAGTTCCGTGCGAAGGGCAGCCAGCGTTTTCATGGTGACACATCATAACGAAGGCTCAGTATTTCTCAGATGCCCTGGCTGGGCCTGAAGCTTAAAGGAGGCAAACAGCTCTTCAGGAAAAAGATCTTGATCCTGGAAGACTAGAGTCATCTGACTGCAGAGCTAGAGGGAACTGTAAATACTATCCAACTCCACCTGCCGTTTTACAGGTGGGGAAACTGAGACCCAGCAAGCCTAGTGACTAGAACTACAAAGCCCAGAAGCTTGGTCTTGCTTTTTTTCCATGACATCACGTTGCCTCTGAGGAACATAGCGAACAAACCAGATGTGACATCTGCAGAGAGCTATACTATTTTTATTTTATAAATCATAAAATCAAATGCTCTGTGTCGTGGAGCTAAAGTTTGTTGAACCCTGATCTTCAGTCAGCAGCACTAACAGTCTGGTTCAGCATACTTAACAAGCCCATGGAAAGTGGATTTCTTCCAAGGTTCAGTTTTTTTAAAGTTCCAATCAAAAAATGTCCATGCGGTATGTTCTTCTCTCTCCCCTGCTTAAATGCTGGCTCCTGGAGAGCAGAGCGTTTTCAGTCTAATTCACTGTTTTATCTCCAAAACTCAGAATAGCACCTGGCACTTGATGGACAAAGGATAAATATTTATTAAATGGTAGAGTGATTGAATGAATGAACAAATAAGTAAATATCAGGAGGCGAATCATCAGGCCAAACTGACTCGGTAGGAAAGAGAGGACAAAACCACAAGTGAAATACTGTGAAATCCCCCTTTTTCCTTCCTGCCCACCAAGGTATGCAGCCACTCATAACTTTTAGGAGGATTAGATGAAAAGTTCTTGAATCGTCTTTCAATAAAAGGCAGAATGAAACACTCAAATGGCCACCATCATTCACACGGCTGGCTAGAATATTACATGACTGAATCCTGAAATGAGAAAAAGAAATAAACAGTATGGAGGTTCTTTTAAAAAGAATACCTAAAAATAGAGCTCCCAATGACCCAGGCTTCCCAGGTAGTGCTAGTGGTAAAGAACCGATCTGCTAATGCAGGAGGCATAAAGAGATGTGGGTTTGATCCCTAGGTTGGGAAGATCCCCTGAAGGAGAGCGTGGTATCCCACTCCAGTATTCCTGCCTGGAGAATCCCTTGGACAGAAGAGCCTGGCGGGCTACAGTCCACAGGGTCTCAAACAGTTGGACACAACTGAAGTGACTTAGCACGCACACACCATATGACCCAGTAATCCCACTCCTGGGCATATATCCAGAAGAGATGAAAATCTTACTTCAAAAAGATACACGCACCCCAGTGTTCACAGAAGTGCTATTTATAATAGCTGAGACATGGAAACACCCGAAATGTCTATCAACAGATGAATGGATAAAGAAGAGGTAGTGTATAGATATATATGCAATTGACTACTACTTGGCCATAAAAAAGAATGAAATACTGCCATTTGCAATAACATGGATAGACCTAGAGATTATCAAACTGAGTGAAGTCAGATAGACAAAGACATATCATATTTTTTTTAAAATAAAAAAAATTAATTTATAAAACAGGCTCACAGATATAGAAAACAAACACAGTCATCAAAGGAGGAAGGATGGGGGAAGGATAAATTAGGAGCGTGGGATTAACAGATTGCTGCACTTACGTGCTGTCATGTGCAACTCTTTGCGACCCCATGGACTCTAGCCTGCCAGGCTCCTCTGTCCATGGAATTTTCCAGGCAAGAGTACTGGAGAGGGTTGCCATTTCCTACTCCAGGGGATCTTCCCAACACAAGGATCGAATCCATGTCTCTTGCATCTCCTGCATGGGTAGGTAGATTCCTTTCCACTGTATCACCTGGGAAGCCCAAGAGATACACACTACTATATATAAAATAGACAAGCAACAAAGATTTAATGTACAGCACAGGGAACTATATTAATATCTTATAATAACGTGTCATGGAAAAGAATCTGAAAAAAATATGAATATAACTGAATCACTTCGCTGTATGCCTAGAACTAATACAATTTTGAAAATAATCTACACACCAATTTTAAAAAGAGAAAGAAATAGAAAGAAGAAAACTAAATAGAAGAAGAGCACAAAAGTACGGTGACACAGCCTGCTATTAAGAGGGGTCACAGTGGGTCCCACAGCAGGACACAATATTAGTCCAGAGCCCTCTCCTCTGAGCCAGGATTTTTAATAATTTTAGAGTTAGATCACCTCGGGGTTTGGGAATGGAGGACACAAAGCCCAATCAGCAAGGCAATGAAAAGAGTGGCTTTCCTTTTCGTTCGATTCCTACCTTGAGTAACTTTGTGGGGAGAGACACAGGCCTTTGCTACTGTACGTTTATTTAAGCTGAGAAGTTACCACTCTCTTACCAACACAAGTGAATTAATTAATATATTCTGAGGCTCTGATAGGATCAGGTGGCCCAGGCCCCACATGGTAACATGTTTATTTTCACAAGTGAGTCACTAAATATATAAACATAAAAGGTTGTCTTTGTGTACATTTGAAGGCACACAATATGGGGAGTGAGATGAAGAAGAAGGAGCAAGAGTAAAACCAGGATTTATAGAAAGAAATCCAAATATGCTTTATTTATTAAATGCCCATTATATGCTCAGCACTCTATCATAAAGAACTTTCAGGAGGAGGAAATCTGGATAAAAGAAAGCAGATGAGATTCAAAAAAAAAAAAAAAAAAAACAAATATAACAGCGTTCTTAACTTCACAGAGCTTTAATTTGTTAGAGAGATGAAACAAATACAAACATCCATATATAAAATAAATGTATGTGCTTAGCATAGTAAAGCATTAGTGAATGGCTTTATGAATTGCCATGACTCCAAAGTCCCAAGAAAGAAAGCTCTAGGTGGGTCAGGGCAGTCAGGGAGTGCTTCCTGAGGGAGGTGACCACAATGTGGTGAATGGACGCTGAGATTTAGACTGACAGGAGCTGTCTGAAACAAAGGTGGGCGGCAGGACTGTGTAAGCCCCTTCACAAACAGAGAAATTTATGCATTTCACAGGAGGAGAAAAGGTAACCATAAAACAATTAAAAGGAGGAAATGGAATGAAATAAATGGTCCATCTGAGCGTCTGAATTGTTAACTGAAAATTCTTTTCATGAACACAACGGACCTTTACTGGGCCTGCCCACCACCAGCTGTCTGCTTTGGTCACCACTACAATCCGTGGTGAAGGTCCTGTTCGCATTTCACAGGTGAACAATGGAGGATGACTGAGACCAAACATCACAGAGTCCATGAAGATTAGAGGCAAAATGCTGCTTGGTCTGGTGGCCTCCCACACCTCTGCTGTTTCTACTTTTTCTCATTTCTGAAAAAGTTCCATGCTGCCAACCCCAGCTCTCCTCCAAATTACTACTCTCTTTCTCTACCACTGCCTCTCAGCTACAGCTGTAATACAACCAGAAAAACCACTCCTGATTCATATCAGCAATATATTTTTTCACTCTCCATCATCATCACCACCATCATCATTATCAGCATCAGCAGAAGTCCCACCATCACCACCACCATCATCATGAGCACCATCATGAGTATCGTCAGTATCGTCACCTGCCATTTATTGAGTGAACACCCTGATCCACTCACTGTGGATCAGATATTGACCTAGGACCGGGTACTAATAAGCCCTTGACACACATTTACTCACTGAATCCTCAAAACAACCCTGTATGGTGTATATCATTTATTATTTCCACTTTGTGGATGAGGAAACTGAAGTTTAAAGAAGTTAAAGCACTTGCCCCAGGTCACAACAGTGGCCGAATCTGGGTTCAAAATGCAACTTTCCTTCTCCCACGCTTTCCGCTTCATGCTACACCCAACTGACTAAATTCTACCCCTGGCAGCTTTGCAGAGCAGATCCATGAAATTATTAAGCAGATGTTCTTGCTCTACTAGAATGCAACATTTATTGCTGAGGCGGAAATTGTTAGAGGATTTGCCATAATGTATTTTACATGCATATCATTAGAATTACTCAGGGTTGAGAGGAAAAAAAAGTTCCCAGTAAAAATTTTCCTTTCTTTCTGACTTTGATGTCATCATAAACCCACAGTGTTCCCCTGGACAAACAAACAAACAAAAAACCATTCTTTTGTTTGATTAATGTCAGAGTCAGAAGTCAAATGGGCTCTAATTTAGCATTTCCTTAGACTCTGATCTGGGCTTAGCATTTCAGAAGCTGAGCCCTAAATGCAGTGGTTTAAAAAATAAATCCCTCTCCAGTCAGTCTTGTTCCACATTGTACAGATGTGGACAAGGTTTGCAATAATCATGAATCGTGTGGTCTTGTGCTCTGACTTGAGTTTCAAGAAAGATGGGGGCTATGACATCTCCTCCCTTTGAACCCCATTAGACCATAATGAGGACCTCTCTTGGAATCCAAGTTCCCTGCCTCCTTCCTTCCACTGTGTTCAATCTCTGCACAGATAACAAGAGGTTCTCAGTCATCTCTCTATCTCTAATGCTAGAGTCAGGATGGGCTGGTATCAGCTAGGTACTTGGGGACTACTGTCCTAAGGAACAGAGAGAAAACTCATGGTCATGGAATCAAAGGGAAAAGAGGCAATCATATTGGACGTTACAGATGAGTCTGACATCTAGGGATGAGAGGAACAATTCCTGGGCATGTATGAGGAGTCTGCAACAACACTGTGTATAACATCGAGTAAAACCTGAATATAAGCCACATTTTCAGTAATGGCAGATGGGTATATAAATTATTGTACACGCATATAATGAAATGCCATAAAGCTATAAAAATATTGCTATAATACATACAGTGTGTAACAGAGGGCAAACATTTGTTCTTGGGAGGTAAAAAATCTTAGATATTACAATTATTTGCAGCCCTCCCAAGAACCACAATATATAATCAGATATACAGTATATCTGTGGTATTAAAATTTCATGGTGGTATTAAAACGACTCCTTAGTGGAGCAATAATGAAAAGAAGGCCAAGAATCACTGCTGTAGTAGGATCATTCACAATAGGGGTCACTATTAAAGATGCTACATGAGAAAAGCAGCTACCAATGGCATGACGCTGCTTTGTTAAAACACACACTGATACAGACAGTGAGAAATTCATGATCACTGGAAAAAACAGAAGTCATCATTTTCAGTAGTATTCTTAGGGTAGTGGGGTTACAGATTATTCTTATCTTCTTCTTGCTTATCTGCATCTTCTAAAGTGTCTATGAATATGTTCCTTACGAGAAAAAGGGCTGTGTGTGTGTGTTTCTAAGAGTAAGACTCTTGTGTTAATCTTGTGCTGAATCAAAGGGAACAGCAGAGCCATATAGGCAGCCCTTGATTTTTGCTGCTTCATCTTTTATATTAAAAGATACAAATTTAATTTTAAAATAGGGGAAAATCACAACATTCAACAAGCTTATTAAGTTATTCTAGTCTGCTTCTTGGACTACATTTCCTCACTTTTTTTGACCCTGTTTTCTGGATGGTTCCGATAACTAATTATCCTTCAGCAAGTGTTGAGTTTGTCTAGTCAGCCTACGTACAATCTCAGCCTCCCACTCTCTTTAATCTCATGGAGACCCTCTTTTCCAGCAGGTAAGTCAGTAGGTACAAATCAGGCAGACGAAGGGAATATTTCTTCAAAGTTCCTAAAAAGTTACCTATCCCTTCCAGGCAGAATTCCACCTGCAGTGGATTTTTTTAAAAACACGAGTCAGTATATTTTAGGGCTTCCCTGGTGGCTTAAATGGTAAAGAATCTGCCTGCAATTCAGGAGACCCAGGCTGGATCCCTGGGTCGAGTAGATCCCCTGGATAAGGGAATGGCTACACACTCCAGAATTCTTGCCAGGAGAATCCCATGGATAGAGGAACCAGGTGGGCTTGTGTCCATGGGGGTCACAAAGCGTCAGACAAGACTGAGCAACTAACACTTTCACTTTTTAGGTGTCTTTTAATATACTTCGGGCTTGATCTCAACTTAATTTGACCTGTGTTCAAACTCCCAAAAGAAATCTATGTTACCTTTTTACTCAGTCCTAAATTTGCCCTAAAGTTCTCCTGGATTTTGATTGTTACTAACATTTGCAATTGTTGACTCTGGCTTTTATTTGTTTTAGCTGCTTTTCAGGGTTTTGAGAAAGAAATTATTTTGGCCCCTATGAAATTGACTATAATGTTTTAAGATTCTTTTCAGCTTTGCTCACATTTGCCCATTTGTTGTTTTAACAGGTCTTAAGTTGTTTCAGCTGTTTTTTGGTTAAATAGTTTAACTTAAAATTATCATCTGATGTTATAGCGTTTTAAGAATGTAATTACATTTATTTCAGTGCTTTTACATTCGTAACAGCTTTTAATATTTTAAGACCTTATTTAGTTCTAATCTATTCTTGGAACATGATTTCAAATATCGTGGGGAGAGGAAAAATTATTTTTAGAGACTATTTTAACCTTATGTTCTAATACAAAGAGTTGGTACAAAGTTTTGATGAGGAGAGAGTCATGAAGATGGAGATCTTAGTCCCAGCCCCGGCTTGGCTGTCCAGTCAAATAACTGAGTCAAAGTCATCTCACCTTTCTGCGTCTGTTTACTCATCTGTAAAATGATGGGGATCAGCTCATCATTTGGGGTCAACTTTGGAAGGTGGCTCACCAACTGCTCTGACATCTGTCTTGACCTTCATGATTTTTGCCATCACATGGACTTACATGTTCAAATTTTTAAAAATTTATTTTCAAAAGAAATTCATCTTACCCTGGTAAGTGGAAAACCCACATCAAATTCCATCCATGAAAGGTCAAGGGAAAATAAACACAACAGAAAACCAAATGATGTTATTAAATGTGGGGTGAAAACTGTTGAAGGCTAGTTCAGGCTGAGAATTGTTGGAGATAAATAGCACCCAACTAAAATATTTTTCTTGATGTTAAAGGAAAAAAAATGTAGCATGGGGTTGAAAAAGAACTAGAAAAGGATGACTTTCTCCTTGTATGATTCGGTGTTAAATAACCAGATTTCTAGGGTTTCCCTGGTGGCTCAGCAATAAAGAATCTGCCTGCCAATGCAGAAGATGCAGGTTCTGGGTTTGATCACTAGGTCGGGAAGATCTCCTGAAGAAGGAAGTGGCAACTCACACCAGTATTTTTGCCTGGAAAATTCCATGGACAGAGAAGCCTGGCAGGCTATAGTCCACGGGGTTGCAAAGAGTTGGACACAACTGAGCTACTGATAGCAACAAACCATTCACCTAAAATCAAGGGATGCGCTACCACCAGCAGTGCGTCTCTTCCTTTCTGAACAGCTGATGAAAGGCATGTAGTGGAGCAAAACATCCAGTAATAATAATAGGAACAGGTTTCCATGCCTATTCCGATCTCTTCTCTTATACATGTTATGTATCTTTACCAATACAAGACGGATTGCAACATATTATGAGGCCAAAAATGTGAGCTGACCTACTTCAAATCTTAATAATATCAGGGACCTTTAAAAAGGGGAATAATTTGTAATAAAGGAGAGTCCCTTTTTCTCCTTTCCATGGGGAAGGTGGTATCCCCATGAAAAGAAATAAAGAAAGAGCTTGAGAGAAGGGGAGTTGCTGTAATACAGAGACACCCAGCAAATAATTTTGAAGTTGTTTCAGTCTGGGTTGGCTGATCATCTTTAGTAAGCTCCAAATATACAAAAGTGTTTTATGAACTCCAGTTTTATACCAAATGTAAGGCATTACAGAACGACCCTGTTGGACTGAGATGTGGTTATTATGGGTGACAACAGAAAAACTTCACACAATATACCCTGATTTGGGATGAAAACTCATTCAAAGGCCAACTTGGGGGAACGGGGCTTCACTAGGGACAATTCAACAAGCTCTGAGCTCCACAAACATGAATCCCTGAGTCAGCATTTCTCAAAGAATTTTCTTAAGAATGTTAGTGTGGAGAGATTTCTGTTTAAAAAATAAAGCCCAATTTAAAAAAGCTCCTGTGACCCTTTACCCTTTGGTAAAGTCTGGCTACTATAACTTCCTTTTGAAAATTTAAAATTCCCATTAGTAGAGTAAAAGCTCTGAGAAGTCCTGTAATAATTTGCTTACCTTTGTTTAAGCACATGTTTGTATAATAACTTGTTGGCCAAATAAGCTGAGCAAAACTCATATTCAGGGCCACCCTAACTGATCTCTTTATTACTATTATTGGAGTCTAATTGCTTTACAGTGCTGTGTTAGTTTTGCAGTCCAACAAAGTGAATCAGCTATATGTACACATATATCCCCTCCCTTTTGAGTCCCACCCCCAACCTACCCCTCTAGGTCATCATAGAGCATCGAACTCATGTATAGTATAGTATACCATAATATATATAAATATTATACTATATATAGTACTATACATAGTACATAGTATAGATCTCTGTACTATATAGCACGTTCCCACTAGCTAGCTATTTCACACATGGTTGTGCATATAGAAAGTGAAAGTGAAGTTGTTCAGTCGTATCCGACTCTTTGCGATCCCGTGGACTGTAGCCTACCAGGCTCCTCCGTCCATGGAATTTTCCAGGCAAGAGTACAGGAGTGGGTTGCCATTTTCAATCTTAACTGATCTCTAATGGTAGCATCATTGTCAGGGCACTCTGGGACCAGGACAAAGAAAAATACTGAGGAGGAAACAATATTCTGTTTTCTTGAATGCTTTATGGAAGAGTGTTTTCACTTTGGAATTAATGTAAGCGAGTATTTCCCAGAAATTCTAAGGACTTTGGGAAATTTTAGAGATCTCGGAATTCTTGTCTCATGTCAGTATTTTAGTATTTCTTGTTTCCTGGACCAGACATAACAGGTGTACTAAAGTGACCAGTTAGGACCAGGGTGTACTGAAAATAGGCTTCCCTGGTGCTGAAAATAGATCCGGACCAAATATCAACAAATGTAATCACCTAGGAGAGGATCCAAAGCCACATGTCCAAAGCTCCCCACCCAGCTAGAACAGAGGGCCCCAGCCCCCAGCGAATACTCCCTTCATGGGCTGCGCTTGGGCCCCTCCGTCCTCTGCTTCTCGGTACATCATTTGACCTGTTTCCAGTTAGCCTGGATGTCTGTCTTTCTTCTGCCCTAAGTCTTCGATTCCCTGCCCCTAGGATCTGGACCTTGGTGGCTTCCGCTCCAGCAGGAAGTGATCCTGTGTGGTTCTGCCCTCTCTGGGGTCCTTCTGATGATAACGGGCTAAGCCCCAGCCTTGGCCTCAGACCCTTGGCTCTGTTGTCTTGGGCCAAATGACCTTAATGACTCTGGCCCTATCAGTTACTCTGTGGCCAAACCCTGAGCTCCTCCCAAGAGCCTTGCCCATCAGGATGCTTACTTCAGGAGCCTTCATCTTGGACTAGGATTCCTGCTCTTAATTAAGATTCCATCTCTCACTGTGGCTTAGGAACAAAGGCCCAGGTGGAGAGGACACTGAACCAGCCCTGCTTCAAGCCCGGCCCCTATCCCTCTGGCCACTGCCCGACTGACTCCCCATTGGTTTCCACCCCGACCTCCTCAGCCTTCAGGCTGGTGGCCACCCATGGTGACTCTATCCCAATCTACGCTGACCATGAGGCTTCACTGCGTTAAGTCCTTCCCTTCCCAAAGTCACTGCCTTGTCTCTGGCTCATGGCACGCCTCCTGGAATCTTTTCCCCACCAACTTCCCCCATAGTAGGCCCAAGCAGTTAGGAACACATTAACTCCATGCTTCCTGAATCGTTCTCCCCTCTACATACTCCTAAAAGCCACTGGCAAGTGGGTTTTAGGGCAGGAAGTACCCTACTCCTGGCATATATGTTCTAAGTTCCACTGTCTCCTCTCTAAATAAGAGCAGCAGTGAGGATCATAAGAGTCACTAATATCTCCTATGTGTGCCGTGATCAGTCACAAAGTCGTGTCCAACTCTTTGCGACCCCATGGACTATAACCCACCAGGCTCCTCTGTCCATGAGACTTCCCAGGCAAGAACACTGGAGCAAGTTACTATTTCCTCCTCCTGACCCGGGAATCAAACCCATGTCTCGTGCATTGGCAGGTAGATTCTTTCACCACTGTGCCACCAGAGAAGCCCCAATATCTACTGAGCGCTGACCAAATGCCAGGCATCTTGCTAACTGAGCACTTCAGGTGACTTATCTCATCTCACACCATAAGAACCTGGTGAAGACAGGTACTGTGGTTTTCCCCAGGCTTGTGAGGAAAATAAAGGAAAATGAGAAAAATAAAGCTTGAAGAGGTTAAGTAATTTGTCAGATAGCAATTGTAAGTAGTGGATCCAGGATGTGAAACCAGGCCTTCCCCCAATCTTCCACTATTCTGCTTCCCTCCTTCACAGGCAACCTCACCCTTGGAACCTTAAGGAAAAACAAAGTTTCCAGAGGGCATATTTTACCATCTTTCAAAGAACTCAGTCTTGCATGCATAGAGAGGGGTTCCCAGGAGGCAAACACCCTTCTTCCTTTTGCGGCTACTCCTCACTCGTAATTCTCTCAATCACAAATCCATTCCAGAGGCTAAGGGAGACTGTTAGTCACTATCACATGGACTATTTTTGACACCGATATCTAACTCTGAGAATTATCCATTGGCAGTTTATTCAGACTATTCTTATACAAAGCAAACACTTAAGAAATCTAATCTGTCCAAATATTTACATCCCACCCAATCTTTTTAAAACTCTGGGTTCTGCCAACACTTTCTGAGGGACCTTGGATGGCAGTTCCCACGGCTCATTGTATGTTGCGTGAAAATCTGTCAGGATTGGCGATGGTTTATTAGGTCCCACAGATAACTACCAAGTACAATACTTTGGTTATTTTTCTGACATGGGCTCTCCCAAAACATGTAGGAAAAAAGTCATATGAAATCCCCAGATTTTGGCCCTGACACTCATTACACTGTCTTCTGAGAACTTCACTAAGATGCTGGGAACATAAGCCTTATAATAGCAAGCTTCTGCTGCCCATTGGGGGCTCTGCATGTCCTAGGCCCAGGGAGCTCTGCTCTGCTCAGCAGCTGGAACTGAAGAAATTCAGTTGCAGGATGGGTTCTATTCAGTCCGTCAGCCACTAGGAGCCAAGCTTAGAAGCATGTTGGGTCTCCATCCCTACCAGCAATGAGCTTAGATTGGAGTCTACTGCGATTAAAGAGTCAAATGACATCCAAGCCCCTGCAAAGTCATAGTTTTGTGTCACTCACCCTCAATAAAGGTAGAGCTGTGTTTGACCTATAGATTCCACAAAAGCCTGGGGCAATCACCTCAGTAATTCCTTGGGCTTCCCCACTCATTCACTCTCTTGTCAATCTACCCTCTCTTCTTCCATTCTTCCTTCCTTCCTTCCCTCCCTTTCTTCCTCCTTCTTTCAGTCCCCTTTCTTTATAATTTTCATTGAACCCTTACCATAAGCCAGGCACCATGCTAGATGCTGGGGAGACAGAGGGAGTGCAGTAAACATATTCCTGCTCTCATGATGAATCATTTTTGGATCTGAAAGAAGAGGGGCACCTATATTTATCCATTTTCACCTAATCTATTTCTTCTTTTTCCTGAACTCACAATTAGTCAGCATTTTCCAGGACCTCTTGTAGCCAGGTGCAGCCATGTGACTTGACTGAGTTCTGGCCAACCTAAATAAGGGTAGAAGGCATGTAAACTACCTCCCATAAAAATTCCATATGCTTTCTCTCTTCCATCATACACAAGCCTATGGCAGAGGACCCACTGGAGGTCCCCAAGGCCCCAAGTAATACTGATCCATAAAGTAGAAGGAGCTAAAGTTCCTGAATGACTCTGGAACCAAGCATTCCCATATACCTACCACTCATTCATGCTGGTATGTGACATTAAGTGAGAAATACATCCCAGTTATGTTAAGTCACTGAGCTTTGGGGGTTGCTTGCTATATCAGTGAGCCTACTCTAACCAATACTCAGTCATGAGATTGACTAATTACATCATGTTTCTCTGGCAAGAATCCTAAGAGGTATTTCTCCCAGGAATATTTAAATTTTGCCCAACCAGAAGGTCTCAAATTTAGCTTAATTCCTCACATGGATAGCAACCAATACATAGCAGCTTAGTGTTGTTTCTGCAGAATTTAAAAAGAGTTATTTTTAAACAAATTGGTATATGACAGGAGAAGTTTGACAAATCAATGGAGGAAAGATTCAATAAATGGCTAGGAACAACTCCGTCATAAAAATACAATTAAGATTAGATTCATAGTTCATATCACAGAAAAATAAACCCCAGGTCAACTGAAAACTTAAACATAATATTCAAAACTTGAAAACTTTCAGAGGTACAAGTAAGACACAGTATTTAATACAAAGAGGAGGGAAGAGGATCTGGAAAAGGACTCCAAAGCAGAAACAAATAGGAAAAGATTGGGAAAAACCAATTGTATTCAAATAAAAAATCAGCATAACAAAAGCTTTCACAATGCTGCAATAATCTAGAACAGGGGTCAGCAAACATGACCCTCAGGTCATAATCTGACTCTCTGCCTGCTCTTTCGTAAATAAAGTTTTATTGGAATACAGCCATGCTCATTTGTTTACGTCTACAGCTGCTTTCAGTCTGGATTGACAGAGCTGAGTCGTTGCCACTGAATCTGTATGGGCCACAATGCTTAAAGCATTCACTAACTGGCCCTATGTAGAGTTTACTGATACCTAGTTTAGAAGAAAGTATTTGCAATACACATAACTGACAGAAGATTAGCGCATGCTCATTTCATTCACATGTATAAGGAGGCATTGTCTGCAGGGGCTAAATGTCCATCAATGTGAGAATAGATAAACACAGTTGTGAAGTGCCTATACACCAGAATATTATACAGTAGGAGTGAATTAGATTTGCATGTATCAACAAAGATAAATTTCAACTAATAATTGCAAGAAGTAAGATACAATATGGTACCATTTTAAAAACACATTGAAGAAATATTACATATTTTATTTAGGTTTGTACATAAGTCACAAATCATAAAAACATCCAAAGAAGCATATTCATTCCCTTCAGTATATTTATTAGCTTCTGCTAAGGAGATTAAGGAATAAGAAGAATGATATGGATTTTAGTACATATACACCATGGAATATTACTCAGCCGTTAAAAAGGATTTTAGTTATTTCTATATCTTTAAAATGATAACACACATTAAATATTAATAGTGAGTATATCATGTTTTATTACTTTCTATATCCTTCTCTACATGTGAAATCTTCTGATTGAAATAACAATAATAAAGGTCCAGATCATTGCTATTGGATAAGGGTTCTAAATATAGCTACCAAACTGCAAGGCAAAAACAAGTGTGTCCCCAAAACTGGAGGGCAGCTTTGGAATAACATCAGCTCTGCAACTCACTAGCTGTCATTGCAGCTCTCTAAGTCTCCTTTTCCTCATTCTGAGAATAAAGATTTTATCTATCTCATGGGTTTGTTCAAAAGAATCAAATGAGATAATCCAGGCAAAGCATTTTTCACAATGCAAACACATAATAATTGTTCAATAAATGGTAGATATTATAATTACTATTTTTATTATTATCTGTAAAGTTATTAGCATAAATTGGTAGAACCAAACAAAAAGTAAATTCCACATTAATCATTAGCCACCTTTCACCTTAAAAGACAGGAAGTTTGTCAAAATAGGGACAACTTGGCTAGCTTTATTTTTAAAGGTGGTTCATGAAAAGCAATTTATAAAATGAAGAAGGACTTCTTATTAGAAGGGAGTTGTCTCCATGGGTTCTCAAGAGGGTAAGTCTTTGGAGTATGAATTATCTCCAGCTATACTTTAGGGAGAGTTTGGCTTTGACAATTGGATGAGTGTCTATTTTTTAGACACATACTTTCTGATAATGAGAAAGAAAGCATCAGGCTCCCAAACTTTAAGCCCTCTTACACTTCTTCTCAATTCACTAGCCAAGTGATCTTTTAATAAAAATACTGTACTGTCAATAACTACCACAATGCTTGAAACTTACATATTACATCATGCAATCCTCACAATTCAGTAAAATAAATGTACTATCTTATTTTACAAATAAGAAAACTAATGTTCTGTGAACTTGATAAGATTACAGAAAGTCACACACTGTAAGTGGGAGGGTTGGGCTAGCAACCTATGGTGACATCACCATTTTCCAGCCAAACAGCTCATGTGTACTAGTTACATCACATCATGGTAACTGCTCTTCATTTAGGATAATAACTGGCTTCCCCTATTTGCATTCCTCTAGGGAGAAGAATGTGGGGATGAGCTAACATGTCTCTATGTTACCAGGTAGTTGCATTCATTATTCTTTTTAAAAATATTTGTTTATTTAGTTGCACTGGGTCTTAGTTGCAACACACAGGATTTTTAGTTGCAGCATGTCAACTCTTAGTTGAAGCACGTGGTATCTAGTTCCCTGACCACGGATGGGCCCCCCGCATTGGGAGCATGGAGTCTTAGCCACTGGACCACCAGGGAAATCCCTGCATTTATTACTCTTAATAATATGGGGCTCATGTAATTCAAGTCACTAACATTTAATATCTGATTCTGCAGGGGAGAATCAGACTGCAATGTTGGATTCAGACAAGCACCCCCTTTTTAAAGGTGTTGACAGAGTAGCTACACATCTCCTCTCCTATTTTGACACCGCTATTTTTTCCTCTGTTCAATTTCAGCATACTTACGAAATTAAGGCAACTGGAGAAAGAGCACGATCTATGCAGAATACGTTGGTCTCTGAAGGGAGAATGAGTATCATACAATACCATTATTTAGCCCAGGAAAGCATGTGACGCCCCCTTAGACACTTCTACATTATACTTGCAAACCTGGCAGGAGCCTGACTCTGCAAACCAAAGAGATGCTGGCACAAATTATTTGGCACAAGTATTAAGACGCACCTCTTATTTCTCCTTCAACAACTTCACAGGATCACTACTGATAAAGTAAAAGTAGAAAGGTCCAGTCCTGACACAGGCAATTTCTACCAGCCACAGTGGAAACAAAGGCTTTCTCATGACCTCGCTTCTCTTTATTCTTTACCCTGATACTATAAGAAAAAGATAATTAAGCCCAGAAATTTTCAGTAAGCTCTCAAAATCTCTCCCCTTCTTATGACCCTTTATTCTTAAAAATCTACTAAAAAGCTATAATACAAACTCAGGGGGTTATGACAAAAAATGGACTCTTTAAACAGTGTCTTAGTCACCCAGTTGTGTTCAATTCTGCAACACCATGGACTGTAGCCTGCCAGGCTCCTCAGTCCATGGGACTCTCCAGGCAAGAATACTGGAACGGGTTGCCATTCCCTTCTCCAAGGGATCTTCCACATCAAGGGATCAAACTAGGGTCTCCTGCATTGCAGGTAGATTTCTTACCATCAGAGCCATCAGGAAAGCCCTAAAAACAAAGTAAATGTGTGCTCTGTAAGCTTTGAAGTATATAAATATCAGTCAATCAATTAGGGCCATTCATGTAAATATTTAACAGATATTTCAATAAAATCCTTTCTTGAAAATTCATTCAGAGATAGCAAGGGCTATGATATAATCACCAAAAATATGGCACCATGTTGAAATTGTACAAGGTAATGCGTGAGTATCATATGATTCCTGCTCTAAACATTTTTCATAAGGATGAAGTAGTCTCAATTCCCCCGTAGAAAAGAAATGTGGTACTGGGAAAATATACAGACATCCAACCTAGAAATGAAAAAGTGAAATTTCAAAATGAAAATTGTTTTGAACATAGCCCACAGTGTTTCAGGATTAGATGAAGGCTAGGTTCCTTTAACTAAAGCCATGTTCATAAGTGTTGCAAAATATTTTTAAAAACTGAAGAATTTTTCTAAGACCTCACCATTAAAGTAGTGTTAATGGAATTAAAACAGAGAAAATGTAACTTTTGTGTCCATTTCATGTGTCTTTCTACAGACTCAGGGGCCCTTTTTGAGAAGGGACTAGTCTGAAAATGGGGTTAAAACTCCCTGAGGACAGCCAGCAGTTTTCCACAACAGGCAGAAATCATCCTTGGTGGTACAGAACAAAAAATAACAAACTTACTTATTCATTGGTAAACCTCACCAGTACATTGTTAAATTACCAGGTCAAAAATTCAGCCTGTATGGGGATTGGCTCCCAAGATAGGAACTTGGCCATGACTGAAGTCACACACCAGATTCTGCTACAGCAGATGTATCTCAGTTGCATTTCTGGCCTCGATCTTGCTCTTCATTCTCACTTCTCCAACTTCTGAATGGCTCTCGCTTAATATTCCAACTCGACTTCCAATTAAGTACATCTAGAACTAAATCCACTTTTTGGAAACAAATACACGAATAAATCATCCTTTCTCCCTACCCAAAGGCAGACATTCAATCTCTTTCTAGATAAACTGTTACCAAACCTTTCAGAACAGCTATGATCATATGAGTAAAATGATCCTAACTTACCCAGAAACTTTCTTAGGCTCAGTGCTCTTTAAAGACTGGGAAAAGCTGTAGGACTTTCAGTAAGTATTCAAAGCCCTTCCAGACAGAAGACTTCACCAGGAAAACCCTCCACATACCTACTGATCTGTATTAGGACATTAAAACTTATTTAAAGGACAGTTTTCACTTGCTTTTGTTAGAAGCCTGGACTGTGTTTTTTTCTGATGACCTGAGTCCTTGTTCAAATAGAGTAAATTCAGCGACAGAGATGATCATGTAGAAAAGTGATACTGATAACAGCATGAAAGCCACATCAAGCTGGTGTCAGTACCAATCTACTGAGATGGACGGAGTCTGTATTGATAGATGACAGCCAAGACCCCAACTACAGGAGGACAGGGGTAACTATGATAAATCAAAAGTCAAAAACAACATGCCTCTCCTAAGAAACTATTCTCCAAAAGGTGAACACTCTCTTCCTCTTAAAGCAGTATTCTTTTAAATTTTGAAATTATCCATATATTAAAACTAATTTTATCTTATATCTACTCATCCACTCCAAAGAATACGAATTGAACCCCACCGTGCGCAAGGTTCTATTCTAGCCAAGTGAAAATATAGCAGCGAACAAGACAGAGGAATCACTGTCTTGTTATCACTGCTCTCATAGAGCTCCCAAACCGAGAGGAGAGGCCTTTCCTGGCAAGAAAGGTCTTGTGGCACATGTAAGCATCAGTCTATTAGGAAGAAAAGCTTTCTCCATACTCAACTACTTCTGGATGACCATCTGTGGTAATCTTGTTATAAGGTAGTGATAGCTATTACATCTTGGGCGTATCCTAGGTACTGGGCAACCTCATTAATCCTCCCAGCAACTCAGAGCTAACAAAGAAAATGAACTCAGAGAAGTAGTTTCCTTTGAAGGTCACAAATTTGGAACATATATCTGGCTCCAAAGCCATGTTTTTTTTTATTATTATTATTTTTGGCTGCTCTGGGGCTTTGGTGTTGTGCACGGACTTTCTTTAGTTGCAGGGAGTGGGGGCTACTCTCAAGTTGCAATGAGCGATCTTCTCATTGTGGGGGCTTCTCTTGTTGGGGAGTACCAGCTCTAGGATGCATGGGGTCAGCAGTTGCAGCACGTGGGCTCATTGGTTATGCCTCCCAGGCTCTAGAGCACAGGCTCAGTAGTTGAGGTGCATGGGCTTAGTTGCCCTGCAGCATGTAGAATCTTCCCAGAACAGGGATCGAACCCATGTCCCCTGCATTGGCAAGCAGATTCTCAGCCACGGGACCACCAGGGAAGTCCCAAAGCCATAACCTACTCTCCTCAGCTCACTATAAGTTCCATCTTCTCTCACAATGGATCCCTCTCTGCTTTCCAGCCTTGCAGTCACTTCTGGGGGTAGTCTTGGGAAGAAAATTACCATCTCAAGAACCTGGTGTTTAATGGTAATTGAATTGGTTTCCATCTTTCTATCATTGTAGGGGGTCCCCTAAGACTCAAGTCTGTCCTCTGGGAACTGATAATGTCTTGAGCTGGAATTTGTGCTTTGATGTATTGGGCCTGAAGATGAATCGAGAAAATGTTTTGTCTTGGGTTGGTAGATGATTGGCTATATGATTTTGATTTCCTTATCATCCATCAGCTCTGGGTCAAGGCAAAAAACCTTCTAGTTCCTTAGGGTTTTCCCCAGAATCCTTATCAGAAAACACTTGCTCACTTTTCACCAGCAGCAGAGTGGATGGGGAAAGAGGTTAAAAGAATGTGTAGGACCACTGGCAATTGACAGAAAAGAAGTGTTTCAAAAAAGTCTCCTGTGTTTATTGCCCAGACCAAGGAGAGAAAATAGCCTTTATTGGACACGTGGATTTGAGAGCATCTGGATCCATTTAGTAAGCATATTTATTTCATAACAACATGAGATCATGATGCCAGGATGATTAATGATCTTTTATATTCTATCACTCTTTTTGCATAAATTGACAAGTCTGTTGGGGAGATTAATTATCTGATATGGGGTAAGTATGCATTTTGGTTACTTCTTTTAAGCAGGAACCTCTTACACAGAATACCTTTAACCATGGACAAGGTTGGAGAACATTGAAAAGCCCTCCAGGCATCTCCTAAATCAGCCCACACCTGAGTTCTTGGAAAATAATTTCAAGGTTCTTAGGTAATGCTCTTATGTCTTCCTGAAGGGAGACACTGACAGAATCCTCAAATTGGGCGAGAAACACAAAGGAGAAAAGAGATTTGGGACCAAAACTTTAGTGATAAGACTGAAAATATGACTGCTAAACATATTTTAAAATATGCAGGATAATACCACACATTAAAACAATATTGGAAATAGCATTAATTGGAATATACTGGTATATAAAAGCTATTCTCTATGTGGCAAACATCAGAATAAATTATGTCTCCCTTGAACTCCATCCAGAGGATCTAGGGTCTGAAGTAAGAATTGTCAAAGTGCCATCCAACCTCTGAAGGGAACACAAGGCTCCCCCCTTCCCCTTCATGAGGGGTGGCACAGACAGTCCCCACCAAAAGCTCCACTGGCCACATTTAGATGGGACACGCTTTTTCACACTTCACAAAGAGTGAGAGGTCTCAACTTTGCATGATTCATTTCTTTTGGTTTTCCTCCCAGGGCAAGTACAATATCCTGGTGGTTTCTGGGATGAGCTGCCACCTTGGGAGGCCTCCTCTCCATAGCTGGAGTAAATGGGACAAGCAGCTTACGCCTACTCTGCTCTTCAGCCCCCAGTACCCTTCCTTGGGGACATGACCTTTCTCCACTTTTGCCATCTGACCCTGAAGGTCACAACTGGGCCAGCCAGGGAAAGAGAACCAAAAGGGCTATTCTGGATCCAGGCAAAGGGGTCCCTGTGAAGCGAAGTGGAGCAGCCCAGGATTTCTGGCAAGAGGAGCAGCTCAGAGAGGTCTGGAGGTATAACACCCAGCGAGTGTTGAAGGACCGCCATATGCCTGGTGGTATTCTCTAGGTAAACACTCCCTGGAGTAACTACACCAGACCCAGCGTCAGGCTAGGACTAACCTAGAACACCAGTAAAACGTCCTCCTCAAGGACCCCAAAGGCCAGCACAGCACCCAGTTATGAGGAAGTGTCATCCAGATGAATGGCACTAAATTTAAGGCTTCTAGGAAAGGGTGTCAGCAGTAATAAAGGGGACTTCCCTGGTGGTCCAGTGGCTAAGACTCCAAGCTCCCAATGCAAGCTCCCATCCGTGGTCAGGAAACTAGATCCCACAGGCTACAACTAAGAGTTTGCACACCACAACTAAAGATCCCACAGGCAGTGAGGAAGATTCTGCATGCCGCAACTAAGACCTGGTGCAGCCAAATAGGTAAATAAAAGTAGTAATGTGAGAAAACCTGAAAGGGAAGATTCTGGAAGAGGCTACACATTCAAGACCCAATATCAATTTCTATCAGGCCCTCCATCAAGCTTCTTCCTATCAAACCAAAAACAAATAAGCAGAAAGCTCATCTCAAAATGTACTGCTTTACCCACTGAACTGGCTTGTGTGCGGTCCACATTTGTAAGTAAGCACATATCACATTATTCTTTACAATTTTGGAGCCCATTTATCATTCTTCTCCCCATTCCCTTGTTAGCCAGAGCAGACATCAGCATCTGCCAGGGATCTGTAAAAACTTAGCTCACGCTGACTGCCCGCTTCCTGCCTACAGTTCTGTAACAGGAGTCTACGTGGGCCTTGCCCGGGGGTTCAGCCACCATCCCAGGGGATGTACAGGTGCCCGGGGCTAGCTCTGCTGATGGCCAGAATCACTTGGGGAGCTTTTATCAACCCAGATTTCAGGGTTTCTCTTAGACAAGGCAGATCAGAGTATCCTCCTGGGCAAAAGAGCTTTGGAATGAGAAAGGCAAAGGGTTGTGAGAGGCACACAGGGCACAGTTGCAGACCTATCTGCAGTCAGGAGACCTAGAGCTTCATTAAGTGTTCTCTGAAGGCAGGCTGCCATTTCTAGGTGCCAAACCAAGGTCTCACAGGGAAAGCTGGCCCCGAGACCCTGGACCCTGCAGAGTGGCAGCAGGAGAAGGGTTAGATGAGAAGTCAGAAGGCATAGAGCCTCCGAGGCCATGGTGTTGGAAGGAGGGGAAAGTGAGTACCATCTCCCCAGATGAGGGGAAGTGGCTGACATCATTACATGCCCTACCCTACCTACCCCTGAACCAGCCTAGCAGACTTCCTGCTGGTCCAAAGAAAGGATGTACTCACTGGGCTAAGTGTGTGTAGGAGTGTGTTTGGAGACAAGACCCCCAAATCTGCATTACTTGCTGCCTTAGCTCACTCCTCATGGACACCCCCAAACCGTCCCACTTGGATCCTGGACGCAAGCAAGGCCCTTCTGCAGGTGGTGAGTGCCATGCCAGATACAGGACCACCCGAGCAGCAACCCACAGCCTCTCTGTGGATCTGCTGGCCTCATTCTTCTCATCTCTCTGATGACAGCCTTCCCAGCTGCAAATTCTAGCAGCAGATTCTGTTTCTGGACCCTGTGGTTCTGGTGACCCACTGGCCTTCCCTCTTGGGATCATCAGGGTTTGGCTTCTCTTTCTGGGTCTCACTCAGTAGGGTGTCAACTCCCTACCCTCTGCCACTTTTGGTGTTCTCTCCAGTCTGGGGTGGAGAATTTCTGTGTAGCCAAGGGCCCGTGGAATGCCAACAAACAAGGACGGAACACTCTGACAGGGAAAGGAGACAGTGACACTTGCTAGCTCACCTCTCACATGCAGAACGATTTCCTACTACTACTTTAAACCTAGTCTTCAGAAATATATCCTCAAATAAACCAATTCTAACCTTGCTTCTTGGGCTTCCCAGGTGGCTCAGGGGTAAAGAATTCGCCTGCCAAGGCAAGAGATACAGAAGACATGGGTTTGATCCCTAGGTCGGGAAGATCCCCTGGAGGAGGAAATGGCAACCTACTCCAGCATTCTTGCCTGGAATAAGCAAGAGCCTGGTGGAGGAGCCTGGCGGGCTACAGTTCATGGGGTCGCAGAGAGTGTGACATGACAGAACACACACACGCACGCAACCTTGCTCTCACAAAGACACCCCCAAGTTCTTGTCTGACCATAAAATCAGAATATCCTGGAATTGCTGTAGCACCAGGGTGGGCCAGGCAGCCAAAGTCAGACTGCCAGCAAGACCCCCTGCAGAAGGAATCAAAGGCAACCTATTTTTCTAACATCATGTATTGAAAAGACTGAGTGATGTTTCCTTCCCTCTCTGCACTGACTAGAAGAGAGGATAGTTACCTTGTAAGTATTCAAGCAGAATACAAGTTCAACTACCTTGATGCACACACTCAAATTAGAAACTTGGAATTGTAACTTGAAACTCAAATTACTGGAGGAGATCTCCAGATAGCAAAGAGAACCTTGGGAAAAAAGCAGAGTAAATAAAGGTGAGTCAGGCCTTTCAGATATTAACAAATATTACAAAGGAGTTATAGTGGAATCGCATTAGTAGGATGCTGCTGCTGCTAAGTTGCGTCATTCGTGTCCGACTCTGTGCGACCCCATAGACGGCAGCCCACCAGGCTCCCCCATCCCTGGGATTCTCCAGGCAAGGACACTGGAGTGGGTTGCCATTTCCTTCTCCAATGCACAAAAGTGAAAAGTGAAAGTGAAGTCGCTCAGTCGTGCCAAACTCATAGCAACCCCATGGACTGCAGCCCACCAGGCTCCTCCGTCCATGGGATTTTCCAGGCAAGAATACTGGAGTGGGCTGCCATTACCTTCTCCTATTAGTAGGACATAATAGTTTAAAAATATAACATAAAATATAAATGTAAAAAATATAAAATAATATATGTATCATATATCTTATAAGGTGCTATAAAAGCTATTCTCAAATATGTTTTCTGGCACTTTTGATTGCTTACTAACAGACAAATATTGTCTAAATGATTTATATACATTAACTCATTTAAACATCACAACAATCATATTTAAGTAGGCACTATTTTATCATCCCTGTTTACAGATGGGGAAATTGAGGTCAAGAAGAGTTAAACAGCTTGCTCAAGGTCACACAGTCATAGAGTTCATAAGTTAAATCCAGACAGTCTAAAATCAGAGTCAGTGTTTGCATCCATTATGTTCAGCTGCTTCTCTAGCAAAATCAACTGAAATGTTCATTGTAGGATACATTTAAAATAGGTTATTGCTGATAAATTCAAAACCTAAAAATGATGGTTAAATGATTAAATAAAGAAGGAATCTGGAAAACTGCTTATGATGTAATATGAAATTCCTAAAAATGCAGAATAAAAGATGCACACTCTGAGTGGAATTTTTAAAAAACATATAAATGGGACAAACTGGAAGGAAATATATATTTACAGAAGCAAGCTTGATGATTGATCTAAGTTAGCGAAGTGGTCTCACCCCAACAAAATCAATGTCAGGGATCGGGAACCAGGCTACAATAGTTTTTAAAAGTCCCCAGGAAACTGATTCCAATGTTTCATCATGTTTAGGAACCTTAGGTCTAGAGTTCAAAGACAAGTAAAAGAGTCCAAAGAAAACCAGGCTTCTTTTTATCCCCCATAAAAGAGGGTACATAAAAGTTTTCTAGAAATCTGAAGAGAAATTATCATTAGCAAAAACATCAACAAACAATTTATAAAAGTAAGAATATAAATGGTCAGAAGACCTGGAAAAGTGCTCAAAAAGAACTCAAGAGATACCATTTTTTTGAACAACAAAGATGGAAAGGAATGATTATCCACAATACACAGAGGTATGTGTTCAAAGATGTTTAGTAAAGCATTGTTTTAAATAGCAATATCCTACAAACAACCTAGACAGCAATCAACAGGTGGTGAGTAAAATATATTATGATCCATCTATCACATGGGATACTTGAAGTCACTAAAAATTATGATCTAAAACTCTCTTTGCTGGCATAAAAAGCTGTTTACAATATATTTTTAAGTGCAGAAAAACAGGTGCGGCAATATTATGTCTGGTATGGTTTCAGTTTTTGTTAAAAAGTTAAATAACATATAGAACAAATTAATAGCAGTTATTTTGGAGTGATGGAATCAGAGCAAATTTTTTTTTTCTTTTTTGCTTTCAGTCACTATTTCTGTTTAAAAACATACAACAAAAACAACAAACTCTCAACCTTTAATGAAGAAAGTTTTAGGTAATTAGGTAATTACCTAATAAGGGTAATTACCTTTTGGGTAGAGAAGTTTCCCTTTTCTTGCAGGAAAGACACAGATTATTTTAAATAAAACAAGCACTGTCCAGATTTTACCTTCTCCTTTAGCAAATTCTTAAGTCCTAAAAGGGATTTACCCAATTAAGTAGATATTGTTTTGGACAATGGGAAAATCTTACAGCAAAAGAGCTCCCCTGGGTGTGGTTTCAGAAGCTGGGAGTTGGTTCTTTGGGAAGAAGATGTTTATCAAGGCACTTTGATGCTCCCCTAGAACTTGCCAACACAATCTGTTTATTTTATTATGTGGCCTGTAATTTTTTAATTTGAAACTTAATCGAGTTCTCATATACTGTTTTACTGCCAAACAATAAATGAAGACTTTAAAGCAGACAAAGCCATCAAAAAGAACACATTATACTCTCTAGATTTTTACTGGTACTTTTAAACTCCTGGGCTAGTATCTTCCTGGATAATTTTGGAAAACTGCTAAGTGTTAGGGTTTTTAAAAGTCAAACTCTGCCTAGAATAGGACTGAAAGATTTAGTGGGAAAAGCAATGAGAAGTTTCTATGAATACAGCACCTGGTCCAGAAATAACAACTCAGTGGTAAAGAATCAGCCTGCCAATGCAGGAGCTGCAGGTTCGATCCCTGGGTTGGAAAGACCCCCTGGAGGAGGAAATGGCAACCCACTCCAGTATTCTAGCCTGGGAAATCCCCTGGACAGAGGAGACTGGCAGGCTACAATCCATAGATTTGCAAAGGGTCAGACACCGCTGAGCGACTGAGCACCCAGGCACACACGCACAATCCCTAGAATCACCATTAATCAAACTATCCCAAGTTTCCAGGCATCTCTGTGCAGCTCTGAAAGCCTCTTTCAGACAAAGGTCCGTATCATGCAGTGATACTTCTCTGATTCATGATTAAAGGTGCTGTTTATGTTCTTCTGTTAATGCGGGTATTTAAAAAAAAAAACATACAGCAGTGGTATATCCTTGAGGACAGCATAAATAAAAATAATATTTGAGCAAAAGCTCAGTTTTGCTGAGCACTTAGAGGGAACACATCTATAGACAGAAAACTGTTCTTTTTATGAAAGCTTGGGCCTCATTTTATAACAGGGATGCTAACTTATCAGGATGTTCCAGGCCGATGCGATGTAAAACTATATTGCACATGGATTTTTAAATAAGCTTCAAAAAGCACATTTATGAAAATTCCATCCCTTATCCCTAGTAGTGTCTGATAACGCTTACTTTAGGGCTTTCTGGATCTAGAGAGAATGTATACTCAACAATTTGCTCTTAATATAGAATCTCTCACCCCCACCCAGAGCCCTCAACCATGGTGTTTTTCACAACTTGCTTTCTAAGTGATGCCAGAATACAAGGAAACCCTTACTAGAAAGAGAAAAAAAAGAAAAAAGAAAACAGAATTTGCCAGAACTCCTTTCAAAGAAGGCTCTGTAAACTGTTGAAGTCCTGTGATGAGGGGCCTGTTGTAGTCATGACAACTGTAAGGGGTATGCCTGACTGACAGCAGCCGGTCACCAAAATGCTTTCCCTGGTAGATGGTTCCTGTTAGTAAGCACACTGTTTTTATTTTGCTCGATGACACATTCAAGTTTGGGACTAGAGGTAAAATACCAAGAACAACAAAGAGCTGCTGCCCCAGTGGGCCTCCTTCTCCCCATCACCCTGCATGGCTCCTCTAAATAGTGTGGAACAAATATTTGAAGAATATCAGAGCATTCACAATGCTTAGCCCTTATCAAGAAGCCAAGCATTTGAAAACAAAAACTACAAGATGACCTAAGTTTTAAAAACCTCAAAATATGGTAAAACATTTCAAATAATTCCATAAAAGTCACCTCTTTTTAATTATCATTCTGCCCTGTGTTCCACATTTGCATTACCCAGCTCAGAAGGATAAAATGCAACTCAGATCAGACACTCATAAAAGCCAGGGCAGAATCTGAGTGTACCCAGGCTGGTGCTAGGTAATTTTCATTCCTTATTTCATTTGATCTGAGTATTAATCCTGTTAAGTCAGAATGGCTATCTTCACTTCACAGATGAATAATCTGAAGCTCATAAGGTTTAAGAAATGTGCCCAAGGTCGTACTGTTATAGCAAGGGCCTGTTAATTGACAAAAGTACAAAGATAATTCAAAGAGGAAAGAATAGACTGAACAAATGATGCTTGGATGACTGAATAGCAATATGCAAGAGAATGAAGTTGGACCACTAGCTCATATCATATACAAAAATTAATTCAAAATGAGATCAAAGACCTAAATTTAAAAGCAAAACTATAAAAGTCTTAAATGAAAACATAGGGATAAATCTTTATGTCCTTGGATTTGGCAATGGATTCCTAGATATGACACCAGAATCATAAATCAAGACTGAATAATGAGGACACAAAGTCTGAATAGATCAAAACTAGTAAGGAGACTGAAATGGAATAAAAAACCTCCCAATAAAGAAAAGCCCAAGAATAGATGGCTTCACTGGTGACTTCTACCAAACATTCAAGAAAGAATTAACACCAATCCTTCTCAAACTCTTCCAACAAACTGAAGAGAAAAGAACATGTCCAAACATTTTATGAGGCCAACATTACCTGAGATACAGAAGATACTACAAGAACTAAAAACTACAGGCCAATAACGCTAATGAATATAGATGCAAAAATCCTCACCAAATAGTAGCAATATTAAAAGGATTATACACCATGACCACATGAGATTTATCCTTGAGATGCAAGGATGGTTGCATATGAAAATCAAATAATGTGATATATCACATTGACAGAACAAAGGATAAAAATCACAAGATCATCTCAACTGGTATGTGGTAAAAGTGTTTGAAAAAAAATGCAACATCCTTTCATAGTAAAAACTCTTAAAGTAGGAATAGAAGGGGCTTACCACAACATAATAAAGGTCATATTTGAAAAGTCCACAGCTAATATCACAACGAACGGTAAAAAACTGAAGATCAGGAAACTGGTCAAAAACTAAGACCAGGAACAATGTAAGGATGCTCGCTCTCACCACTGTATTCAACATAGTGCTAGAAGTCCTAGCCACAGCAATCAGTCAAGGAAAAAGAAATAGAAAGCATCTTAATTGGAAAGGAAGAAGTAAAAATGTCTCTGTTTGCAAATGACATGATCTTATATATAGAAAACCCTAAATACTCCATAAAATACTGCTAGAACTAATAAATAAATTTTATAAAATTTCAGGATACAAAATTGATATATATACAAAAATCAGCTGTATTTCCATGCACTAACAATGAAGTATCTGAAAAGGAAAACTGGAAAACAATTTCATTAACAAGCACACAATAAATAAAATATTTAGGAATAAACTTAACTAAGGAGGTGAAACATTTGTATATTAAAAAATACAAAAATATTCATGAAATAAATTTTTAAAAAAACAAATGGAGAGAAATTCTGTGTTCATGAGTTACAGTACTTAATATTCTTAAAATGTCTAAACTATTCTAAGAAATCTACAGCTTCAATGTAAGCCCTGTAAAAAATCCCAATGGCATTAAAAAAATTTTTTTTTAAGTTCTAAAATTCATATGGAACCACAAAACACTCCAATAGTCAAATGATTCTGATAAAGAACAAGCTGGAGGTATCACACTCCTGATTTCAAAATATATCACAAAGTCACTATACTTAAAATAGTAGGGTACTGGCCTAAATGAACAAGATAGACAGGGCAGAAATCAAACCACACATACATAGTCATCTAATCTTCAACAAGGGTGCCGAGAATACGTAATAGGGAAAGGAAAGTCTCTTCAACAGTCTTGGGAAAACTGAATATTCATGTTCAAAAAAATGAAATTGAACCCTTATCTTACACCATATACAAAACTAAAGAGTTAAGTGGAAGAACTAAAATTATAAAGCTCCTAGAAGAAAACAATAGGGGGAAAGCTTCATGACATTGGTCTTGGCAATGATTTCATGGATATGATATCAAAAGCACAGGCAATGAAAGTAAAAACAGACAGTGAAACTACATCAAATGAAAAAGCTTCTCTACAGCAATGGAAACAACAAAGTGAAAAGGAAACCTATAGAATGGGAGAAAAATATGCACAAATCATATATCACATAATGGACTGCTTTCCAAAACATATAAGAAACTCTTACACCTCAACAGCAAAAAACCTAATAACTCAATTTTAAAATGAGCTGAAGATATGAACCAACACTTCTACAGGGAAGACAATGCAGACAGCCAACAGGTACATGAAAAAATGCTCAACACCACTAATCGTTAGGGAAATGCAATCAAAACCACAATGAGACATCACTTCACACCTGCTAGAATAGCTATCTTCTTTTTTAAAAAACTTTTACTGAGGTACAGATGATTTACAATGTTGTGTTAATTTCAGGTATACAGCAAAGTGATTCAGTTAGTCATACATACGTGTGTATTTTTTTCAGATTCTTTTCCCTTAAAGGTTATTACAAAATTAGAATAGCTATTTTTTTAAAAAGACAATACTGTTGGCAAAAATGTGGTCAAATAGGAACCCCTGCACACTTTTGGTGTGAATGCAAAATACTGTAGCTGTTATAGAAAAAAATACAGAGATTTCACAAAAATTAAAATAGAACTACCATGAGTTCCAGCAATCCTGCGTCTAGGTATGTATCCAAAAGAACTGAAATCAAGATCTTAAAGAGATATTAGCAATCCCAAGCTCTTGTAGCACCATTTGCAATAGCCAACATGTAGAAACGACATAAATGTCCATTGATGGATTCATGGATAAAGAAACTGTGGTTAATCAGAGACTAGTACTCAGTCTTAAACAAAAAGAATGAAATACTGCAATACGCAGTAACACTGATGAACTTGGAGGACATTATGTTAATTGAAAGAAGCCAGTCACAAAAGGACAAATACTGCATGTTTGTGCTTATATGAAGTATCTAAACTAGTCAAACCAATTGAATCAGAGAGTGGAATGGTGGTTTCCAGGGGTTCAGAGGAGTGGAAAATGGAGAGATGCTAATCAATGGGCATAAAGCCTCAATTATGCAAGATGAATAAGTTCTAGAGAGCTGCTATACAATATAGTCTCTATAAATAGCAATACTAAACTATACACTTAAAACTTTGTTAAGAGGGTAGATCTCATGTTGTGTTTTTACTACAATAAAATAAAAATTTAAAGAAATAGTGGAAGATATACAAGTGGCTAACAAGCACATGAAAATACATATAATAGTGAAATAGGGCATAGAGCAAGAAAGTAAGAAAAGAGGACTACCCTAGTTGTATACCCTAGTATACCTAAGAGACTACCCTAGTATAACTAGGCCCACCCTAGTTATAGTTCATATTATCTCATTTGATCCTCACAAGAAACTCCATGACATTAATATTGGATTGGCCAAAATGTTCATTTGGGTATTTCTGTAATATCTTATGGAAAAAGCCAAACAGTCTTTTGTTCTACCCTATCATGCTAATCACATTTCACAGGCAAGGAAACAGAGGCTCAGAACCACTAAGAAACTAGTCACAGCTAAGTGGCAAGGCTAGGCTGAAGCTTCTCACTAAGTTACCAAAATGGCAGCAACCAAGATTATAACTTAAAAGAAGAGGCACTGAAAACGGGACACTTGATTTTATGGCACTTTTACAGTGTGATAACACACAAAAAGCTGTGATAAAATTTGATGTCTATGAAGCCAGGGACAGAGTCTTGGCCTGTGTCAAGGATAATGCAGGACAGGTGTTGCACAGATTTATGAATGCTACTTGGCCAACTCCCTCAACCCCACCCTGCATAACAACTTCTCTGATCCAAAGACAAACACCAGGAAAGAGTTGGCAGGAATATGCCTCTTGCCCTAGAGGCACAAATGAATAGAAACAACTGGCCTCAGGGAGGCTTTGAAGGTCACCTGGTCTTAGTGGGTCCACACACACAGCCAGTGACCACATGTATCTGAATCACCCGGAAAGCTTGTTAAATGCAAATTCCTGGGCCCCACTCCAGATCACCAGGGAGTAAGGCCCAGAAATGAGAATTTTTAAAAAGCTCCTCAGGGGAAGGCTTATATATTGTTGATGGGAATGTAAAATGGAACAGTCACTTTAGAAAACAATTCAGCAGTTTTCTAAAAAGTTAAACAGAATTACCATATGACTCAGCCATTCCACTTCTAGGTGTGTACCCAAGAAAAGTGAAAACACACATTACCACAAAAACTTATACATGAATGTTCTTAGCAGCATTACTGACTGTCTGCTAAGTCCACCACCTGGACCAAATGCCCATAAACAGACTAAATGTGGCATATCTGGACAATGGAATACTATGGAACAACAAAAAGGAACCAACTGCTGATACACAATACAATATTAATGAATTGCAAAGACGTTATGTTAGGTAAAAGAAGCCAAGTGCAAGAGACCACCTATTGCATATTTCTATTCATATGAAATGTTCACAGAAGATAAATCTACAGAGCTAGAAAGTATATATATTACTGGTTGCCTGAGGCAGAGGGTGAGAATGGGGATTAACTTGGGCAGGTAGCGCAGTGGTAAAGAATCTGCCTGCCAATACAGGAGCTGCAGGAGACGTGGATTCAGTCGCTGGGTTGGGAAGATACCCTGGAGGAGGAAATGGCAACTCACTCCAGTATCCTTGCCTGGAAAATTCCACGGAAGGAGAAGCCTGGTAGGTCACAAAGAGTCGGATACAACTGAGCACACACACACAAAGGATTTTATTGGAGTGGTAAAAATGTTCTAAGACTGATTTATGGTGATGGTTGCACAAGTGGGTAAATTTACTGAAAATCATTGAATTGTATACTTGAAATGGGTAAATTTTATGATATGTAAAATATGCCTTAATAGAGTTGTTTCCTTTTAAAAGGCTCTCTGGGTGACTGAAACACCAGCATATTTGAGTACCACTGAATTCCAATATACTTATCTTACAATGGAAACTAAAGCCCAGAGAGGAAAATGATTCACCCAGGGTCACAAAGTGAATTTATATAGAGCCAGAATGCCTCTGATCTGTAATGACACAAAAGGAAACAGAGATTGGGGGGATGACCTGGTGAGACGAACCAAAGAGAACAGTCAACCTCAGTGAGTCAGTCTGTTCCCACTAAACACTTTTCCCCCTCAAATAGCAGGAAGCTGGCTTGTTTTGCTTGAATGACCCAGGAAAGGGGCTCAGGAAGCAGCTGGAGGGCAATGGATGGACCACAGACTTGGAAGTCAGGAGACCTGAGTTCAAATTTTGGCCCTGACAGTTAAAGGATGACCCAGGTCATCCCACCTCTCTGAGTTTCATCACGTTCACCCATCTGTAAATGGGAGTTGATAACATCACGCTCCCAGGATCACCGTGACCCCAGTAAGGAAGACAGTGAGTAATCTAGGCAGAGAGAGATCCAAAGGGAGATCCAGATCCAGAGATGACTCTGGATGGTTTGCTTTTCTGCTGAACTGAAACCACAGATGTCCAGCCCAATCTGCTTATCTAAACGCCACAACTCGAGCATCCCTTACAGCCTGTAGGGCACCTGCAGGCCCTTTCAAGGTTCTCTGATGCAGGCACCACAAATCCACCCGATCTTGGTCTCATCCTGACTTATAAGTCCCCAGGTGTCATAAAACTCTGGAAATGGGGAAACAGGATTGTATTTCTTTACAGATATGACAGCCCCAGACTGAGAACAATGTATATTTAAAAAATAACAACCTTCCGAGTGGCCACTGATGCATCAATACTGGATTGGGCGTGGTGTTATTACAAGACCAAGAGAATGTAAAACATCCTGTAATATATCTCAGTAGAAAATCTTTGCCAAGGGAAAGAAATCTGTCTTCTATCTAAAAGGAATGCTTGGTAATTGTTTGGGCCTTGGATAAACTCAGGCCATACGTTTCGGGGCCAGTCGTTTACATTATGGATAATCATAGAGCCCTGATGTGAATATAGACATCATAGACCAAGAATAGTAAAGGACAGAGATGGTCATGGCAGTTTCAACACTCAGGGAGGGACGTGCAGCCTGTGTCAGGATGGGGGAACATTGAGGCCAAGACGCTTTCCGAGAAACAAAAAATGTAAACACTGGTACCTCCTGAACTGAACCCATCTCAGTGGATTCTGAGCTCTCAGCCTATGAGTTCAGACAATCACACAGAACAGTGATGTGGCAGAGGCCCTTCAAAACTCGGCTTGCTCAGGCCACGTTTTCTCAGCTTTATTAGTTCCAGGAGAAACCTGATTTACTGGAGGAAACTGTTTATGTCACTGAAGAGTCAGGTCCTGGTAACTGAACTAGACAGCGATTAAGAGGCATTCTCTGTAAAAGGTCATTCAGGACAGACAAGAAGGCCAAGGAAATGGCAGCTCCCCACTCAGGACAGCACAGCAGGCTCAAGGTCAGGAGAAAGAAAGCTTCGCCTGAGAGCCTTTAGTTCAGAGGGATGTGAAAGACCTGTCGAAAATGCAATTGTGAGCAGTAATAGCAATGGAACATAAATGGACACAAAGTGGGCTAGAAGAAGGCAAGGACTAAGGCAGAAAAAATAGGAAGGAATGTGAAGGGTAGGAGGACAAGCATCTATTCATTTATTTATTTGTTTGTGGCTGCGCTGGGTCTTTGTTGTTGCATGTGGACTTTCTATAGTTGTGACGAGGGGTAGGGGGGCTACTTTCTAGTTGCGGTGTGTGGACTTCTCATTGTGGTGGCGTCTCTTGATGCAGACAGAGCACAAGCTTTAGGGCACTTGGGCTTCAGTAGTTAAGGTTCCCGGGCTCTAAAGCACGGGCTCAGTAGTTGTGGTGCATGGGCCTAATTGTTCCACGGTATGTGGGATCTTCCCGGATCAGGGCTCAAACCCATGTCTCCTGCATTGGCAGGCAGATTTGTTACTACTGAGCCACGATGGAAGCCGAGAACAAGCATCTAAAATGGGGAAAGCAAATATGTTGCAGAGGAGCTGCAAGTGCCCCTGCTTGGAATGCACAGTGACCCCCAAATCCCCTATGCATCCCCCAGCAGCCATTGGCTGCGGGGGGTGGGGATGCGGGGGTGTGGTGGGGGGGTGAGGGTGGGGGTGGGAGAGGGGGCAGTTGGGGGACTGGGTTCCATGAGCACGTCTCAGCACTCAAGGGAAAGCTAAGATTTTCACATCTAATTAAACATCGAGGAGTGACTCTCAAGCCTTTCTCAACCTTCTCTTCCTCCCCAAACTCTACTAAAGTGCCAGTAAAGCAATTAAGAATACTGTAGCCCACAAGGATAAAGGCAACAGAAAGGAGACATCAGCAAATCAAAGGTGTCAGCAAAGTTGGTAACAGAGCACATGATGCACATTCAGAATAAAATGTGAAGGGTCTGCTGAGGTCAAAGCCGATCATCCTGACCACTCCAGCAGTTCAGCCCTTGGAGGCAGAAAGTCCATGAAAGATGGGCATCAGGTAAATGAAGAAAACAGCATTATTTTGACTTTATGAGGCCAGATCACTTTGTATTCCTCGCCTCCTGCTCCAAGCAGGCAAGAGGTTTATGCCAGAGAGAATCGGAGAAGGGGCTGTAGACTCAGGAAGCAGAGCTGGTGGAGAACAGAAGTGAGGGATGATGGGATCCCAGAGCACCAGCCACGTTTGTCCCTCCAGGCAGGGGATTAAAGAATTCATCTCTTGAGAAAATGAATAAACTCAGAGGAAAGACATCCGTATACCAACATGTGTGTGTGTCTGTGAGATTCCAAGAAAAGAGCCAGCTCAAAAATCTGTTCTCCCCAAAGAAAGCTCATCAGTCACCTACCCCACTAATGCATGTAGAACTTTTAAACTGGTTTTTAGACTTTCAATCTCAGTTTTAGTGCCTTACTGTCAAATATAAATACTCATTAAAGGTTAGTAGACCTAACAGGAAAGGCAGAGCCAAAACAAACAGTAAAATTACTTGGAAGTGAGGGGAGATGCAGAGAAAATAAAATAACCTTGAAAAATTATGTTCTTAGAAAGTGAATGCATTAAGACATCACATCCATGAAACAAGAAGAAGATCCTAAGTTAAAGAAGTAATCAGAAAACAAGAAAGCGCTCTTAAAAATTACATGGTCATAAAAATTAAGTTCAACAGAGAATCTAGAAGATATTCAAGAAAACTCCCCCCAAAACAGAACCATGAAGCAAAACCATGGAAAACAGGAGATGGAAGATAGGAAGATTTGAGGCCCCATCCACAAAGGAGTTCCAGAAACTAAGAATAGAGAAAGCACAAAGAGACTTACCAAAGAAATACTAAAGAAACTACTCGGGAATGCATTTCTATCTTGAAAGGGCCATCATAAGCTATGCATATGATGCAATGGACACAGACATAAAGGTCCTCCCCAAGGCATCTCATTGTGAAGTATGGAGACACCAAAGATTAAGAGAAGACCCTAAAACCTTCCAGAGGCAAAATTCACATCCCGCAGAAAGCAAGGAGCAACAGAATGGCATTAAAGTTTTCTGTCAAGCAGAACGCTGGAATACAATGGTAAAAAACCTTCAGAATTCTCAGAGACAGATGATTTAAAACATAGATTTCTAAACCTAGCTTAATTACACATCAAGCATGGGGTAGAATAAACACATTTTTTACATATGCAAAAACAAAAAATAAAATATGTCCCTTGTACATTTCCTTAGGAAGCTGTGAGAGGCTGTGCTTCTGCCAAACAAAAGAATAAATCAAGAAAGCAGGAGATATGGAATATGGTAGCATCACAAGAGAGGATGCTAACTATTCCCTCACCCTAGAACACAACTAACCAATCCAGACTGGACAGAGCAGGAGGGTGGAGGAATAAGGAGGGAAGATCTCCAAGAGAAAGCAAAATATAAACAGCAGGTTATTTTATGTATTTGATCACTTGGGAAATTGACAGATGTCAGAAAGATACTGTTATAGTTAGTTTTATGCATCAACTCAATGGGTCACAGGGTGCCCAAACATTTGGCCAAACATTATTCTGGGTACATCTGTAAAGGTGTTTCTGGATAAGATGAACATCTGAATCAATAAACTGAGCAAAGCAGATTGCCTGCCCTAATGTGGGTGGGTCTTACCCAATCAGTTGAAGGCCTGACTAGAGAAAAAAGGATAACCTTTCTGTGGTAAGAAGGAAGTCCTCCTGTTTGACTGCCTTGAGCTGGGACATCAGGTTTTCCCTGCCTTTAGAGACAAACAGAAATAGAAGTTTTTCTTGGGTCTCAAACCTATTGCCTTTCAGACTAGAACTACACCAACAGCTCTCCTGAGTCTCCAGCTTGCCAACTACTAACCCTGGGACTTGCCAGCCTCCAAAATCATGGGCCAACTCCTTATAACAAAGAAATAAGTAAACAGATACATATATACACACACATATACACATGTGTACATATATACATATATATCCTATTAGATTGGTTCTGTTTCTCTGGAGAATTCTAACACAGATGTATTAAATTATAAGGAAATATGGTAACATATGAAAGAACTGTAGTGAACAGTATTTTCATGGTCGTAATTACATAAACAGTGAGCATTTAAAAGTTCAGTTATAACTACATGGGAAGGTTGGGGAGGTAGTAAGGCTGAGAGTGGTCGGTTTAAGAATGGTAAATCCAGTTACCTTACAAGAAATCAAGAAGGAATATCCAAAGTGGATAACTCACACTGTCTAGAAATATGGAGGTAAATGCCAAAAGAAATAGCTCAAGAAGTTGAAGATAGTTGCCTCTGGGGAATGGATAGTATTTGGGGTGAATACTGTTTTTCATTATAAGCTTTTTAGGACTATTTGATTTTTAAATTATATGCATATGTTCATAAATAAAAGTTAATTTAAGAAAGGGAACCAGATTTTCAAGATAGATCAATTAGGGTGTGACTATACATGTTAAAAATAACTTAATTGGAATTGGCAGTGGAAACCAAACCTTCCTGCCACCTCTAACACATGATGACAAGGTTACTTATTTGTAATCAACAGCTTTCTACGCAGTTAAGTGTTTCATGAGCTATAAACAAAATTCAAAGGTAACTAATGTATACATTATGACCAAATTAGATAGCTATATAATCTAAATGTTTTTTAAATTAAGCACTAGTGAATGATGCATCTCTGCTCTTTCTCAGTAATCAAAGCCTGAAATAAATCTAATCACCATGCGTTCAGCTTCCTTGAGATTTAGTTCTTGGAAGCAAAGAACTTTTCCAAGTGTTGGATGTTATTGTAAACAGAATCATTTTTAAGAGCAAACCAGTCAGTGGATAGTCATGGAGATCCCAAAGAGACACAAATAGGACAAAAGGGAAGAAAATCAAAATGACATACAAATGAAAGCCTGGGATTGAGAATAAAATAACTAATGACAGCATTGTCCATGGATTTTAAAAGTGCTCTGTTGCAGTGGCCCCCAACCCTTGTGGCACCAGAGACCAGTTTCGTGGGAGACAATCTGTCCACAGACCAAGGGTGGGGGGATGGTTTCGGTTTCATGCCCATAGCATTTACTGTGTACTTTATTATTATTACGTTAGCCTCCTCTCAGATCATCACACATTAGATCCCAGAGGTAGGAGATTCCTGCTCTACTGTGCTATTGCAAACACAGAACCCACTCTAGCTGGTTTAAGCAGAAAGCATATTTAAAGGACATTAGGCATTTCAAGGAATTCCCTGGCGGCTCAGACAGTAAAGAATCTGCCTGCAACGAAGGAGACCCGGGTTCTGTCCCTGGGTCAGGAAGATCCCCTGGAGAAGCGAATGACTCCCCACTCCAGTATTCTTCCCTGGAGAAGTTCATGGACAGAGGAGCCTGGTGAGCTACAGTTCCTAGGGTTGCAAACAGTCAGACATGACTGAGCAACTGAACTTCTCACTTTCTTTCGGGCAGCTCACAGTCTGCAGGAGAGCCAGCCTGGAAGCTACCCAGTCAGGAATAGCAGCTGTCCCTGGGAAACCCTAAGGCTACAGACCGCAGGGTCATGGTCACCCACAGGTTATGCCATCAATAATACCAAGAGAACATGGTACAGAGACCAAGGTAGTTTGATCCAGAGCTTCTATCACCCTTCTCCCAATTCCATCTACTGTGGGAGAGAAAGAACTGCTATAAATTCTTTAGGTTCTGATGCATATCTGATTTGGGGAAAGGTGGGTGAGGAGGTGTTTAGCATATGTGGGTACTCTCCCAATCCTCTGGCACTACTGCTTCATTTTGGGTTATTTGGCAGGGAGGTATCATCCAGCTAGAAAACTCGGAAAGTGAATCCCAGTCATTTCTCCTTTATCAAAAGGAAGCCAGAGCCATGTTCTGTGAGAAAGGACAAACCCCAAATAAAAGCTGAGAAGGTGTCAAGCTAAAGCTACATCACGCAGTTTGGAACTCTATATTCTCTGTTCTTAAAAAGAAGAATTGTTTACATATTTGTTTTCTGAGTCAAATAGGTATCCAGTTATCCATAATAATTAGATTACTGACTGGTCCACTTAATGTCCTCTATACTGACTGAATAGCTGCCAAATTAGTTCTTTTGAAAATTGTACCTCAAGAGGGAACCCGCAAAGGCCTGGCCTTGGTACCTATCTTAGTCTGGGTTCCCTGAGACAGAGCTACTATTCTATTCGGGAGGAAGGGTATGGGGTATGAGGCAGGGAAGGACCCATCTCCCATTTTCAAAAAGCAGTAGTAAATAGAAACCTTCAGCAGTAGGGGATTTGCCCACCAGAAGTGTACTGTTTCCTTATGAAGCAATTCCCCATGCAGAAGACCCCAAGTCCCTGGAAGGTCCTGGTGTAACTGTGAGGGGAACCTGAGGACAGAAACTGCACCAAGTATTGTCAGCAGATTGGGTAAATAACGTCTCACACATGTGCACATGCGCCATTTCAAATGTATGCAGATGCTGTTGTGATGAGTAAGGCACAGTGCTTTACTGAACGAGCTGAATCACCATTCATAAGGACTGTCTTCATTATGGATATGATCGACGTGCTGGTCACTCTCTGTCTGCCTTCCCTGACCCATTCTCTGCCCTTCTTCACTCTGCTCTGCATCTCAGGAGGGAGCCCTTGCCCTTGGACTTCCAGGTGGACTTGGTGAGATGGGATGATGACAAGAGTCTGGGTATTTGCTTTGACACTCCATTCCAATCCTCACCTGCCCATTGGCCCTAGTAGGTCATTAGACACCTCCTTAGACCTCAGTTTCCCCATCTGTGCAAAGGGGGAATAACTCTGAGGTGTTATAACCCTGAGGTCTTCAGGGGCTGTTCCATGGTTTTACTTCTTGGAGATTCAGAAAGAGTAGCTATTCACATTGGCCAAATCAAATAACGTCTTCATTCCAAGCTGATATTGCCTCACTGTGGTCAGGATGTTTTCTTTCAAAAAGAGATCAAAACAACAGGAAAGGAAGTTTTCCATTTATCTTTATCTCTTTTCCCATTAAATGTTTACTGTGGACTGATTCCTTTTTACCATCTAATTGCAGGCTTGCACTCAGTAAATATCAAACAAATAGTTATGGGGGACTATAAGATTCATTTTCTTCTGAACTTTTATGTCTCACTGGGCATAAACTAGGGTATTTGCCTCAGGAAGTATCACCCAGCACTTTGTAGGTGGCCTCTCTGTTATAACAGGGCATGGCTGCACATATTGTATAAAATTGCCCAAATGTGAAAAGGAGTTGATTTCTTCCTCAAACTTTTTCCCAATTATGGGAACTGCATTAGCCCATGGCCACAGGAGTCATTCATTTTTACAACGTAGAAGGGTTAAAAATTCCATCTTGAACTCGATGTCTCCTAACAGTTTATCAACCCAAGAAGAATTGCACCCGACTCCAGCAGCTCAGAATATCAAAAGCATAATATGAAGCATCCGAAATATGCAAGTTCATCCTCTTGGCATTTGACCCCATGGTGGTCCTTGACTCGTGTGTGGCAGGAGGCTTGTCCTAGTTTCAAAATCGTGCCAGATTATTTTCCACAAGTTATGTTTGCCTCACTCAAAGCTGTTTTTAAAGTCTACATCTATCTGTTTCCTAGGAACATAGTCCTATTTCTCCTCACCATGTGAAGTTTGATTGTTTTTTTGGGCAGTGTCTGGAACTGCTCTAGATATAAAATATCCAAATTTAAAAATATCCCCCTGCATATCAAAGAAGAATGTAAGGACATTAATATAATCCCATAATGCTTATTACAGATAGCACAACGGGTA